>NW_005841832.1:3155193-3160429 GCF_000455745.1 Alligator sinensis | reverse complement strand
AGCAGGAGCACCTTTGCTGTAGAGGCAGCTCCTGACATTGCTAGTGTCTTTACCACTACATTCTTTATAAGTGAAGGGAACATAGTAGCATGTTTGAGAAGACAAGTCAGACAAGCCTCATTAGTGTCAAATGTGCAAAAAAAAGTGCCCCAGCGTAGATGCATGTCTGCTACCTATAAAACCTAGTAGTCATTTCTTGGAAGAGGTTTCAAAACCGTTAGTCACTAAATGAAAATGTTGGTCTTAGTCACTCTGGTCTCTATTTCCTGATCTGCAAAAATAGGGGTATTACACCTTTCTCTGCCTGCCTCCAACTATTTCAGTCCTCAGCTCTGAGGGAAGGCTGGTCTTTTATGGTGTGCAGGTATGGCACCCACTGGGCCTTGTATGTGCTATCACAATACCACCAATATATCACCTTACCCCTCCCCTTGGTGTTTTGAATATTCCTGTCAAGGAGGCGTGACAGAAGCCAACACTAAGAATACAAATTGTCTACGGGAATCTATTAGTCAAGCATCAGACGCTCTCAGCAGGACAGTTAGTCACTAATACGCCTCTTTGTTGGGGGTTCATTATTGCCACAAGCGTTCATCACAATCAATTTTCCTGCCATTAATGTGCCCCTGCCTACACTGCCAGTGCCGCTTTGTAATTAAGCGTAGACTGGAGTTATCGGAGGAGATCTAATAGGGCTTTGCGTTGTTCTTTACGATGCTGAGACACGGGGGTGGGGAGGCAGTGTAGGGAGAGGGGGGCAGAATCTGAAG
Organism: Alligator sinensis; assembly: GCF_000455745.1. Lineage (NCBI taxonomy): Eukaryota > Metazoa > Chordata > Crocodylia > Alligatoridae > Alligator > Alligator sinensis. The sequence goes on along the minus strand of NW_005841832.1, from coordinate 3,159,659 downwards.
GGCTCTAGTATTTGAAGCAAAGGTTGTACACACAGGGCCAGATCTTGAGCTGGTCTGAAGCTGTAGGCTGTCATAATGTCTTCATAATGATGGAGAGATGCCTGTGTTCTCGAGTCTGAAGCCATCTTGTTTACAGGATGATAACATATAAAGTACAGGGTTGGGAGCTGGTTCCTGCCAAAGCTGCAACTCTTCCAGATGAGATCAGGCTAATGATGTTACTCTGCACTTGCACTACAAAAGCTGCCTGGATGTAGCCCAAACCCCACTTTTCCCAAGCCAGTGGGGAGTTGGTACTGTACCTGCTCAGGGTAAGGAAGTACATGGGCCTCTGGAGGGCACTTCTCTTTTCTGGTCCCCTGGGCTAGTTCAACTTGTTTCTCCCCACCATGCTTATGAGATTCTTCCCTTGCTGGGAAGATCTGTTCTCTTCTCTCTTCTCTGCTAGATGGGAAAGGAAGGAGATTATTGCAGCCGTGCCTTGATTTCCTAACCGCTAATCAGTGCTAGGCACTGTACATGCAAAAGCAGAGTTTCTCTCCCAGCAACTTACCTCAAAACCAATAAGGCAAAGGGTAGGATGGGAAACCAAGCCATGATGAAGGCAGAAGGAACTTTACCAAGGTCACCTAACAGATTGGTGGTGGAGCCAGTGTTCTTACTACCAATCTAGTGCCTGCCCACCCTCTGTTGGATCGCGTCATCTGTTTGAAGGTTAAAACCACCCTGTCCTGGCAAAAAATTATTTGAAGGCTCATAAACACCCAGATGTTATACGATTTCAAAGAGATCACAAATGTCCTCAGCTCTGGAGTAATTGCACAGCATTGCCTGAGCATGAAGTTTGCTCTGAGAACCCTCAGGAAGCTGGAGTAGCTGGACAGGTTTATAACCATTTGTTACTCTTATTGCCTAGAAGCTGGAGTGGGGACCACTATGCATGCACATGCATGTGCATGCCCAATGGCAAATGGTGAAGCAGAGAATGTTTGTCAGCTCCCACACAAGCAGGAAGGAAATGTGAACAGAGTTGCGGTCCCACTTGCAGCACAGCTCTCTGCCTTGTGTATCAAAGGAGAAGACTCCTGTCATTGGCTGTGTTGCAAGCAACACTGAACTGCCAGGGCTTTGGGAGACATGCAAAGTGCTGGTTCTGTTTATGCCACTGCTGAAGATTGCCTTAAAAGTATCTGCTGTTTGAATGATAGTTCTCCCAGGAGAATTGAGCTGCTAGGGTCTTCTCAGAGAGGGTGCCTGTTTAGCTCTTGAACAGGATCAGTCTAGGTTACTGAGGCCATTCCCCCACTGTTGCTGGCAACCACTTCATGTAACCTTTTTGTAAAACTGATCATATACATACTCCATGTTAAAGCTAGAAGTATTTTTTTGTTTTTCCTTTTACTGACACTGTGGTTAGGGGAATGCTATTCCACAAACTCACAACTCCTGAGGCTTAGCAGATACCATAGCCATCATACATGCTCCATAAAATGTAAGTTTAGCACAGCCAGTAGCATGATGCTCAGAGGCAATTGTTCAACAATACTGGTACTGAGTATTATTCAACAATACTCAGTCAGTACTGGCTGGTCTCCGTTAGCTATAAGGCTCTAAGGCCGTGGCTGTGAGCAGAGACAATCAGATCAGGGTGCGGGGCCCTGCCTCTGGATGCAAGGAAGCCGGTGGCAGATTTGGCAGCGGGTTGGGGGAGGTGGTGGCGGCAAGTGGCCGGATGCACCGATTTCAGCGGTGGGAAACTGTGTGCAGAGCAGCCAGACGTGGAGCCAGTGGCAGCGCCGTGCCACTCCACCCTGCTCTGCAGGGCCCCCCAAAGCGCAGGGCCCAGGGCAGTCGCCGCCATTCACCACCCCCTAGGGACAGCCCTGGCTGTGAGTGACCTGGGAAAATTAATGCTGGCATAGAAAGGTGGTATGCTGACTTCCAGGCCAGGATACTTCCCTAAGCCACTGACCTCCAACCCACAGCTTGTGGGAAGAACTACAGGATATCAAGTTAAAATCCCCTCTCCTTGTCAGGAGACAGTGTGGAAGAACAATGTACCACACCAAAAATGGGAGCAGGAGGCCATCAGGACCTACCAGCCAGTACAGGGGAAATATATTCTGTTGCAGGTAGGAGTGAGCAAGTAAACAAACAAAAAAAAAGCAGAAACTGAGTTGATTTCTCAAAAGTCTATTCCTTGTACAGAATGAAGAGGGATTTAAGGTGCTGTGGGTGGAACAAGATACAATGGATAAAAAACCCACAGAAGAAAGAATTTCTGTGGCTGGGACAGGAGTGTGATTAAAACCATAGTCCTGTATATGGCTCTAGTATGATGCTGTCCACATTGCATGTTATTTTCTCAGTATTGTGGACTGGCCAGCAAAGGTCAGGAATCCCTGCCGTCAGCCAAAAAGCTTTGGATGCGAGAGCTCCTCTGAACTGCAGGATTTTGGATGTGCACGCACAGCATGCAAGTAGTGCTAGGAAGGCCAGGAGGATGTGGGGGAGGTGAAGAAAGGAGGGCTTATCTCCTGCACCGCTCATGTTAGTACCTGTCAGACCCCTCTGGGGTCAGTTGCTGCTGATCTTCATGAGACTGTAGTTTGGCTTCCCCCAGGGTGCTCCACTGAGGCAAGCTAAGGGTTCCCAGCAGCTTTGCTTTGGTGCCTTTGGCTTCTTCTAGGTCCTGGTGGGGTGGAGTGAAAGAGACTAACACATGTGCATGCATGCACACGTGCCTCTGAATTTGTGGGGCTAACATCTGAGAGAACAAATGCATCCAAGGATTGAGCGTGCCCAGTTGTTCAGCTCTGTCAAGCTCCCTGTGAGCATTGGTCAGTGCTCGATAATCCACAGAAAGAGAAAACTTCCCAAATTTGTGCATAGAATAAGAGAGCTCAGGAGTCTTGTCATTCAAGACTACTCCACTGTCATCACTAGACTACTTTTCTTCCCATGCTCTTGACTAGAGCACATTTCCCTCCACAGCAGGGACTGGGACCCAGTTCTGACCCCTGGATCACCTCCCACACACACCTGCCTCAACATCATTCTAATCTCTACCTTCCACTCTGACACAAATAGAGATCCCAATGGTCTCTGATGACCAGGAGACTTTGGGATTACATCTCCCCTAAAAAAAAAGGCATCAAGTACCTCCAGGAGCATTCTCTCTCCCATTACAGTGCTGGGGGACCAGGGTTAGCACCAGCTTTGGAGGGAACACACACCCTACTCTGTCCTGGCTCTACTCTTTACAGCCTGTCTACAAGTACCATATTGGGGCACAGGGTCAGCACCGATTGGAAAAAAGGAGAATATTCCCTACTGAGCTCTTTGTTAGTTGTTCAGGATGCAAATCATGGGGGCTTCTTGAAAGCATCTTGCCCAGTTCTCCATTTACTTTTGAGAGCTCTCTCTAATCTTTATCTATCCCAGCAGCCAGCCAGCAGGATGTCAGCCTAAGACACCATGTTCGCAGGTCATGGTGGCAATCTGTCCACTCAGTCACACATACTTAAGAGATCAGAAGGCTGGATCACTGCTTCTCGACCCACATAGGTCTTCCACACTCACCTGTTCCTCTGCTATGGCCATGGAATCTACTGGGTCCATCACTGTGCTCTTCTTGACAGGTGACAGGGCCAACACATGAGCTCCTGAGCTTTGCAGCATTCCACACAGTGGGCTGGGGAGGTAAGGTTCATCAGTCCCTGTCCGCTGCAGGAGAAGTGGCATAGAGAAGTAATTTATTTGTATGCAGTTTGGCACCAAGTCCCACAATCCTGAATCCCTTTCCTTAACAACCATTCTCCCTGGGGATCTGTGCTTCTAAACTTCAGGTCCTCAGGAATTACAAAGTAGTGAAGGCTGCAAATGCTAATTTTGCCTTTTCTCAAGTGCTTGGAGATCTATGGATTAAAGTCCCATGTGGAACAGATATTACTGGTTCTCATATGGACCCACAGGGCATTTTTTTACCATGGGAAAATGATTTTGAGTAGAATAGGGAGTTACCTAACATGGTTCTTTCATTAAATATTTTATATTGCATCTCCCAACACCACACTGAAGCACTCCAGGATTCCTAATGCATTAGGAAAATTGTGCCCTGTGCTTTGTGGTTCTCCTCATCTATGGAGAGAGACAATTATTTCTTCCCTGAGAGATTCTGAAATGTCTGTGTCTGAGCAGCAGGCAGAGCGAAATGCAGTGACAGTAGAATTGTAGCTAGTAAACTTTGTATGTGTATACCAAGGAGGTTTCAGGTAGATGCTTCCCTTACAGTCGTTCACCAGGGCTTAGCTTTGCACTTGGTGCTCAGAATCTCACTTAGGTCTTTAATTGATTGTAATAATAATCCCTAGGATAAGAGTGGTTTGTAAATGCTAATTGCTTAAGCCTAATGAGATGGGGAAGGGATAGATAGGATTGCTTTACTCACCAGTGAAATACAATCA
>NW_005841832.1:3151868-3155183 GCF_000455745.1 Alligator sinensis | reverse complement strand
CAGCAGAGAAATGCTGCTGACTCCAAGGTAGACTACTACAGCTGTGTAACAGGGGTGGGAGGCTACTCTACAGTTAACAGAGTACAGATGGAGGAGCCCAAGAAGGTAAATCTCATTTAGATCTTAAACCACATAGGAGTTTGAAGAAGGCAGGGAGGACTGGTTCAGGGTTAACAACCTGACTCCTCTTAAAAGTGCCCTGCAACAACATGTGAACATGAGGTCAGGACTGATCTAGAAGGGAGTATATTCTCCTTTTGATAGGGCCCAGCCCTAGCTAGCTGGAAACCCAAGGTAAATTGGGTTTTCCTAGGCCCACAAAGGAACCTAGCTATACTCCTACCTGTTGAATTTCCTCTATCTCCACACAGAGAGGCTGTACAGGGATCCAATTTGCATGACCCTTGACACTGGCTTTCACTTCATCCAGAAACTCCGTTGGCAGCCTGCAAAAACAGTCAAATATCCATCCTCTTCTGCACTACACTTATGTTTAAGGCCTAAATATACAACCTAAGCTCAGTACCTAACAAACAGGAACTGCCAGGCTGCCTCAGGCCAGCTTGCCTACTGTCCCCTCTCCAGAAGTGTCTGGTCCTAGATAGTTTAGAGCAGTGAGGGCCAACCTTTTCTGATAGGTGTGCCACAAATTAAGCCCCGTGCCCTCCCTGAATGTCACTCCAGTCTGCTTCCCCTGCCCAATCCCACAGCTATTTCTACTCCCTGCCCTGTGCTCCCTGCCAGATCTGCTGTTCTGTTTTGTTCCCTGCCCCATTTGCTGCTGTCCTGCTTGCCCTCTCCCCAAGTTGTTGCATGCCACACAGGGAGGATGCCTATGTCAAACATAGCATGTGTGCTGTAAATTCCCCCATCCTCTCCCCCCAAGTTTGAAAGGTGCAGGAAACCTCATAGCAGGACAGTCTGCCTTTTAAAAGAGCCTCATCTCTGATAAGTAGGGCTTAAGATGAGATTAATGCCTGAAGCAGGAGATAGCCTCTCTCTTCCCAAACCCTTTTGGCATTCACTAGTTAACTTGGGCAGACAGGTGGTTAGGAGGGTCACTCTGAAGTCAGACAGAAGGTAGGGCAGAGGGGCACCTTATAGATGCACACACAGTTAGTATCTGACAAAGTAAACTGCTGTTTATGATAGCTGATGCCTCTCCAAATTAGTCTTTAAAAGGTACCACTCTGCCCTGCCTTCTGTCAGGAAATACTTGTTACCCACATAAATATCTAGTCCCTCTTTGAATGTTACTAAACCCTGGGTCTCAGCACCACCTCCTGGCATGGAGTCCCACCACGGGACCCAAATGCAGAGAGATTTATAACTGGATCTTAGTTTTATAAACATAATCATCTCCCCGCCCCCCCTTCCCAACCCTGCCTTTCCTGAGGGTGAAGACACACATAATTATACAGATATCAAATTATATTGGCAGTCTCCTGCAGTTATAAGAGTATAGCAAAACTGCTGTAGCTATCCCTGTTTCATTCGGGCCTTCATTACTTTGAGTCTCTTACTAATATCCCCTTCCTCACCACCCCCCAAACTATTGATATATTGTTTTTAAAGGAACATTTTTAGTGTCTGAGATCAAATTAGCCAAATCAGGTCCAAATCCATTTGAATCATTCAAAAACCATACATGGCCCAGCTACTGGCAAGTATCCTCCACCCCCGCCTGGGGCTTCAGATGCCTGCTAAAGGATTTGGAATTATTCTATGTGGTAGGAGCATTCCCAGCAGGTCAAGGGAAGTAATTATTTATATTATTATTTCATAGACATCAGGGCTGGAAGGGACCTCGGAAGATCATCGAGTCCAGCCCCCCGCCCAAAGGGCAGGAAGTCAGCTGGGGTCATAGGATCCCAGCAAGATAAGCATCCAGTTTCATCTTGAAGGTGTTCAATGAAGGCACTTGAACCACCTCCGGTGGGAGGCTGTTCCAGACCTTGGGGGCTCGGACAGTAAAGAAATTCTTCCTTAGGTCCAGCCTGAAATGATCTTGAAGTAGTTTGTGACCATTCAACCTCGTCATCCCTTGGGGCGCTCTGGTGAACAAACGTTCCCCCAGATGCTGGTGGTCACCCCTGATAAACTTGTAGTTGGCCATCAGATCACCCCTGAGCCTGCGCTTTTTCAGGCTAAAGAGCCCCAGGGCTCTCAGCCTGTCATCGTAGGGTCTGCTTCCCTGACCTCTGATCATGCGCGTGGCTCTTCTCTGGACTCTCTCAAGCTTCTCCACATCCTTTTTGAATTGTGGAGCCCAAAACTGGACACAGTACTCCAGCTGCGGCCTCACTAAGGCCGAGTACAGGGGGAGAATGACGTCCCGGAATTTGCTTGAGAAGCATCTATGGATGCAAGCCAGTGTTTTGGTTGCTTTACTAGCCGCCGCATCGCATTGCAGGCTCATGTTCATCTTGTGGTCAATGATGACCCCCAAGTCTCTTTCTTCCATAGTGCTAACCAACATAGCACTGCCGAGCCTATTATATTATTATATCACTGGTGAGACCACATCTGGAGTACTGTATCCAGTTTTGGGTCCCCCACTATAGAAAAGATGTGAAAAAGTTGGAGAGAGTCCAGCAGAAGGCAACAAAAATGGTTTGGGGGCTGGGGCACATGACTTCTGAGGAGAGGCCAAGGAAACTGGATTTACTTAGTGTGCAGAAGAAAAACTGAGGGGGATTTGATAGCAGGCTTTAACTACCTGAAGGTTGATTCCAAAGAGGATGGAGCTAGAATGTTCTCAGTGGTGACAGATAACAAAATAAGGAGCAATGGTCTCAAGCTGCAGCAAGGGAGGTTTAGATTGGATATTAGGAAAAACTCTCATTAGGAGGGTAGTAAAGCACTGGAACAGGTTACCCAGAGGGGTGATGGAATCTCCATCCTTGGAGGTTAAGGTCCGGCTTGACAAAGTCCTGGCTGGGATGATCTAGTTGGGGATGGTCCTGCTTTGAGCAGGGGGTTGGACTAGATGTGACCTCCTGAAGTCCCTTCCAACCCTCATTTTCTATGGTTCTATGACCATCTGTCCTCCAAGCTGTAGAACTTCACTCCCTGTGTTTAGCACTGTAACTTGGTTTGACCCCAAAGGCTTTGCCCCAGAAAAGCATCTGGTCTTGATCTAAAGGTACTGAAAAGTGGAGAATCCTCCATGTCCCTTGGGAGCTTGTCTCCCTTGCCAAGAAAAGCATACATGTCCTTTTCTCATTTGAATTAGCCTGGTTTTAATTACTGGTCACTGGAGCCGATTTTACCTTTCTCCATTAGGTTTGTGAGCTATTTTGTACCCTGGAATTT
>NW_005841832.1:3133590-3151837 GCF_000455745.1 Alligator sinensis | reverse complement strand
TCCCTACATAAAAGATACTGATGCATTGCAAAGTTCAAATTGCCTATTCATCACTTGATCAAGTAAAGCAATTGTGCTGTATGTAAAAGGAAATTTTCCTCCCAGGCCTCCAACCATATTTGTGTTTTTTTTCTGCCTCAACATTTTTTTTTTTTTTTTTTAAACAATGAGGACAGCATAATTGGGTAGAAGACACTGACTTCAGTCTTGCCATCAGCCATGGAATCCAGTCCAGGGATTTCAGCACCGAGCCTTTAATTTGTAAAGTGATTGGATTACAATTAAATTAATCCTTAGTGATGGAAAAGCCACCCCTATCCCTCAGCAAGTTGTTTCTGTGGTTAAATTATGCATCTTATTTTTAGTTCGTGTTTTCTTGTGTCAGCTTCCAGCTGGTGATTGTGAGCAATCCAATCTATGCCTCTGAGTGTGTGTATGTCAGTTCTTACAAAGCAGATACAAAGCTAGATTAGATGGGTTAGTTTATGGCTCAGGGAATAAGCCGAGTGTTCATCTGCCTGGGGTCTCCTTCTGACTAAGATACTCTAGGACTGTTTATGGCTTCTTCTGAAGTTGCTGGTAGCAACTGCTATAGGAGCTCTGACCCAGCCTGGTATTCTTATGCTATACATCCAGGGTTTGCCATAGGCCCACAGGTGTGAGGAAAAAAAAAAACGACACCAGAATCAGGACACTGTTTGAGAACTGAAGGCCCAAATGCTCCAAATGTAAGGCTGCAGGTGTCTGGCTGCACAGCATGCACTGAAGTAGGGTAGAAACATGGCCCCATCTGGAAGCAAAATTCCCACCGACTTGGATTGATCTCAGTTCAGGGACAGGATTGCTGGCTTGGGCCTGGCTTCTTTGAGAGCTGTTCTCTGTAATGTGGATGTCCTCTATAGGAATCTGTTCTAGCAAAGAATAGCTGGGGCACAAGATGATCCTAGCTACATCCCTTTCTCACCTATTCATTCTTCTGCCTGCCCTTGCCATGTGCCCATTCCACCAAACTCCCCAGCATGCCACTTACACAGCCAAGTCATTGTAGGTGTGGCACAGGTGGTCCTGCAGCCTATTTATTTCCAGTCTCTGCTCCTGTGGAAAAAAAGACAAGGTTCCCAATGGACTCAAGGGTGATGGATTTGTTCTATATAGCCCCATATCACCAGGGGCTGTTACAGTAAGCCAAAGGCCCAGTTCAGTTGTTTGCATTTTATTAACAAAAAAACAAAAAACAAAACAAACAAACAAAAAATCAGCCCTGACCCAATAAAAAGTCTTTCGTCAACATAGATGGCCCATCGGGCTGGCATGGTTAAAGCACAGCAGTTTCTGCAGCCCATGGCATGCAAAGAAGTGATGTGACCAGCATCATATCCAGCCATCTTTGATTCCCCAGCCCAAAATAGTCAGGTACAGCTTGGTTTACTGGAAGCAGCCTTCAGCACATAGAACAAGGGTTCAATGTCTAGAGCAAGGGTTCAAACCTCCCCTTAAATGCTAATGCTCTGTCACAGTGTTGCTTGTACAATAAACAGGCATTTTTGCCTACTTGCAAGACTGCCAGCTCTACAAAAGCTCTTTGTGGATAGTATATAGGCTTAGCATATAGTCAGTGTTCCAGCTCTACTCCTAGCTTCTGGCATGGGAGGATACTGGAGGTGTGGTCTGAGTGCACCACTGTGGATAAAGTAAGGGTAATTTGGGGGAGTGGGCAGAGGTGAAAGTCAAAAGGTGTCCCAGGAGACTATAGGGAGCAGATTATTACAAGTTAGAGGCTGATCTAAGTTTATCAGGACTCTTGCATGCTGCTCTAGGGGCATGGAGATAGCTTAAACTCCACCCTACCTTGTCCCAGCCCCACATGCAGATCTGGAATAACTGAGATTGGGGCACAAAAGAACTCCCTTTAACTGCTGACTCTGGCAGCTGCCACTCTTCCATTGTTAGTGGCCTCTTTCCCCCTTGCACCTTAGAGCAGCACTGGCTAAATAAACTAAATCACAAATGTAGTTCAGTGTGGGTTCTTGTCTTCAAATGGCTGAGGTCCAAGAGATTTAAAGTCCACACTGCTCTGTCAGAGGATTTTAATTACTTCTATTGCAGGCAGTGGAGAATCATGCATTTAGATTCTCAGCTCAAAGATTCAGGGCCTGCCAATGGTCCAACCCTCTTGAAGCCACTCAGCATAGTTTGGTCTCTTTTGACACCACAGGCTGTGGACTGGTATTCAAAGAGACCTGTAGCTCAGCCTAAGATCCTGGGATAAGCTCGACAAAACCCCTCTCACTCAGGTAGAATGATTAACACAGGCATGAGGAAGAACCAAGGCAGGAGTGCTATGGAGTGTCAGTGTCCATTACCTGCACCACCATCCTGTACTCTTCCACAGTTGCTGCTAGCTCCTCAGCCCAGTTGGTTTTCTGCAAACAGAAAAGTCAGAGAAAGCACCTAAAGTCATTACAGAGTAAAACTCATCTCATTCGTGATGGTTTAGTGACACCTGATGGTACTAGCAGGACACAGCATGCCAAACAGAACAAAGGCTGGAATGCTGGTTTGGTTAGATGTTCTAGGTTTAAATACCAGAAAGAATCACCAATTCCAACCTCTGGAAAGCACATGTACCAGAGAATGCCACCAAGTATTTTCTGCATCCCAATTATTTGTGGCCAATAATTAAATTATTTACTGCATTAAGAATGATCCACTGCAGGTCAGCAACCAATGGAATTAGTGACACAGAGATGGACAGAACAGGAAATACAATACTAAAGCCACAGTAGCACACTCGCTCTTTGAAGTTATGTGCAAGTTGCTCACCTCAGTAAGGGCAGCATCTTTGCAGGAGATGACACGTTCATATTCGCAAAGCTGAGACTGGAGAGAGGAAAAGAAGAGGTCTTAACTGCATCTGATCTCTTCCCAGTACTTGGTGCTTAGCTCTTCCTCAGATATCTTGACAAGCTTTATACTCATTATTAAATCTTAAAGCCCCAGTGAGAAAGTGAGTCAGAAACTACCACAGTTTTACAAGGAGGCAAGCATGGACACATAGAAAGGATTTGGTCCCTCCAGGTCACACCATAAGCCAGTGACAGTCAGGAATGAAATCCAGGAGTTCTGACATCCCACTCAGCTGCTCTAAGCCTCCAGGCTTGCAGTTCCAAACTTTAGATCAATGGACTGAAGTGCCACTCCTCAGAATTTCACCCACCTCTATCAAATTTGATTGAAAAAGGGAGGTTAATTTCACAGACCATCTACTATGGCTTTATAGCCCCAGCAGTTTGTGCGCCAGTTTGGAGACCATAGTTCTACACAACTGGCTCTCCTACAAATGCAAGTGGCCAAGAAAAAAAAAAAATCAGAATGCCCATCCCACAAGGAAATCACAGGGGATTAACATTTCTACTCCATCTGGACCCACAATGAAAAGTAGGATTAATTTCACAAAAAATTCCACTGATCTGTTCTGACTTATTTCTACTTTTATGCTTTAAAATATAGTATCACACGGTAATAACATTCAAAACAAAAGATTTTCATCAGAATGCGCTGATTTTTTTAAATTCTTGATAAGAAAACACTTATTTGGTTCACTTGGCATTTCTTTAATTGCAAAAACATTTATAAGGGACCTTTTAGCCAATTCCACCTGCCAAGTAGGAGGATACATCTCTTTATAGCAAAAACAACCTCATGATGGCAATACAGGCTGTATGTATTCAGCACTGCTGCAAATCAAATTATTAGTGTCTGGTGTGAAGACACCATGCAGGTCTCTGTGGTTTTTACCTTCATTTCAGCTTTCTCAGTGCCCAGCACTTCAATTTTCTGTCTCTTCCCCTCTCTCTCTGTGATGAGCTTTCTGTTCTATGAAGCAGCCACAAAAGATGTTTAATATTAATAAACCATACCAAACAGACATGGGAAGAACATGATCTAACTGTTCAAAAGGCTTTACCACCAATGAACGCAGACAGTGCTGCAATGAGTATGCAGCAACACTACACCCTAGGTTAACACAGGAAGTGAAAATTAAATTTCACATGCATTTGAAATTGCAGGAAAAACTAACTGGTCTAATAAAAAAGATATTGGATTTACCCAAAGAACCTTGTCTGCCTTTGTCCTTAGACCAACATGCTACAGCCTACACCCCAGAAAAAGCTAAAGGCACTTAAATGCAATTGAGCCTCTGGAGGATGATCAGGAGACACGGCTTAATAAAGTCTCTTCTGATGAAAGATGCAGACCACAACCAGCCAGGACCTTGGCTTTACACTTTGGATGCAAAATAGCAGATTCAACTGCCTTACAGTTACAGAAGGTTCTGGCGTCAGCACAGATGAAGACAGGAGAGTGTCCCTATTGAACTCTCTGCCCCACATCACTCACCAGTACCATACTGGAAGACTGGATTCATTGATGGGCTATTTTCATAATCTAGTCTCATCTCTAGCATAACAGGTGAGATACTCCTACCCAGGAACTGTTGGTCTCTAGCTAGACTATCTTTCTACAATATATCCAAGTTTGACTTAGATTTCGAGGACCAGAGAATGCATTACCCTGTTGATAAATTGTTCTGGTGACTAATCATCAGTCACCTTCCCTGTTAAAACATTTGCCCCCAGTTTCTACCAAGTTATCATCCTTCTTTCTTGCAGCTGCTGGATGTTTCTTCTCACCAGGTGTGTGCTAACAGACTGTGGTCAAGTTTATTTAACTTTTTCTTTGGTAAACTAAATAGATTGTAGTACACTGCATGGCAGTATTTCCAGACCTAGAATTATTCTTGTAGCAATTTCCTGAATTCTTCCCCAATTCATTACCGACTCCGAGGGGAGTGGGGTCTTGCTGTCATCCATTCCAATTCTGGCAGCGCCTTTGCTGCTCTTCAGTGGTTGTGCTTTAAAGCATGGATTCTGAATTTACCTGCTGATGCTCTCATCCAATATTATTCTTCAAGCCATCCTCACCTCCTCTTGAAGGTCATCCACTTGTACAGAGAGACACTGCTGTTCCTTTTCCTATGAAAAAAGGGGAAAGAATGGGGAGATGTTGAGGGGTGGAGACCCTTGGTCCAGGCTGCTGGTGTTATGTGTCATCAACTCATAAATTTATTCTCATGCCTCCCTGAAATCCCAGCACAAGAGGCCACAGGCCCTGCAACAGCTGCGCTGGGATGACAAGCCATTCACAGCTACAGCAAATGGGGAACTAGTAAACATCCAGGGGTTTTAAAAAAGGAAGGTACATTCAGTGCTGGCCAAGAGTGCCAACTTAAAAGAAAAACAGGGCTGGAAGGGACCTCTTGAGGTCATTTCATCCAACCTCCTGCTCAAGTAGTGATCCAAACCATCCCAGAAAAAATATTTATCTAACCTGAACTTAAACACTTCTTGCAACAAAGATCCCACATAACCTCTCTTTCAGCACTTCACCTCACTCAGAATTCTTGCTAATATCTAACCTAGATCTCTTTAGCTGCATGTGTTCCTATGGTGGGTTAAGGAAGCAATGATCAGTGACTAGAAAGGGTGTGTGTTACACCCCTCCCCCCACATCTTATATTTTTACAAAAAAAAAAAAAAAAAAATCAAATCTCCTTAGCTGCAATTTATTGGCAAGCCAGTAACTACTTGTCCTGTCTCCTGTACATATAGAGAACAATTGATTGCCATCCTCTTAATAGAAGCTCATTTTGTATTTGAAGACTTTTTATCCCTCTAAATGGTGATAGTATGGGCAGCCAGGAGGGAAAAGTTCTCCTTTGCACATGGGTATGATATGCCCCCTGCTGATGTTCATTTATACCAGATGAGAACCTAAGAACGCTGTGTAAATCACAGTTGAAATGGATGCAGCTCCACCAATTTAGTTCATCCAAGAATCAGGCTCTAGGTGTTAGGAACCATGGTTTTTAGTCTAGTACCAGATGCATTTGTAATGCACTGGCTCATCTCATTGGGAGTGATGCTGAGACCTCACCAACTCAGGACATGAGACAAGAGGTTGGTTTCTCCTGACCACTTTCAGACCCTCCCTCCCCTCACCTCAGTTTTCTTCCAAGAGAATGCAAAGCAGTTTGTTCTCTTGGGTGGATACATGATTGTAGACTTGTTAGTAGCCAGATGGAGTCTCAACAGGATTCCTTACATGACTTATCCAGCCAAACAGTAAAATCAGTTGCAGTTGCCTGGGGTTTTTGTCTGCATCCTGGCTGTCAGTACAGCTATTTCCTCCTCTTCCCCCGCTGAACTCACTCCTCCTAGAGCTGGGACAGAACCCAGGATTCACATGCCTACTCTACTACTATCCATAAAGAAACAGGACAGCTGCTTAAAACCAGTAGGCAGGGAAAATTCTGCTAAACTAAAGCACCTACCAGCTGCTGGGCTTGGGTGTGAAGTCTGACTTTTTCCTCTTCTAGCCTTTTTTCAATAGCCTTCAGGTCTTCTAGCTCATTAGCTATGTACTTGGCTTGTTCCAGTGCCTGCTGCATACTATCAAGGATAGCAGCTGGTGAGATGGTGCAGTAACTCGGGGCTTCTTAATTAGCAAGGTCAAGGGGAACTGACTGGGCAACTGTAGTAAAGAACCAAGTCTCACAAAATAAAATAGGTCCTGGATGTACTAGAATGTTTTGTCCATGCAGCTCTTATTGGCTTACAGTTGCTGACACTTTTCCTGCTGGAGCATGTCCACACCTGGCTGCTTGTGCCATTACAGCATGTGTCCCCTGTGAGCAGCTGTGTTGGCAAGACATGGATAGGAGCCAGAGCTGCCAACATTGCTGTATCACTGCACCACATCCACCCTGGCATTGCACCACACTGAAGCCAGTGCTGACTGAATACAGAACACCATCCCACTGAGTTCCCCAGACTGCTCCCTGCCCCATGATACCCACTATGGCAAGAGTCAAGGAACCAGCCCTGACTAAAGGGAGTGGACACCCTCTTGAGTCTCTCTATTCCATTCCCTGCCACAGCTGGGACTGTCTTCCATCCCTCCATTTTACCCTCTTAGCTGGCCCTTCAGCTCAGAGATCTCTTCAGTAAGCCGGGAATTGATCTCCTCAGCTGACTCAATGGTCCTCTGCAACTTGGCATTCTGCACAGCTAGCTTCTTGTTGCTACACTCTAGGTCTTCAATAATGCTTGCAAGAGCCACAGCCTCTTCCCTAAACCAGCAGAAAGGAAGAAGGAGATGTCAGCAGGGAGATCTGTGATCAGATGAGCCACTTTCACATCCCATCTTATAGTAAGCAGCCCAATGCTGTAGAAAGTACTCTTGGTTAAGGATCAGGTTCCCTTCAGGCCTAGTCAAAGCTACATTGAGAGTCCCAGCCTCAACAATCCATTCTGTCACTGAGAATGCCAGTGAAAGAACAGTTTGAATCCAGCCGCTCAACATCCTGTTCAGAGGCACAGAGAGGGAAAGGGACCAATGCCAGGTCCCACAACAAGCCAGTGTCAATGTAAGGAGAAGACCCAGAAGTCCTGAATCCTAGGGTTCCCAGAAGCACTGCCCCTCTGAATCCAAGTCTCTGGAATGTTTCCATGAGATTAAGTTTATAGTATTTAAGCCCAGAAGGGACTATTATATTTTCTTGCCTGAACTCCCATGTAGCACATGCCTTTACATTTCACCCAGTTACACCTATATTGGGCTTGTGTTTTGCTAATGCATCTCTTCTAGAAAGGTATCCAGTTTGGATCTGAAGACAGCAAGACAGGGAATCTCCTGCATCCCCTGGGAATCTCCTGCATCCCCTGGGAATCTGTTCCCCTAGCCTGAGAGGATCCTAACTATTTAAAATTCAGTAAAATATCTGGAAATATACGAAGGTCCAAGCCTACCGTGATCTTCTGTGGCAGAAGATTCCATGCAAACATTTCAGTCCTCCTTTGACAATAAGTTAGTACTTACAAGTTGCTGGTGTTGAAGTCCCCACCATAGCCCTCTAACTGAGCAGCATTACCTGCTGCCTTCCTCTTTTTCCCTAAAAAGGGGATAGAGATTAGTTTTCGGGGTGCGGCTTTGCAGTGGCTTTCTGGTCCCCATCCACTCTGCTGCCACAAATAAGTGGGGCATCAGAAAAGTAAACACTGGCAGGGAATTAGCAAATAGCTCCTGCTCACTAGGCAGGTGAGGGAGGGGAGGGGAGGGGAAGCAACTGGTCTTGAAAGTTGAATGCAACTTATTTCTGAAAGACCAGTGAGCTAATGACAGGGTCCATGAGAGGTATCATGCCACTCAGAATAGACTTCTAATCAGCTTTAATGTAGGGCATGGGGGAATGATGCGACATCTGTGTTTCCCCAATCCTGGAGTTAGCCAGACACCACTCTGATTCTCCACATAAGACAGAGCTGCCTGGGGGAGTACTTTGGTATGTGCCTGGCTGTTCGTAGGCCCTTGGAAGTATTACAGTAGATGGAAACAGCTAGAATATAGAGCTATATTCATCATGTCTCCTTCAACCCACCCATGTTTCCTACGCTAAAAACCTGTTATCTCTATTACCTACATCCCCATCTTCTCTCTTTCACCTGTTCTTATACTGCATCCATCACTATAGATGTTCACATAACTTTTCATTAATCTGAGATGCTCAGGTTATAACAGGGAGTGAGGACTCAAGTTCCATTTCCATCAGTGGGAGCCCCCTGCCCCAACATTGGGGGAAGCTTCCAAATCACCAGTTAAACTTGGTTTCTTTCCATTTTGCAGAAGCCCAGAATCTGTCCTCTGTAGTCTGAGCCACAGACTTGCTCACTCACACAAACCAACATAATCAAATGCCACCCGTTGCCCTTCTACACTAATCATGTTCTGTCTAATCCAGACCAGGAAGGAAGAGAGAGGCAGCAATTGATCTTTCTATATTAGCAAATGCTCAGGAGGCACTAAGATACTGCAGCTGTGGGGTGAGTGGGGAAGAGGAAAGCTGTTCTATGAGTGTATTTCAAAACCCAGGAGAATTCTGGGTACCTTTGGCATAATGAACAAAGAGAAAGGCCCCATTTCCCAAGGGCGCATTAAAAAACTGTCTATATTTAGCACTAAATACACCATCTTTCTTTTTTTCCTCTCCCCTTTATCCCTTTCAGCACAGGCACCTACCAGATGGTAACAGGCAAATATTGTCCACAAACTTGTCTTGCTCTTTGGTGCACTCTAATCCCCTGGAACATAAATTAATAGTTATCATTCCTGCTTTATTGCTGTCTCCATGAAATGGATCACCACATGCTCTGGCTGTATCGGGTGACCTTTCTTTATTCACCATCCGCCTCTAATAAGCAAAAGGATGGAATGAGTTCTCTCATTTCACCAGGAGGTTTTGCAATAAAGTTGCTTAATCAGTTGCATGTCAACAGGGGGGAAACATTCAGATCTGAGGGATGCAGGCAAAAGAGGAAGGCCACCCATGTTGTCTTAGATATAGCTGTGACGACAAAGCCAGGATAAGATCTCACTCTGCATTTCATCTTGTTTTTATTAGAAGGGAATGGAGCTGATTTGGGAACTTTTTTTGGTGAAAGACTAAAATGGACAGATGGCAAAGGTATACAGAGTACTGAACACAGATTCTGTAGCAGTCTGACCTAGGAATTACAGTAAAGGGACTTCTGGATTCTATTCCTACCTTTGTAAATTAAGTCAGGTGATTAAAGCAAGGGACTGAAAGTGAGGACCCCTGGGTTCTACTCTCAGCTCTTGGAGGCAATACAGATAAATGAGTAGGACAGAGAAAGACTCTGAGGTTCTGTTTCTGTGATTTTTTTGGTTGAGGAAGGTAAAAGTGGGGCTGGGAGCCAAGACTCTGGGTGTTCTAATCTAAGCTCTTTCCAAATGTGTTGCCTAGGAAGTTAGAACAGGCAGGGATACAAGGCAAAATTGGATTCCCACTTACTGACTGTATGACTTTGGTAGCCTCTTAAAGCTAGGTTGTTAAAGGTAGATAGGCACCTGAAGATGTACAGGCATTTTTTTAGAAGTGCCTGGATACCTAATGCCTGTTGGGTTTGTTTTGTTAAATAGACATCTTTGCAAATCCTACTAGGCAGCCCTTCTGCATTTTAGGCACCTAAATAGCTTTGTGTATCACCTATTGCCTCTCTGTGCCTCAGGAGTGGTGATTAAGCTATGCAAGTTCTTAAAGCAGCTTCCAATGACCACTGACCCATCCCGTCGACAGTCTGAGATCCAATCCTTCATGACAGCATGGAAGGTTGGCAGATCCACAGCAACTCCCCTTTCTTCCGGGTCCAGCATTTTATAAAGAGATTGCAGTCTCCCTTCCTCACAGCTTTGACCCGTCATGGCCTGCAAGTACTCAATAATCCGGAAAACAGGTACCTTTCCTGCAACCCAACACAGAGAAAGCAATGATCACAAACAGGCAGCAAGCACATCTTCAGGCATTTCCCCTCCAGTTTTTCCACCTGTAAAGTGGGGATAAGACCTCCTTTATCTCTGCCCAGTAGCTAGACTGTAAGTTCCCTGCGGCTAGGTCTGCGTTTTTACAGTGCTTGGCATAATGGGCTGTGGTCTCCCCACTACTGAATAAATAAGTAGTAGCAAAGAGAATCATTTGCTTTATTTCTTTTATGCCTGCTTTCCCTCATAGTGAAGTTTGGCACTGTTAAGCCTCTAGGGTAGCTACCAGGAAAGTTAAACTAAAATTAGAAAAGGATTTTTGACATAAGGCATCAGTGATCACGCAGCAGTTAGGTGCTAACAATAAAAGAGATGCTGGAATTACTGTATGATATAAAGCATCGACTACAAGACCTCTTCTGAAAGTTGGCTCTTCAAGCCACATCAAAATGGCTTGAAGAGCCAGCTCAATAAAATGGCCTTGTTTTCAGAAGAGCTGAGTCCCTCACTGATCTCCTTTTGGCCTGTGTAATTTCTAATGCACAGGGATTAGGTTCTCTTGTAGTTGGTCTTGACAGAGACACGAGCAATGCCTGTCTTGCCAACATTCAAGAGTGCATTTTAGAGAGATTGCATATCCCAGAATGCAGGGGTCCACCTTGTTGCAAACAAAATACTGTTCAGCTCAAGATGGAGCATTGCATGCTGGAAGCTACAGCCCCTATCAAGGGTGTGAGCAACTGTGTGACATTCTGAACCCAGGAGCCAGTAATCTGTGCCCCTTCTCCACAGCAATATAGAACCTCTTCAGTAATGAGTTACTCTGAAATTTACCAGGCAGAGTCCTGTCCATGTAATGTCAACTGAACCATACTTGTGAATTCTTAAGAGTGTAGAAAAATCTCCATCCTGATGATGCTAGATATTTTTAAAGGATTTCAGACATCAGAACATGGGCTGTGAGTGGAAAAGTTTAAGGCCAGGAGATGCGGGAGGGGGTGGGATTTGCTAAATTGGTCTCATCGCAGAAAAGCTTTCAGATCTAAGGCAGACAAGATTCCTTGTGTGAATTTGATATCTTTTATTAGACCAACCCAAATGGTTGGAGAATGGTTATTAAGCAAGCTTTCGGGTTCAAAAACCCTTCGTCAGATCTAAGCGCACTTGACTTCCCAGTACCACTAAAGCTCTTAGCCACAAAGTGCAAATTTCCAGTTGACGTTAGAAAAAGCTTTCTACCTGTTTGTTCCGGATCACAGGCCTCAAAAGTGCAGTTGAGTACATGCTCCTCTGAGCAACCACCCCCGCTCGGAATGCTGCTCTTGGTGCTGAGGACAAGGCTGTTCCATGACACTGGTGAGGAAGAGGAGGAGATGTTACATTTGCAGCAGGACAGAGCATCTTTTGGTGAGGATAGCTTCTAAGTCAGATTACCTGCAAACAAATCCTCCCTTTTGGGCTGTTCCTGTCATACTGTTATGGACTGTGGAATAGTAGGATACTTAGATAAATGTTTTATGAATACACTGTTAGGAACAATCCTGGTATGTTTGACAGCATGGAAAGGGGGAGAATGGTCCAAGGCTACCTAGTCTTTCCCCTGCTCCACCTTTTACAATTCCATGATACACACACATGCACACACCTACGCACCCTGCAAAAATTCCATTTGTACTCAGGGATGTCACCAGGCCAAAATCAGCTTTTAGGCTATGCCAGCTCAATCTAGCTTAATTTTCTTGATTTTAAAATGAAATGTTCTGGACTTATGCTCATGTATTGGCAAAGAGATCCTGGCTTATGAGGTCAAATTGCAAGGATTAATCAGTAAAGAATTTAGCTTGAAGGGCCTATTATGTATAGCCAAAGTGGGCGTGTGTGTGTGTGTGTTTGTCTCTCTATACACAATAACTACCTATCCACCCATTGCCATAATACCTCCTCTTATCTATCCTACAGCAATCATTATGGTACCTAAATGCTATTTGGACTACCCCTCACAACCTGAAGTAACCAAGTGGGCATCCTTAATAATAATATCCAAGTGGAACAGTTTGAATCTGAGGCCTGTGACAAAAGTGATGACTTCATCAGTCTCTACGACTTGCTTAAGTTGAATCGGACTCTGCAAAAAACTCCCCTCAGCATTCCTTAAAGTTTCAGGTAAGTCCCGTCAAGCAGCACTTAGAGGGTCTGAATGCAGAGGGCCTTGCCTTCTTTTCCAGCATCACAGCAAATGCAGTTTTCTTGTATGTTTTTGCCCTGGGGTGGGCACACTTAGCTTCATACCTAAAAGCCCCTTATCCTGCAATCAGGTCTGTGCTCCTACAGCTCTGGTACAGATCTCAGTGCAGAAGGTAGTATGGTTGACAGATAGAGCACTTGGCTGAAGGCATCCCTGTGCTTGAGATAATTTGTTGGTATTGAAACTTATCTAGCAGAAACAAGTGATACCAGTAAAATAATTTGTTTAATCCAGTTCTCCAAATGGAGTTAGCTATACTGCTAACTTGATATATAATTTTTTCTACACAGTTTGCCAGCAGCACAGCTGTATTGGTTAAGGGTGTGATTTCCACCTCTTTCCCCCATATTCTTGGCTAAACTTTTAGGTGAGTATGGAGATTTAGGTTCTGTCCCAGTCTCCACCACAGCCTTTCCTTGGGCAAGTCTGGTCTATCTTATTTTTTTGTCAGTGCTTAGACTGCAAATTGTCTGGGACAATTGTCTCTTACAATGTGCCTGTAAAACCTTACCTCACTGTCGATCATGTTTTCTAGACCCTTGTATAATAAATATGAAGTAATAGCAAAGTAATAATGAATAATAGTTTAGTTCTCGTATTGCAGTTTCAGAGTTATTTAATTTGGTGGTAACATCACTCCCCGCCCTTTTTTCAATTTTTGAATGCCACCCTTTTTGTATCACTAATGCACAGCCACCTAATAGTTCCAGAAAAGAAAGAAGTTGGTTTTGGCAGCAAAAGTTGGGGGCATTTAGCTCATGTGATAAGGGATGGGCAGGAACTATGAAATAAGCAAATCAGCTGTAAGCTTCTGCTAATATTATCAGCAAGGATATAGTTAAAAAATGTTGACATTGAAAGCTAAGCATGATTCTTTCAGAGTCAAAAGAATGGGCCAGGTCTCATCTCTCATCAGGGCAGATTCAGGCTGTCTACAGATTCTGGCAGACAGCATTGTTTTGCTTAACCTTGAAAATGTGACTTCAGGGCTATGTTTGCAGCCATAAGGATTATAACATTGGCCTTGATCCACCAAAGCATTTAATTACCCACTGGAATTTTAAGTATAGCGTTCATATGAAGAAGACTGGGATGTAAAAGATTCAGGTTCTAGCCCCTGCTCTGACACAGCTGTCCCACATGACCCTAGTCATTTCCTCTATGCCTCAGTTTCTCACCTGTAAAATAAGTAGGAAAGAGTTCTTACCCCCAGTAGCAAATAATGCGAGGCACTCAGATACTGCAATAATGGTAGCCACCTGGTATCATAGAGCCCAGAAAAGCAATACTGTACTTACTTCCTGGTGATACAACCATCGACAATTCTGTGGATATCCCATCCTCTTTGGGCTTGAAAGACTGGCTCTCACTTATGCTCACCAGCTGATCTGTTTCTCCACAGGAGCTGGCTTCATTTGAAAGCCACAAGCAAGCCTCCTTTTGGAAGGAAAGCATGCCTTCTGATGCCATTTCACCACCTCATCTGAGCTAGCCTTCAAAGAAACAGGCACCAAATTAAGAATACCACTCCTAAAAATAAGGTATCTCTTGGAAATGGTTTTATTGACAAGCTCTCTTCACACATGGTAATCAAATTGTGTCTGATTACATTCTAGTAGACTAACTGGCTTAAATGAGGGAATCAGAGAAGCTAGCACCACTGCGTATGAATGGACAGTCACTAGCCTAAGGTAGTGGCTGCCCATTCACATTCAGGGAGGTGCTAGCTTCTCTGATTCCTGCATTTAATTAACTACAGCTGTGGTATAGTTTACCACTAGGCCTACCTTGGGATTTCTCCCAGGATCTTGCACCTAACTCTCACTTAATGACTTTCATGGCATGTCTCCTGATTTAAACCAAGGAGGTCTCATATGTGGTCAAAATGAATACCCTTTAACCAATCTGGGAATGGGGGTGTCAGGAAAACAACAAAATAGGACACACACCTGGCTGATGATGGGATATTTAGAATATATAGATTATTTGGAAGGGATTTATTTAGGATGAGCAATTGTTTATGGAGAACAAATAACACCCCAGATCAATGGAAGTTATCACACTTATTGAAGAGGGAACTATTAGTCTACTGAATTATTTGGGTGCAGTAGTTAAAGCAAGTAGTAGCATACAAAATGAGGGAATTTTTTTTATGGATGTTATGGAGGGCTGGCCTATTTATTCTGGGGAGTGCAATATGTAAATTACGTATCCAGTTGAGATAGGGCTGTAATAAACCAGGACAATTTAAATGATAATTTGCCACCTGCCTGCTTATTTGAGAGGATGGATGTGTTAGGAGTGGTTAGCTTGTTTGCAAAGTTACTTGAGTGCTGGCCTATTTGGATACAAAAGCAGGGAGGACATGTTATGGGGGGAGGTGATTTAATTAATGAGGTTATTTGGAGCCTGCTGGTTTATTTGAGAGGGGAGGGGTATTTGGGTCTGAGCATTTTCCTGGCATTACTGTATGTTGCTTTTTTGGCCTTTAGCATGTGGTGGGTGAGGGCAGCATCTGAACCCCCAGGCCTGAGAGCCTGGGACATATGCTTAGATGCCAGCCTGGATATGGGGAGTAGTTGAACCTCTACATAGGATGCTGGCCCAGTTGAAAATATATGGCCCATGGATACTTAAATATATAGTTACTGAGATCTGCTTATCCGGAATTGGAGTTTTATTTGCTATGGGATTTGGACTGAGACAGGAATTAAATTTCTATGACTTCTGTACGGCACAGAAGTCATAGAAAAGTCAGGCTGGAAGAGACCTCCAATGGTCACCTAGTCCAACCCTTTGCTTGAGGCAGGATCATCCCTGTTCAAGACCTCCTGTACAAATCCAGACTCTAAATTGTGTAAAAATGCTCTCACCCCCGACCCAACACAAGACATAACACCCTAACCTGCCACAAGTGAAGCGGGGGAACCATGCAGGGCACGCTGGAGGGATAGGTAGCTGATTCTTTGAGGAAGGGATATTGTTTTATGTTAGTGATTTAAGGGGAAGTATGGAAGGGAGCTTTGAAGTTTGGGAGGAGATCAGCAGTTTTATCTGAGTTATTTAAAGTTACCCCAACACTTATTCCCCACCCAGACAATGGGAGAGACTGATTTGCTTCTGGATCTCCTCTCCCGGTCCCCCCTGCCCAGCCCACTCCTTTAAACCAGGGCATCTATTCCCCTGAGGGAGGCAGAAGTTGCTGCCTCAGAGGAGGGGGAGGGGCGGAGCCACCAGCTTTCTTCATGGGGGGAGTCGCGCGCTCTTTCCAGCCTCAAAAAAGGGCGGGATAATTCAAACGGAGCAACGGTCGCTATTGGAGCGTGCCCCTCCCCCTTGCTGCCTCAGGCACTGGAGGGGGCAGGTCAAACTCAATGTCATCCATGATTTTAAGGAGGCAGAGAAATAGGGGGAGGGATCCCTGAAGTGACTATCACACCTACACACATGAAATAAAGGAGGGATAAGAGTCCTGCTGTGGGACTGTGACCCCACAACACCCCCACAGAGGGAGCATGATCCCAAGCTGCAGGAATCCCTCAAGCGCAAGTGCTTTCCTCCACCTGCCTCACAGACCAGACAGGGTGGATTAAAGCCAGGAGCCGCACAAAAAGCAGCTGCTCCCCACTCCCCCGCCCATGCGCGGTGCTCCCCTTATATTTTGGCAGCTCCTTCAGATTGGTTTTGGTAGGCTTGGAGTGATATTGTAGGCACGATGGTCCAGGTATGATGCAAGGATTTTTGAGGGCGATATAGTTTTATTGACCCAACTGCATGGTTTGACAATTTTTGATAAGTTGAGCCCATCTCAACCAATACAATATATCACCCACAAAACTCCTTGCTTCTCTCTGAAATACCTTGCTATGCCTAGGTTTCTCAGTAGCTGCATGCCCATTTTACATATGGGGAAACCAAGGCACAACAAAGCAAAGTGACTTGCTGAAGACTGAGCGGTGGTGCCTAGTAGCAGAGCTGGGAATAGAGCATGAGTCACAGGCCACAGTACTTCTCAAAGATGCTTATTTCAAACATGTTTTAGGGTGCCCTTTTTCATTTGAGACATAGGACCCCATTTACCTCTTCATGCTATGGGTTCTGTGCTCACCCCATCCCTTGCTTCCCCCACCACTATAAATGTATCTCCTACTTATCTGGGAGAGAAGTTATTCAGGATGACCACACGATATTGAAGTGTTGACTAAAATGAAGTGGGGAAGGCACTCATGGGTACATTAACCAGTTGTTTGACATCTAGTCAGTAGACAAGATATTTGAAGCTGCAGCTGTACTAGCCTGAAGGCTGGGGTCCTGTTTGTCCTTCATTTTCCCCCCTTCTTGTTTCCTTCTAAATCTATCCATTGCAGCCTAGAATCTTTCCTGAAATTCTGGAAGGGACTGGATGGGCATTGAAAAATTATAGCATCACACCCAAACCAAAAAATGCCATGAAGCTGAATGTAAGGCCATGCAAGTTGGACTAAAGAATTAATAATGAAAATAACAACACATAATGGCATTCAGCACTTTAGAACAGGAAGTGGAGATTAGCACACACAGTTGGGTCCAGTATAAATGAACAGAGTTGCAGTAGTCTAAGTGGAATTGGCCAGAGCTAAAACTGAACCAGGCTACCAGAGTTTCTTAGGGAAGACGTACCACTTGATCTAGTGTAGTGGTGCTCAATAGGCCTGTGCGAGTAAGCAGCTATTCGATCCGGCTTCAGATCCGGCTGCTTTGGATGCCAGGGATCCAATCTGGAGTGCCAGATCAGGTTCCTGCTTTGATCCAGCCAAAGTGACTCTGAAGCTTCAGAGCCGCCTCGGAGATCCGGCCATAGGGTATAATGGGGAATCAATGGAATAGCTATAACTTCGTTGTTTTTTGTTTGATTTGGATGAAATTTGCAGGGGTGGTACCCTCTGCTGAGAGCATAAAGCCTGCTAAGTTTCAAGAAGACCGGTGCAGGGGTTCAGGGGGAACTGCACCCCAAATTCTTGAAAGAAAACTCGTCACGTGAACGTGTTACACCACAGTGGGGTGAAAACTGCAGGGGTGGTGGCCCCTGGTGATGCCACAAAGCCTGCCAAGTTTCAAGGAGATTGGTGCAGGGGTTTGGGGGGAACTGCACCTCAAGCTGCGAACAGGCAAAACTCGTGACACAGATGACCCTGTGTGTGTTAAGATGCAGTGGGCTGAAAACTGCAGGTGTGGTGGCCCCTGCTCAGGCCACAAGGACTGCCAAGTTTCAAGGAGATAAGTGCAGGGTTTGGGGGGAAACGGCACCTCAAGCTGCGGACAAGCAAAACTCGTGACATGGGT
Source organism: Alligator sinensis (assembly GCF_000455745.1). Lineage (NCBI taxonomy): Eukaryota > Metazoa > Chordata > Crocodylia > Alligatoridae > Alligator > Alligator sinensis. The sequence continues at coordinate 3,133,872 of NW_005841832.1, read as the reverse complement.
GACACTGTGTGTGTTAAGGTGCAGCAGGGTGAAAGCTGCGGGGATGGTAGCACCCGCTGCTTGTATTGATTATTTCCTCTCCTTAGTCTGTGGTTTTGTAGGTGTTAATTGTTGCTAATTAACTAGTTACATTAGCTAGCAACTGAGCTCATGATTAATTGGTAAATGGTAACACAGTAGCTTAGCAGCTGGGCCTGCAGTAGTTCCCCCCCCAACCTGCCCCAAGACAGACACAGTTGCACAAACACCCATGTCACAAGTTTTGCCTGTCAGCAGCTTGGG
>NW_005841832.1:3114735-3133467 GCF_000455745.1 Alligator sinensis | reverse complement strand
CCGCTCTTCTTGAAACTTGGCAGGCTTCATGCTCTCAGCAGAGGCTCCCACCCCTGCACATTTCATCCAAATCAGACAAAAAACAACAACGTTATAGCTATTTCATTGATTCCCCATTATATGCTATGGCCAGATCTCCAAAGTGGCTCTGAAGCGCTTCGGAAGCTCCAAACTGCTTCAGAAAGCCTAACAAAGCCAGCACTTTGATCCGGACATGCTGCTTCAGACACCAAAGCGTCCAAAACTTCTCTGGATCAGAAGCACAGTCCGAAGCCTCGCGCAGCCCTAGTGCTCAACCTTCCAGCGTTGTGGTCTGGATGAGTGGCACAGCTCTGTGGGTCAGATCCCATCATCTGGGTCTGTCTGTGGTCTAGATCCAGCAAGGGGTCAGTCTACGGGTGTGATTCAGCACACCAGCCCAGCCCCATGCATCAGTTCTGGCCAGGGCCTGGCCCCTCCTGCTGGCTTCCTGAGCTATGACAATTAAAGCTGCCACCACTCCCCTGCTGCCAAATTTCTGGACCCATGGGAGACCCCAGAGCCAAATGCCAGCTCTGCAGGCTAGATTTGACTAGCAGACCAGAGGTTGAGCACCACTGATTTAGTGCCTCTTTGGAGCACTGGATTTGTCATGACTAAGAAGAAAAGGCACCACCTACGCCACTTTCTGCAGCGCCTTAGCATTTTTTAGGAGGATGCTAATTTCAGCGCTAAATGAGTACAACCCTGCATAGCTCATGGATATGAACAGGTGATGGTAGCATAATGAATCCAACTACTATTTCACATGTGACAGAACTGGTATTCCTGAAAGAAGGCGTTGCCCACAGATCTTCTACAAGGTAGCAGGACTAGCAGATCCCGATACCTCTTTTGCAAGGCATACGCCATTCCTTGTTTCTGACAAATACACAATTTTCTCTCCTATACACTCCCAAGCCCTGTCACCCCTGTGTCACAGCTGGCTACTAATATAAACAATATTATTGTAAGTCCTAGAAAGAATTAGGTCCACTAGAGTGGCCTATAGATTCTTTATAAAGCTCCTGGATGTTATCTGGATTATTGTGTTGAAGAGAATTTGGCCCTTCTCCACCCCCAAAGGAATAAAGCCACAGTCACTGTGTGAATTGAAAAGCAACCACTGAGGGAATAACATGACTATGCAGTATATTTAATTTCTATAAAACACCTCAATTCAAGAGACAAAGTTAGTTTGCTGTGAAGCGGTGGGAAATCTGGCATTGTTGAGGTAATCAGCTTGAAAAGCTATGGTTCTGGGTGGAAAATTGTGATCGGGGAAGGGTCTGAGGAAAAGAGAAGAAGGGAAGGGTGAGACACATAAATAATTAAAGGGTGTGACTGTCAAGCAACTCAGTTAGCATGAGTTCTCAGTAAAATCCAGGCCCAAAATACTGCCCCATTTGATTGGCCAGTTGCTTGAGCTCCTGGAAATTCAACTGGTCAGGATTGTTTGTGTCTTTGTCCAGTAGTAGGTTCTCTCCTTCATAGTCATCTGTCAGTTCTTCTCTTGGCTTTTTTATATGGCCAGTATCCACCACCATTTGGGCATCTTGCAGCTGCCATGGCAGAGCATTGGTGTCATAGTAGGCAACCTCCTCATCCCTGCGTACCATGCTCGGCTGGAAGAAAGACAGCTGCTGGCCCAGGCGGCCAAAATCCTCATTGCCTTCAGGCCTCTGGCATGTAGAGGTCATCCCAAATCTAGAAGGAAAAAAATATGGTGGCAAGAGTGACTAGTTGCCACTTCCCAGATCACTTAGAATACTCCCTCCTTCCCTACTTGGCAGGAGTGCCTCCCAGCAGACTCCAGCCACTCACTGGGTACTCCTGAGCAATGGTTAATGGCAGGTCAGTCAGATAACTGGGATGGGAGATAGTGGGGTAGCAATCTGAACCCAGCACTGATATAGATTGCTCAAATTGCCATAGGGCTAGGGAAAAATAACTGCCTGGCAGCCCCTGGATACTATAACCCCAGACAACCAGAGCTGCAACATTACCAGGACTTGCTTGTCTCTCATGTGCTAGAGCTGTTACTCAGGAAGACTTGGGTGTTCCTCATGATTTGACTGACACGACCACCAAGTCCTTCTTACCCATTGCTCCTGCACATCAATTCCTGGGCACAAGGACAGTATTGGCCAGACCTCCCCAGGCCTTCCCAGGCCATCAGACTCAAGAGGGTCCCATCCAGGCTCTGACATACTTCTCCCTCTGTCAGGTAGGGGGCACAGATTGGAAATGGGAAAACTGCAAAACAGAGAAAGCAAGAGGAGAGAGTGAAAAATTCAGGAGATCCTTGGAGAAGCAAGGTGAGTTGTATAGCTGGGGTGTTATTCAGGGACTCTGAATACCTGGGTTCAAACCCCAGATATGCTACAGACTACCTGGTTGGGCTGTTTCTTCAGTGCTATATGTGAATCTGTGCACAGTATCTAGAAAGCCAGGTTTCAGGCAACTGAAGTTTGGCTCTGTGCTGGGGCAAGTTCCCTTTCTTCCCACTTTAAAAAATGGGGAAAACAACTATTTTGAAAAGCACTATATAAGAGCTAGCCATTTTTACATGTCCCCTGTCACTGTGGAACCTGAACACTTCACAATCTTGAATGTATTTCTCTTCCCAGCACCTCTAGGAGGAAGGCCTCTACTATCTCCCCCTCTCCCAACAGAGGGGAAATTGAGGCACAGACAAGGTGAGTGACTTGCCCAAGATCACACAAGCAATCTGTGGTGGAGAAAAGACTTATAACCCAGGTCTCCTAAATTCTGGGTTAGCTCCCTAACCCCTGGAGCAGGTTCCCTTATGTAACATGGAGCAATTCAGCTGGCAGCTGTAAGAAGTCACTGACAGCGATTTAGAACAGGAAGTAGAAATTAACCCCTCTAGTTCACATTCTCCAGGTCACACAGAGAAAAAAATAAATCTCACTATCTATGCCAAAATTGGATCCATCTAGCTCCTTCCCTGGCCCATGCCATTGCCAAGACCCTCAGAGTTCATTAACACCCATGTTGTTGTAATGCCAAATCACAAAGGTTTCCGTGTTCTTCTCTACATTTAAATGCCTCTCTTATGATGGAATAAAAGTGCCTTTTTCTGAATGAGTTTAATCCACTTTGGAAGTGGATGAAACTAAACTAGAAAAGGGCAATCCCATGAAGGAACAGCTAATTGCTTTCAGTTCACACCTTCCCCTATGCCAGGGTAGTTTCTGTGTGTCACATAAGCTGTGCCAGCCTGCAACAAAGCAGAAATTGAGATAGATTTGATGTCTTTCCATACCAATGCCCCTGAGGCCAGGGAGAATGAGAAAAGCTATTTTTTCACGCCACAGGAAAAGGATGGTGTCTCAAAGAGCAGCGAGGAGAAAAACATGCGTGAGGTGGGCAGATGGAGAGAGATTGGCACTGGACTGGGAAGACGTAACATCTTCTAGGTGAGCTGTGCATACTCTGAGGCCTCTGGCATTCCTTTATGCTTTGGCCTGCTCTTGCCCACCCTGGCCTACTGACAAAGGCTGTCTGAGATGGGTATCCTAGGATCTCCCAGCTCCTGGTGGGAGCTGGCTGGGTTGAAAGTCAGAAAGCCATCTCACAGGCATAGCTGATGCAGCAGAGGCCTGGGGCACATTCGTCTTGCAGTGGGTCACATCTGGTCCCGCCCTCACCACGACTCACACCAGCTGTGCACTTCCCCCAGACACAAAGGTATCCCAAGCAGCACTCTCCATCCCGCTGGCACACCTAGGGCAGAAACCAAGTGAGGAGAGCAGTACCCCATTCCTCACCTCCATCTCCAGGACCCAGCTAGTTCCCTACCCTGGGGCTGGATTGGGGCTGGCACCCTATAAAAAGGAAAGGCCCCTCAGCCCATACCTCACTCCCTCAGCCAGCCAGATCAGGGCTAGTACCCACTGGATGGAAAAGGCCCCTGCCCAATCTTCCTGAGCCAGCCCCCTCCTGTGCTATGGGGCTGGATATGGGTTGGTGCCTCATCCCCTGAACCAGCCCATCTCTACCATTGAAGATGCCTTGAGCCATTGCCCATACTCACAGTGTCCTTAGCTTTGCACTCTTGGCACTGGCTGACAACGAAGGAAGAGGAGCAGAATTGGTCCTTTCGGCAATCATCATCACCCATGCACCCCTAGAGAGAACAGAGCCTCAAAGCTGCTATGAAAAGGAGACCATGCCTTTCCTTATCCACCTACTCTGCTATGTGCATCACCCTCAAAGCCAGGGTGGAGGGCAAAATCCCACCTAAACTGTCCCATGCTCTAAGGATCCCACTCTCCATTCTTCACTGCTGCTAGAAAACTGGCTGCCTATCACAAAGAGCAAACACAATCCTGGGAGCAACAGGGAAGGAAGGGTGGGATTTTTTGTTGTTATACAGGACTGGAGAGACTGACACTGCAATACTGCCTCCCTTTGGCAAGTGAAGAGGACTCCTTTTTTAAAAGACATCAGAAAAAATCAGCGTGTGCACTGTGATGAGCTACAAAATAGATTTGAGAACTAAAAGAAAATGCCTTAAAGCCAGAAACTCCAGGAGCAAAATCTATTCAGCTTATCAAAAAAATGATAAGGTGACTATTTAATGGTCCATCAGTACCATCACAGGGAAAAAACACCAGGCCCTAAAGGTTCTTTCATCCGTTTCATAACAAGACTTAGTGACTAGTAGTAAAACCAGACAAGTTAAACTAAGACTAGGCAAAAACAAATTCAAAGTGAGGGTGATTTATTAGCAGACCCTTGAGGAAAGCAGTGAGTCTTCCACTTCTTAATGGCATTGCATCTAGACCCAATGCCTTTTCTGGAAGATATGCTTTAGTTCAATACAGTATTTTTCAAATTGAACCCCTGGGGATATGTAGTGTGTTTCTACATGAGGACATGAGGAAGGAATCTTTAGGCAGAAGGGATAAGAGGAATGTGAATGGAGGAAAAGAATAGGAGGAAAAATAAAGAACAGCTCTGCAACATCTCTTAGGCATTGGAGAATTAACAGAGCTGTTGTAATGTGACGCTGTTATTTTATATATGGGCTGTAGAATAACTGGGGTAACACTGCAGTATAACAAACATAAAAGAATGTCTCTGCAGCTCAAATAAGTTGGAGAACCACCAGTCTGATGCAAGTTTATTAGGCTTGGTCCAGGGATAACAGTGAAATTGTCTGCCCTCTGCCATGGAGGTTAGACTAGATTTATTTAATTGCTTAAAAATATCAGTCTGTCCACCTGTTCTGAAATGCATATTTGCCTCCATTGCGATGAGCCTCTGAACAGAGTGCACCCCACAGGTATCAGCAGGAGTCCCACTCCAAAGACTCAGGAGGTCAGAGTTCTTCCCCAGGTACTCCACCGCAAACTCTGGCATAGCCTTGGATGAGTCATTTCCATTCTCAGTTCCTGCAAAGTGCCTGGGTTGCACCCGCCAACCTTTTAATCAAGACCCCATGTCCTGCAGGGTCAATAGGTAAAGCTGTCTGTGATATGTGGGAGGTAAGACCAGAAGAACCCACTGATCTGTTCTGGCCTTAAAATCTTTGAGTCTGCCCAACCAGGATAATATGTCTGCCTTGTCTAGTTAGCCTGGGAGCTCTTTGGGCCAAGGATATCTCACTGTGTGTCTATAGTGCCCTTACAATGGAAGCCATGATTTCAGTCAGGTGCTCACAGCACCTGGTATGGTGAAATCCCAAGTCTTGGTTGGACTCTGTGCAGTGCCCAGCACAATGAAGACCCCAGTCTTGCTTGAGATGTGTGCAGGGCCCAATATGATGGGGAGCCCCAATCTTGGTTGGGGTCTGTACAGCGCTTGGAACAACAGGGGCCCTGATCTCAATTAGCATCTCTGCAGTGTCTGGAACAAAGTCGTCCCCATTCTCAGTCAGGGTCTGTACAGCACCAGGGGACCAAGGCCAGGGTCTCTGCACCCAGCACAATGGAGGTTCCAATTTCTTTCAAGGAGGTCCGTGTTCTGCCTTGCATAATGGGGGCCCCAATCTCAGTTGCACCTGACACTCTGGAGCAGCTTTGATTTTTGGGTTAGGGCTTCTGACCTCTACTATCACACACACCATAATAGCAATATTCTGTTTGGCAGCCAGGATGACAGGGAATCTTCTGCACTGTTGAGCAGATCTGAAGAGGGTGCGGTTATCAGATGACCAGGCACCAGAGTTGTACATTCACATAGGATCGGCTGACCAACCACCAACCCATTCAACCCAGCAGCTGCCTGATGTCTGTTACTGGAAATATTATAATGGTGGCATCATGCTTGCCAAGCAACTGAATCAACTTGTCACATCCATGGGCCTTGCCTTGTGCTAAGATGCCAAACACCAGAGGAACCCAGTGTTTTGTTAAAATAATCTGAGACCCAGGACAGAACCAACATTTGGTGCATTTGTGGTAATAGTCTTGTAAAATCTGCAGGGCAGTTATGCAGGATCCCTGGCTCAGTGCTGAAATACATCTGCCCCTGGAGCAGGGTTCAAGGGGGTGTTTGTACAGGGACCCATCACCCAGAGCTGAGATGCAGCCACCTCTGGGGTGGGGCAAAGCAGCTGTTTCATGCAGTTTTAAGATGACTAGCTACAGCTAGGGATCTAGTCGGAGTTTGCGTCTGATCACCCCATTTCTAAGGGGGTCGTGGTGGGTGGGGAAAGAGAGGGCCTGGGAAATCTCTTGGGTAAAGAGAGTGAGAACAGACAGGACTACACATTGCAGAGAGGAAACAAAGAGGAGGGCATGCGATATAGGCTGCAGACCTGCAAACAACAGAACAGAGACCCCTCCTCCTGCTCCCTACCCCACCTTAGGATCCTAAACCATTACTCTGTGAAACTCTACCACAGGAATCTGAGTAGATTGACCCTTGTAAACTCCTTAGAGCAGGGACAGCCTTTTTGTCCTATGTTTGGACAGCACCTGTCGCAGCAGGGACCAAGGCTGCAACTGATGCTCTCACCCATCCAGCACCTCCCTACCTTCAAATCAACTGCTACCATTGCTTTAAGCTTCACATTTTCACCTAATAGCCCTAATTCATCATGTTTTATCTGCTACCCTGGAATAACTTTTATTGTACAAGAAAGAACCTGCAACTCTGAGGTTTTAAACACACAGGGATCTAACTTCATGGAAGAGTTTCGTACTCCTTTATTGCCTATGTGATACTTCCCCCAACTTTTCACTGGAGTTTCCTGAAAAGAAACCAAAAATGCAGCCTGCGGTGCATGACTTCGTGACTCTGTTGAGTCACAATCACAGAGGGGGCTTTTTTCTCAGGATGGGGGGCTTCCTTCAGCCCATCCCGGATAGCTAAGAGTCTGTGCCTCCTGTTGCTAAGGGCTGAGTTGCCTGACTTCTTGATGGCCTTCTTGGTGAGCCTGACTTTGTGTGGTAAGCGGATGATCAGGAAAGTCAGTCTGGGGTGGACAATCAGTGGCAAGTGTCTTGCCGCAGCAGGCTGTATGTCTGCCTCTCTGCCTGCTCTCTCCTCACTATGCTTTGTCTGTCTGTCCTGGAAGAAACACAGAGAAATGGGGACTGGATAACCCATGCATTGGGCCAAGAAGGACTAGAGCGGCAGGGGGAAGGAGGCAAAATTCCTGGCTTCTGTCCCATCTCTGAGAGGAGAGGGGTCTGGTGCTGGGCAGGGCTGAGAGCCAGGACAGCTGGGTTCTATCCCAGCTCCAGCTTCAGTTGCTGTCCATACCCCTCTATCCATCCCCACCACGGAACCATCTCTCTCCCTCCCTGCACAGCAACAGTATTGACTAATGCTCCATTTCTGCCCTTGTTTCCTGGTGCTGCCAGACTCGGTAATACTTCTAACTAGGCTTCTCCTGCTGTTGCCAGGCTTGGTCTGGTAGGGACAGAGCTTCCAGGCAGCCTTATCTCTGGGTAAACAGAGGGGGGTCATCTTACAAGCAGACAGGGGATGAAGCCTCTTTCCATTTGCCAGAGAAACAAGCCAGCCTGCCTAGCCTTCCCTGGGATCCAGGCATCCAGCCAACCAGGCCTTTGGAACAGAGTTTTGGGCTGGGAGGCTGAAAGAGGTTGTCACTGAGAGTATTTGCTACGATCCTGAATATTGATGCAGGAGCTGAAGGAATCAAGCTAATTGTTGTTATCAGAAGCTCCGTGTACAGAAGGGGAAACTGAGGCACGGGGAAGTGGGGGGACAAAGAGAGGGATTCCTCCCCCTTCCCATCCTAAGAGCAGAGATACAACACACAGCTGGGCTAGAACCCAGTCACCCAGGCTCCCAGTCCCTTCCTTCTCTTCCCCTGCTCCCCCCACAGCCAGACCCTACTTTCCTCTCAGAGCTGAGATACAACCCAGGTGTTCTGGCTCCCAGGCCCCTGCTCTAACTCACTAGACCTCACTCCTCTCCCACACCTGGTTAGGCATGACTCCTGGTCCCTCTGCACTGACCTTCCAGTTCTCCAGCAGGTGCCGGTCTCCCTGCTCAATGGAAGTCACCGTCTTCTCTGAAAAGACTGTCTCTCCTGTCTGGTTGTCTGTTACCTGCAAGGGACAGAGGAGTTTCTTAAGCACAAGGATCAGGTCCAGGGAAGGCTCCTACATGTAAACAGGGAACAGCCACAGCACAAGGCACCCTGGCACACTCCTGATCTACCCCCAGGCACAGCCCCAGCCACATCCCCAGATTGCCCCCTGTGGGCCTTGAGGAGAAGATAGCCCCAATCATGTCACTGATCTGCTCCCCATGGGTCCTGGGGGACAGTTACCCCAGTGCAGGGTGCCCAAGCCACACGCCTGATTTGACCTCTACAAGCTTTGAGGAGCAAAGTCAGCCCCCAGTGCAGGGCCCCAATCCATGGGTAGGGGAGCCCATGCATCATCCCCTTGTCCCGACTCAGAGCTCACCTTGTTGATCTCCCGATGGCTGTACACCGTGGCATTGCCCACCCTGCGCTCCTCTTTCTCTTCGTCATGGTAGTTTGGGGGCAGCTTGCTGAAATCCACATGGGTCTCAAAGCCCTCCTCCATCTGCCCCATCTCCTCCTGCAACAGCATGCGTGTGGCCCAAACTCTTTCTGCGAGTCACTGCTCTTTCTACATGCCACCAGCCCGTCCCCACACAACCCATCAGACCCCACTCCCCCACCCGACCTGGGACAGAAGCCAGGAGTCCTGTCTCCCACCCCCAGTACCCCCTCCTGTCTTGCTCCTCCAAACCTCACGCTAAGCCATGAGCCCCCAGTTCCTGAGCTGGGAAAAGAAATCAGAAAACAGGCAGGTACACAGTGGCACACACAGTGGAACATGTTAGCATGCACACACAAACACACAGGTCCAGTTCCCCAGCTAATATGGAAGCATGCTGGATGTGCGCAGCTCGGGCTCACAACAGGAAAAATGGAATAGACATAGTGGGATGGATGGATGGGCAGAGAGGGCTGTGTATGGGAATGGACAGAGAGGAGTGCAGGCAGACAGGATACAGTGGGATGGAGGTAGGGATGCAGTGCAATGATGCGGGAGACAAGCAGCCTCGCCTGCGGGAGGACAGCCTGGCATCTGCGTGCCCCACACATCGCCCTCCCCGGCCCGGTCTTACCCGGCTGCGCTGCATCATGCTGCTGAGGTCGCCCAAGAGCCGCTGCAGGGCAGCAGGAGGGAGGAGGGCCGGGGCGCCGGCTCCCTCCCAGGCCAGCAGCAGCAACAGGAGCAACGCGCCCAGGGCGCCCGGCAGCCCGCGCGCCGCCATCTCCGCTCCGCGCCGATCTGTAGAGACATGCGCTCAGGGTCCCGGCAGCCAGCCCGCCCGGTGGATGCAGCCCTGGCCCCGCCCGGAGGGTGCGGCTGGCACTGCGCTCCCCGCCGACAGCTCCCCGCCGCACAGCCCTGCATCCGTCTCCACCCCCACACCTCCTCCGTCCTTCGTCCTCATCCTCCCCGTTTCACCCCTCCGTGGTCTACCTGCCTGCCCATCCCCACGCGCTCCCCCACCCAGCTCTCCACCCGGGTACTATCCATTACTCCCCCCCACACTGTTTCATCCACCCTCCATTCCTCCCTTCCCAGATCCAGCCCTCCCTCCATCTCATCCCTACCCAACACATCATGCTCTCTGCCCCACAGCCCTCCTTGTCCCCATAGGTGTCTCCCACAGGAGCTGATCCTTCTCCTTTACAGCTCCTCTCCCCTCTTCTCTGTCCTCACCTCTCCCTCTCCTCCCAATTGCCCCATTTCCACTTCCAGAGTCTCCCCCCGCCCTGCTCTGAGACTCATAGGAAATTCTGCTCCACAGGTCTACCACCCCCAGGTACCCTACAGCTCCCCTCCTCCCTGAGCACCCCTAAGCCTTCGTGCTTCTCTGAAACCCCTCTGCCCCACATCTCCCTTCCAATCTGCCCCTCTATCACCGACCAGCCACCCGCAACTGCTCAGCACCAGCTGTTATTCAAACAGGGTTCTCATTCCAGAACCAGCTGGAGCCAGGGCTGGGGTAGGGTCAGCACCCAGGCATGCAGGTAGGCATCATGCCGGGTGGGTGATAACACCACCCATGGGGTGTTAATACATGGATTCGTTGCCTAGCTCATAGATGCAACTATCTCTGAAGTGGAGCATAAGGGTGCTGTTTATGAAAGGACCCTTACCCAGCACCAAGATGTAGCTGACTCTGGGGTGGAGCACAGGGATTAGATGGTGCCCCCCCCTTTATAAACAGACAGGGGGCTAAATACATCTGAGACCCTCATTCATACTCTAGCCACCAGCTCACAGGGAACAGCTGGCTCCTTAAAATGCTTTTAAAAAGACATTCGCCCCGGCACACACAATATTCTTCCTACTGCATTTTTGGGTGTGGGGCTCAGTCCTGCAAGTGCTGCCATGTGCCACGAGATGGTGCTGTTGGATTCCCTGTGAAAGGGACATAACTATCTAGAAATTTCTGCCATCCCCTCCCACAGGCACCCCCACACCCGGGGTCCCAAAGAAATGTGAGAGGTGTTTATACATAGCACCCCCAGATGTGGAGTCTTTTAGACAACTGCAGGGTGTTTATAAGCAGCCTTCCCTCTGCTCCAGATTTGGGATGACCAACATCACATACCTACAGTTCAACACAGGAGGTCGCTGGTGGGTGGAACAGGGGGAGACCTGTCCAGTTCAATGGGAGGGGAGTAGATTGGTGGGGAAGAGCACTTACCTAGGGTAATACGTTCCCCTGGGCCAGGTTTCCAGGTGTACCTGGGCAAAAAAGCCAGACACAAGCATGTATAAACAGGGCAGCCACCCAGGCCCCAGACAGAAAGGGGGCCCAAAAATGGTGAAAATAATTATTATCATTATCTCTGGCAAAAGGGGGTCCGATAGTAGAAATTGGCCTGGGGCCACCAGGAGTTTAGGTACGGTGCTGATGGGCAAAGAGACTCTCTTACCCATCGCATATTTTTCCCTTGGTATTATACCCCACAGCCATGCTCAGACCCTGAGTCCTCCAACACTCAGCCTCTGTGCACCCCACAGCACCCTCACACTCAGCTCCCATTCACCCCATGGTTCCCACAACCCTTCCCCAGATCCCTCACACTCAGCTTGTTCACCCTACAGCTCCCTCACTCCCAGTCCTTGAGCACCCATGTATCCAGCCTTTGTTCATCTCAGTCCCCACATGGTCTCCCTGTAGACTTTGGGGGCCACATCCAGTCCCCCAAATCCTCCAGCATTCAGCTCTGCCTCTTCTGCCTATTTTTGCCCCCTTGATACTGCTCCCACTGACAAGTTGCTTCTCCCTGCCCAGGAGGGGACCCTGTTCTCCTGTGTCTGTGGTCTGTCAGAGTCCAAGGTTTGCAGGTTCATAGGGTTATGATATTTCTGGGTCCAAAAAAGAGGACACTTGTCACGGGGGGAACGACAGGGAGGAATATGGCAGGAGGGGGGTGGGGGGGGGGAGTGATATGCTGGTGCCTGGCCCCTCCCCATTCTGTTGCTCCTCACTGCCAAGCCACAACCCCTCCCCCCAGCTCTGCTGCTGCTCCTCACTCCCAAACCACTGACTCCAGCCCTGCCAATGCCCCTCACCCTCAAACCACAGTACCCTGCCCCCCTGGGCCATGATGGTGCCCTTCACTCCTGACCCGCAGCTTCCTGACACTGCCAGTGCCCAGACAGAGATCAGAGGGCTCAAAAAGAGGACATGCCTGGGAAAACCTACCCTGAGGTTTATATCTTGAGGTCAACATTTCCCATCATCACAGTCCTTTTCCAACGTTGCAGGCTTCCCCATAGGAGTTGGGGATAGGTCCTGTGAGCCTTCCCCCCAGCAGTGCCCCAGCTATGAACCGCTGGTGCTGTGAGCTTCCCCCTCAGCAGTATCCTACTGCTACAAGCTTCCCCACAGAGGTACCCATGGCCAAGGGTCGCCTGTGAGCTTCTTTACAGCAGTGCCACTCAGAATTTCTAAAGCCAGATGAAATCCTTTCAGGTTTTGTTTCCTTCACTCTGCCCTCCAAAACCACTCTCCCTAAATCCTCTGCTATTCCCCTCTTCCCCACAACTTAGGTTTTGAGAGGGGGAGGAGCCCCACCCCTTTGCCCCCCAAGCTCCTCCCCCCCTAAAACTGACTCAGTGAGCTAAGCCATTCCAGGCATTCCTCCCAAAAGCTGTCACCTTTCCAAAATACCAGGACCAGTGCTGCCCCCTTGACATCAGGAGCTAGCACAGCCCTGCCCCCCACCTCCCCTTCCTCCAGAGAGCCTGGAAAAAGAGAGGGGACTCTGGTGGGGATGTGGAGGCAGTGAGATGGAAATAAAAATGTAACCCCATTTTAATTTTGTTGCTGAAGCAGGGTGAAGAGATTCCAAACATCTATCAATAAGCACAAGAGCTCCCCCAGACTTTGAAGATCAAGAAGAATTGGTCTTTCTCCTGGTTCTTTCCCCCACAAAATCTAGACCAAAACCTTTTCTAATTCCCTCTTAAAAAAAAAAAAAAAAAGAGATCATCCCAAAACGGTGAGATCCGAACTCCAATCTACAGTAAGGTAAGCAAACTTTTCTCTTACAGCTGTTTCCTTCCTTGTGTTTCATCGCCAGCCCCTATTGTTGGGAGAGTTTCACCAGCTGAGACTAGCTTGGTGGAAGGAAGAACTTTCCTTGTAAGCCTGAAAACTTGGAGGGCTGAAATTGGTTCTCTTTTAGGGCCAAAGATAAAGGAGTGGGGAGGTTATCAGGAGAAATCTAACAGTTTTTTATGTGGAGCAGGGTGGATCTGGATGTGGCTGTGTGAGTATGTTGCTTATACTTGTGTGGTGTGTGTATAAAAGGCTGTGTGCTGTAGTGGGCATGGGAAGGTTCATTATGCTTCTGTTTGAGTGTGGTGCAGGAGGCGCTGTGTGCTACAGCTTCCCTGCACTTTGGCCTGGGTTTCCAAGTGCATGTGTGTCCCACTCCAGCTGTCCATTTGTGTCTTGCAAGGCCTGTGTGAAAGTTTGTTGCACTCCCCTTGTGTGTTCAGAGGCTATTTTTGTGTGCATTACAAAGCAGGGTGGGTGTGAGCTGGCCACGCTTCTGCTGTATGTGTGAAAATTATTTACACTGCCAATTGTGTGTGTCTGTTGCAAACATTGTATAGTTACTGCTTTCTCTTTTTTTCTTTTTTTCACTGTGTGGCCCTTCTTTCCAAATTTCTTTCCACACTGACCTCTCCCCATCCCCGCCTCGCTCCAAATGGAGCATTTTTCTCTCCTTCTATGTCCAGTCCTTTTAAACTTTCTCCCCCAGAAATGATTAATGAGTAGACCCTTCTCTCTGCTGATTGAAGAGGTTAAAAATCTCAGATTTCCCTTCCTAGGAATTCAGAATGGAACAGAAATCACTTGTCTTAATAATAAAAAAAAATCTTCAATAAGGATCTTCTATGAGAGCAGCACCATACTTAGACTCCTGGCGGCCGTGGTCGAATGTTTCGTATTGGGGCCTCCTTTGCCAGAGATAATGATTATAATAATTTTAAAGTTACCATTTTCGGGCCCCCTTTCTGTCCAGGTTTCCCATGCCCATGCCCGTGTCCGGCACTGTGTAGTGCGCAGGTTTGTTATTACCCTGAAATAGAATAGTTTTCTGATAAGCATACTGTTAGGTTTACAATAATTTAGATTATTAAGAAGTATTAGCTTTACAGCTGAATACAAGGCATGACCTGTGGCCTAGCAATGCAGCTGACCACAAGACAGATTGATAGCTAAGCCTTTGCTTGTGTCAAGTAATCATTTTAACTGTATTAAGCATTTTCTGAGTTAAAAAGTGGATCTGTGTCTGTGTGCTAAAAAATCAGCTACAGGAAGAAGTAAGATAAGACAGGGAAACCATTGTTCTGGGTGCAGTGGTTGTGTCCTTGAGAAGTATCTACTACTGTGTAAGGTTTTGCTAACATATTATAATGTTACTGTTACTTAACTTTTAGCTTTTAAAAAAGTGCTAGTTCAGCTTAATAGAAATATGCTGTTACAAAGATTTGAAAAGCACCGCCCAAGTATTGCTTTTTTTGTTAACCATGAAGTCTTGCCTTGTTGTAATAAGTATAAAAGATCACCTCACCCTTGAGGGGGGGCTATTTTGCCTTTTGCTGGCTTTATGGTCTTTGCTCGAGCAAATAAACAGCTGTCTGTCTTTACCCGCATTGTCTGTCAATCAAATTACAGCTAGACAATGAACCTTAGGGAGGTTTCTCCCACCACACCTGTATGAGGTGATACTTTTTCTGATTGTTTTCGAGTCTGGGATCAAGCAGTTTTGGTTGTACAGAGACAGGGTTTCTCTGGCAAACTTTACGATTGTAGCTTCACAAGGAGGTGCTAGGACCCCTTTAACTTTCCAGTGATGTGTGTTTGAAACTGCTGATCTCAGCCAAAACTTAGGTGTGCATGTATGTGTGTGTGTGTACAAGCATTGTTGTGTATGAGTGAATGTGTGTACTTGGTTTTGTGTGTACATGTGTGAGCAAATGTGTGAACATGTGTGTGTGATATGTGAATGTTTGTGCATGTGGAGCATAGGGTAGATTGAAATTTCAGTTACCCAACGATCACAAGTTGATTTACCAGTTGTACCTCACCTGGGGTTCAGTCCCCACAGTGTTGCATAGGAGTTATATGAATCATGGCAGCTAGAATTTTAATTCAGCTCCCCAAAGGCCTTGATTTTAGATTCATCCAATCCTCTGCTTACCCCCTAGGGTGATGGATCACCCTTTACAAGCTTTGAGCAAGACAGGTACTATGCCCTGAACTTTGAGTTTGATCCTTTCATTGTGTCAAGGTTTTATTGTGTGTGCTGCTCCTGAATAAATTACTTTGGATTTAAGGCTGAAGTTTTACATCCCAGCATGGCTTTTCCAAGTGGCAGAAATTTTACTCAGTCAAAAAATGAAGTGGATTTTTGTCTAGTCAGGGGTTTTCTCTGAATTCTGCAAAATGTGCTTTGAATCTTTCAAGTTGGGAGAGCAAGGTTGATTTTGTAGGGGTTTTTTTTCCCTCTGCAACAAGATTTGGGATTGTTAATTACTTTGTGTGCAGAAGGGGAAGGGAGGGAGGGAAATGTTCTGTGTCTTTTTTTTATTTGGAAAGTTTTTGCATGTTTGGAAATGGGTTGGATTTTGCGGTCTTGTAACCTGCCCTCTGGCACGCTGCATTGGGCAGCCTTTTCCCTGACATTTTGTTTGAAAATTTGCAGATTCACTTTGGCAAAACAGATTTGTTTCAAGCCTTCCCTGCACAGATGGCTTTGGAAAACCGTGTTATTTTGTGGCTTAGTTTGCAACAAACCTTGTGGAAATTTCAGTGATTGGTTTATTTTTCCCCCTTCCCCTAACCTCTGGAAGGTCCTTTAAATTTAATCCAAGCCAGTATTCTCTGATGGTGGGAAGTTTATCTTGGAAAACTGGGTTGATTATGTGGTTTCCTTTGCAACCAGCCTTTCTGGAATCTCATTTACCTTCTGGCAAAACACAGTTCCCTTTTTCCTTTTCCTGCAGGCTTCAAATTAATCCTGGGTCTGGAAATCACAGAGCTAATTGTAGAAGGAAATTATAACACACACACATACCTCATTTATGGGCAGAAAGAATCTAAAACCTGCTTGATGTTAAAATTACGTGGAACTAGTGGCAAACTCCTGATCTAAAAGGGAACCCTTCAGGAAAATGAATGCTTTCAAAATGGCATGCTCCTGCTTTTAATATTTCCTCTAGCTTTCCAGGAACTTGGAGATCTGTGCTGTTGTTAGCTTCTAGAGATGTTTCCTTGCTCTGGGAAAGTTTTTTTCTCTGGCATCTGTGATTGAAAAGGGCTGGGGGAGGTCTTGAAATTTCAGCCCCATGTCTGGTGTCCAGGGGAAGCTTTTCTAAACTTCCTCTGCAGAAAAAAAGAGCCTTTTGGAGCTAACTGCTGGAGGCAAAGAGAACTGTTCCCTTTGTCTGCAGGTGCTCCCTTGTGGGGGGGAGGTTCCAGGAAAACCACAGGCGAAAGGGGGAGGGATCTGTCCCTCTGACCCAGACCCCTGAGCTGGAGGAAAGAGGATCGCTGAACAGAGGGGCTGGAAGGTGCTGGAATAAGAATGTGGACACAACCTCAGGGGGTTGGGACCCACACATCAGGAGCTGTTTTAGGAGGTCATTGTCATGTTTCTCTGCATCTCCCCATGCACATCCACACATCCATGTGTACTTCTGTGCACTCATACCTCTCTGTACACTCACCTCACACACATGCACATCTGTATGCATCTGTGCCCACACCATGCACACACAGGCAGACTGTGACATGCTCAGGCACACACATCCCCATCTACTCCTTTGCATGTGCTCACCATACATATCTGCACACACAGATGCTCCCCCCTGTTCTCTCTCCCTTGAACATCCACTTTGTGCACACTTGCTGTACACACACAAGGAAGTTCATTGTGCGCACACAGACCTCCATGCCCTTGTGTGCAGCCTCATGTGCATGGAATCGCCTTTTTGTACACACTGCACCCACCTAACTGCCTCTTGCACATCACCTGTGCACACATAAACTATGCACATGCCTACTATTGCACACTCCTGAACACACCCTCTCTCGATACATGCCCACTATGTGTCTGCCAATCTCTCATGCTCCTTTGTACACTCAGAGTCTGTTCAGATTCAGAATCTGTCCCTCTTAGACCTGGTGTATCCTAGCTCCCCAACTCATCCCTGTTGATCTCCCTATCACTCCCATCCCACAGGCCATGCCAATCTAGCCTTGGTCTCCCCCTAGCTCTGAAAGTGTCCCCCATTCCTGCCTCACAGCCCCCTGTCAGCCCAGCCCTGCACTTTCCCTTGCTCTGCCCCTCTCTCCTGACCCAAAGCACCCTGCTCTGCAGCCTTGGGATTATCCCAGCTCTATCAGTTCCTTCTCACAGTACTGGGAAATCCACTCTATTCCATTTAAAGGGGTGGGGCGCACATTGTGCTGCAGTGAGGAGAGAAGAGTATCCTTTTGGAGGAGGCTCATTGTTTCCATATGCCCAAACCAACCTCTCTCCCAGTACTCCCATCCCAGCAGCTGCTCTCAGGGCCAAGATGAGCAGAGCAGAAATGATGGCACAAGGGGGCACAGAGCCATTGGGAGACGGAATCTGCCCCCTGTTAGGTAGAGAGGGCTCCCAGCTAGAGCAAGGGATGCATCCCAGACATTCAGATTCCCAATCACCTCCTCCACTAATCCCCTAGACCCCGCTGCCCTCCCAGAGTGAGCGAGAATCCAGGAGTCTGGGCTTACAGAATCCTGCCTGATCTGATTCCAGGTCTCAGGAGAACCCAGGTGCCCAATCTAGGCTTCTGTGTTGCCTGGGAGAAAGGGGACAGAGTCTGTGGGTCATGATGGGTAGTGACCTTGGGGACAGGGGAGGATCTTTATCACTGGGGGAGTGGGATCAGATGTTTGGGCAGAGGAGACTTCCATACAGAGCCATGGGGATTCTCAAGGGGTCTTATGTATGTGGGGTGCACTTTGAGGATCAAAGGCCTCTGGGGCAATGGTGGAGAATGGGTGTGGGACCATCTATGTCTACCTGGGACTCCCCCAACTTTTTCCCTCTTTTCCCTTGCAGGACCTGCTGGTCCCTCTAGCCACCACCATTGAGCCAGGCAGGTGGGGTGAGGGGGACAGCCCCCCCAGCGGGACAGGGGAGCCTCCTGAAAAGGCAATGGAGAATGAGGCTGAGGGCGTCTGGAGCCCCGACATTGAGCAGAGCTTCCAGGAAGCACTGGCTGTGTATCCCCCCTGTGGGCGGCGCAAGATTATTCTGTCTGATGAGGGCAAGATGTACGGTGAGTGCCAGACACCTGGGTCCATTACCACCTCAGCCAGACACCTGGGTCCTGTATTCATCCTACCCAGATGCTCAGGTCCCTGCCAGACACTTGGGTTCTGTAACAGCTCACCTGGGTCCTACACTCACCCTGCTCAGGTCTCATGCTGCCTGGACACTATACCACCGTGCCTGGATGCCTGGCTCCCATACTTCTTATCTCTCCTGGTCACCTTATCCAGATGCCTCAGTCCCAAGCTCCTTGGGTGCCATGCTTCATCACCCCTTGTCTGGCTTCGCCTATCCTAAGCCAGAAATCCGAGGCATCATTCTCAGTCCCTTGGCCTGGCCCCAGGGTCCCATTCTGCCTT
>NW_005841832.1:3100634-3114724 GCF_000455745.1 Alligator sinensis | reverse complement strand
GGGAAAGCACTCCCTGCTGGAGCCCCGCCACCCCCAGTGCCCGTCTCTCTGTGTCTCTGTCTCTCTCAGGCCGCAACAAGCTCATTGCCCGGTACATCAAGCTGCGGACGGGGAAAACCCGCACCCGGAAGCAGGCATGGCCCCAGGGTGGGGGCTGGAGGGTGCTGGGAGGGGCAGGTTGGATAAAGGAGTGGAGAAATGCAGAGGCATAAAGGCTGGAGAGGAAGATGAGGTGATGGAGAGGGAAAGGGGCACAGGGGAGAGGTAGAGATGGGGGGAACCAGGCTGGTAGCTGGAGTAAAGGAGAGTGTGGGGAAGGAATAGAAATGGGAGGGTCCTTTGGGGTGCGGAGAACTGGTTGCTTAGCCCTCCCACTCCTGATGGTACTACAGGCCTAGGGTGGGTGTCTCTGTGCCTCCCCCTGCAGCATGACCACAGCAAGTGGCAGTGACCCCTGCTTGGGAGGGGGGGATGCTGGGGTCTATCATGCATCTCCCCCCACTCCTATCCCTGGTCTCCCCCCCACATCTCACCCTGCAGGTGTCCAGCCACATCCAGGTCCTGGCACGGTGTAAGTCACAGGAGATTCAGTCCAAGCTCAAGGTGAGATTGGGTCCCCCCATGACCCACCTGTCTCTAGTGGGTTATGGAATAGAGAAAATCCCACACAATTTACTGATTCGTTTTGATGCACTGGCTGGGGGAGTAGTTAGCTGATTGCACGATTTCACAATGATTACACACTTAATTTATACAACACAATTTTATTTTAAAACTCTTTGCTATGTATATAACACTGCTTAGCTTTAAGAAACACCACAAACATTAAAAACACAATAATTACATATATCAGAAACAATGCTCCGAATGCACTTCCTTCCCAAACAATGCTATAAGAATTAGTGTTACAAAAACAACTACAATTACAACTAAAAGTTAAATTTGAATCAATACTATTATTTTTCATAATATACTTACAATCCTAGAATTCCGAGAAGCCAAATACCAAAATATAGTTTCATTCCTCAGTAGTACGATTTAATGGGTTGGCCTCAGTAGTACGGTTCAATGGGCTCGCTTCAGCAATACAATTCAATGAGCTGGGCTCACCAGTGATAGGACTAAGTCCCCTTCCTTCAGTCCCTTTCAGGTGCTCTGCGGCTTAAGCGTGAACTAAGAGATTCGTGTTCACGGAGAGGTTGGATTAGGTGATCAATCTAATCCGAGTTTACACTTGCGATTCTTCCTTCGTTGTTCTGCAAGTGAAGTCACCTCCAAATTGGGACAGTAAGTTACAGGTTTTTATTGAGTGAGCTGCCGTCAGTGGGGCTCCTCCTACTCAACTTATCATAACTCCCAGATTTGGGCTCGGATCTTATTCAACAGAAATTACCTTTGTTGAGCATTTTAAATTACTCTTGGGGAGACTTCTTCCATATCACTGTAAATACCCTTTTCTTAACAATTTGGTTACAAGGCCTTAGGCTTTGATGTCTCGGAATTCAGGATATTTGCTTTCTTTGTAAAAGACTTCTAAAGATACAATTTAAGTTAAGGCTTTAAGTGAAGTCAGGACATTTTGCACGTAGCCCCAAAACAATGAGCTAGATAAGGAGATAAATCCTATCTTCTTCCTGAAACTGGCTAATGGGCAACCTTTACAAACATTCAAACTAGTTCATTCAATATGACACCACCACACCCTGTGCAGCACCTTCCTGCACCCCCTGAGATACCCTCACCCCTCCCTAAGTTCCTTGAACTCCCTGGGACACTCCCATTCCTCCTCTGCATGCCTCATACTACACCCCTAGGCCAAACTGCCCCTTCCTTTCATTTCCCCTCACCACACATCCCCTGGCACCTGTGCCCACAACACCCCCTGTCTGTGGGTTGGGCTGTAGGAGCAGAGGCTTCTTGCTTCTCCCTAAGCCATATTTCTCTCCTCACTCCCCAACCTGTGCCTCTGGATCGGGTCCCATTGGACATCTGCTGCCTTGCAGGCAATGAATGTGGTAAGTGCTGATATCTGCAGAGGGGGTGGGGCAGGGCTTGGACACCCCACACCCTTGTGCATGCCAGACACCCCCATGAGCATGGATACCTTCCTGCACACTCACCCCCCACCCCATGCACATCCACACACCCATGTGTACTCCTGTGCACTCACACCTCTCTGCACACTCACCCCACACACATGCACATCTGTTTGCAGTTATGCCCACACCTTGCACAGACACTGCATACACAGGCAGACTGTGACATGCTCAGGCACACACAACCCCATCCACTCCTTTGCATGTGCTCACCATACACATCTTTTATGGATGCACACGGAGATGCTGCCCCTGTTCTCTCTCCCTTGAACATCCACTTTGTGCACACTTGCTGCACACACAGGGAAGTTCATTGTGCACACACAGACCTTCCTACCCTTGCGTGCAGTCTCATGTGCATGGAATTGTCCTTCATGTACACACTGCACCCACCTAACTGCCCCCTTGCATATCACCTGTGCACACATAAATTGTGCACATGCCTACTGTTGTACACTACTGAATACACACCGTCTCTTGATACATGACCACTATGTGTCTGCCCATTTCTCATGCTCCTTTGTACATGCAGAGCCTGATTGTAACACATTCTTTGAGTGTGCACATGGAGAAGCCCCCTGTGCATACACCCATTAACACACACCTGAGCCTGTTACAGATGTGAATAGCGCTGTATACAGGCATACTCTATGCAATAGATGTTCCTCCACTCATACCCAAGTGTACACAGGCACACTTTGTATATTAGTGTATATAATCGACTCCATGTAGAAGGCACAGTAGTTGCATGCAGCATTAGCATACTCTGGGATATCTGCCCAGCAGGGCTTACTTTTCAACAACCCCTCAGGAACCACTCCACAATTTGCCCCCCTTCCTTCACTCCTGCCTCCATACAATCCAGGTCCTGGCAGCCCAGATACCCCAGCCAGAGAACAGAGCAGTACCAGTCTCAGATCCAACAGCATGTTCTATCCCAGGTTGGGGAGGGGATTGGTGTCTGGTGGGTTAGACTGAAGGGAGACTGGGGTTCAGCACATCTGGGTTCTGTCCTAACTCTAGGGCAGGAGAGAATAAGTTTGTTCAGGGAGGGGACTGAGCACAAAATGGTTGGTCCTGGGGTGAGGGAGGGGATATTCTGAGTGATCCCCCAGGTGAATGTGTCCATGTGTCTATCTGTTTTCTCCTCCAGGACCAGGTGTCAAAGGACAAAGCCCTTCAGAGCATAGCGGCCATGTCCTCTGCCCAGCTCATCTCTGCCACTGGCCTCAAGGACAAGTTAGGGGTCCCCAGTTTCACACACCGGCCCTTCCCACCCAGCCCTGGGGTGAGTGACAAGGGAGGGGGGTGCAAAGTGGAAGGGGTACTCAGTGGGCTAGGGAGAACCTCAGGGCTGGGTGGGGCAAAGGGCTGTGGGTCAAGAGTAAAGAGCACTGGAGGGGCAGGGGGCTGTGGATTGGGAGTGAGGGGGACAGGGGGCTTAGGGCTGAGAGTGGCCATTTTCCTCCAGTTAATTATTTCCTCTCTTTGTTCTAGTCCACCGAGTTCTTCCAGTTCTGGCCGGGAGATGCCGACCAGACCAGACCAAACCAGGAGTGAGTATCTATTAACCCTACTGACACACACACACACACACACACACTTCCCCCACCCCACAGCCTGCACCCCCTGCTGGGGTTGGAGTAGCCAGGGGCCTCCCACTACCAGCTCCTGCCCCATTCCCCACAAGCAGTGTCCCCTGTTGCTAGTCAAGTACACTTACTAACCTTTTCCCCCCTCACCACCGCGTTAAGCCATACCCAGTCCCACCAGCTGCTGCATCCCCTGCTGTGCCAGGTCTGTATAAAGGAGGTTTCCTCATATCTTTACCCAGGATGGGGGGCAGAGGGGAGTGCCAAGAGTGCTGAGGGGGAGCTGGGATTCTGGGGGAGTTGAGATGGCATAGGGCTGAGATGCTAAGTGAGGGCTAATGCATGATTATAGGTGGTTGGGGTGTCTTCATTAGGTTGGGTATAATTGTGAGGCACTGGGCATCCTGTTGGGAGGCTAGGAACTCTGGGGGGGTCCAGTTGGACCTTGGCTGGGGGGGTCTCATTGGCAGCAGTGGGACTGATAAGGGAATTTCACCCCAGCATGCTCCTTAGGTTTTGAGGTGCCCATGCCCCCTGTGCCCAGCCCTGCTGTCTGGCCTGGCCACTGCATTGGGTCCCCACACCTGTGCCTGGTCGAGTTTTCTGTTTTTGTGGAGCTGCCAGCTGAGCCCGAGACTGTGAGTAGGGAGTCAGGGGGCTCTGCTGTAGGAGGGTGATGGTTACATTGAGGAGGTACATAGGAAGGAGTTGAATAGAGAGGTGGGTCCCCTGGTATGGAGATGTGGGGGAACAGGTGGGAAATCATGGGGGTGACTAGCTTAGGACAGGGGGTCATAGGGTGAGAAGGGCAGCAAGGGAGGGTCCTGCTGGGGAGCAACCCCAATTTCTGGGGGTTCCTTGCCCTGGGGAGATGAAGGAATTAGGGCCCCCATCCCAGGTAGAATTTTTGATTTTGGGGAGCTCTCAGCACCTGAGGAAGAGTTGGGGTTTCCACCAATGGCAAGATGTCTGATTTTGGGGTGCTCCATCTCCAGTTCAAGCAGCACCTCTTCGTGCACATTGGCTCATCACCCCCACACCCTGCTGATCCTCCACTGGAGGCTGTGGACGTGCGCCAGATCTATGACAAGTTTCCTGAGAAAACAGGGGGCCTGCGGGACCTGTATGAACGGGGGCCATCCAATGCCTTCTTCCTTGTCAAGTTCTGGGTGAGCCCCAAACAGGGCAGCACCGTGGACTCTGGGTCCAGGGGTCACGGGATTGGGACAGGTCTCTGACTCTTTGAACCTGCCTAAGTTTAGGATTCCTCCAACCCCTCCTGCTGTACCCACCCCCACACTGTTCTCCCTGTCACCCCCCTGAAGAATTTTTGTCCCCTGGGATGTCCCTCCCTCCCTTTACTTCCTCCTTCTTGCCCCATTTCCTCCCCCATTCTCCCAGGTATTCCTCCCTCCATGTCTCTACTTACTGAATAGAGAGGTGGATTCCCTGGTATGGGGACGTGGGGGAACAGGTGGGAAATCATGGAGGTGACTAGCTTAGGACAGGGGGTATCTGCACAGGCACAGCTGAGCCCCAACCCCACTCCCTTCCCAACTCTTACCATGTCTCCCCCAGGCAGACCTGAGTGCCCCACTGCCCACAGAACCAGGTACCTTCTATGGAGTGAGCAGCAAGTACGAGGGGCCTGAGCCGCTGGCCATCACCTGTGCCCACAAGGTTTGCTCCTTTGGCAAGCAGGTGGTCGAGAGGGTTGAGGTGAGGATCAGGGTTCAAGTAGGGGGGTAGAGGTCGAGAGGGTGGAGTAGGGAGTAAGTGGGGCAGGAGGAGGAGCAGGGGACAAAGGAGGTGAGGGTGAATGAGGGGAAGGGGGAAGGGAGAGTGCAATGTAGGGAGAGAGAAATGGGGAATGGAGTGGGGGGGGGGGAAGGAAGCAGGGATTGTGGAGCCCAGGGCACAAAAAGTGTGGAGTCTGGAAGGAGAGGGCATGGGTCCCAGCACAAGATCAGGGAAGCAGAAGTGGGTGGGGCTCATCCCACAAAGAGCCCCCTCGTGACAACCCTCATGCCATAACCCCTCTGCTGTCCCCTGCAGACAGAGCTGGGGCACCTCGAGGATGGGTGCTATGTCTTCCAGCTCCTGCACTTCCCACTCTGCGAGTACCTGGTCAATTTTGTGCACAAGCTGCAACAGCTGCCTGAGAAGTACATGATGGACAGTGTGCTAGAGAACTTCACTGTGCTGCAGGTGAGGCAGGGGCACCCCAATACCTATACCCCAACATTGCACATCCAAAGACACAACACCCCACCCAAATCTACCCCCACCCCACACAACACCCACACCCCAGAGCACACTGCAAACTGAGTGTCAGCATCTGCATCCTGTATCCACCTGAACAGCTGTACCCCAAATCCCCTGGCTGCACTCAGCACCACAATACTGTACAGGTACCCCTGAAACACACTGTACTTCAAATACCAGCACCCATACCCTCAACACCTGCATGAGAAAGCCTGGATTGGAGGCGCAAGACAGGGGTTGGACTCCTATTTTGGAGGTTCCCAATGACCCTTTTCTCCCTCTGCCTTCCCAAGGTGGTGAGAAACCGAGACTCCCAAGAGTTGCTGCTCTGCATGGCCTTTGTTTTCGAGGTGTCAGCCAACAAGCGAGGGGCCCAGCACCATGTGTACCGGCTGGTCAAGGACTGACCCCCAGCAGAACCCCACTCCCTTCCCAACTCTTACCATGCCCCCCCCAGGCAGACCTGAGCCCCTTCCCTCTCATCGTTCCCTTCTGCCATGTCTCCCCCAGGCAGACCTGAGTGCAGCACTGCCCACAGAACCAGGCACCTTCTGTGGGGTGAGCAGCAGGTACGAGGGGCCTGATCCGCTGGTCATTACCTGTGCCCATGAGGCCTGCTCCTTTGGCAAGCAGGGGGTAGTCTGTGAGCTTGGGAAGGATTTGGGGAATGCGGGGTGGGGAATGTGGGGTGGTGATGCTCCTCATGCTAAGCCAACGGGGGAGGATCTTTTCAAGGGGTCAGCCTTGGGGGACACCCTGTCTGGGCCTCAAATACTGTCCACCTATTATCCATGACACCTGTGGGAGAGGCCTTGCTCACATTTGGGGGCCTCAACATGTTGTCATGGGATAAATCTTGGGGGTCAGCCCCTGAGGTGTTCCCCAGTGTGTGACAGGGGGGCATGGCCCCATTAACCTCTAGAAAGCAGTGGAAGCTCCTGTGGAGGTCCCAGAGACAGAGCTGGAGGCTCCTGCTGAGGAGTCTTAGGGGAGGTCACTCAGGGGGAGGGTCTAAGTGACCCCCTCTCTTTTTATTTTTTAAAGACACAGGTAAGAGATATTTTTGTACCATATATTTATACTGCTCCTTTAAGGGCAAAAGTCCCCTTTCCCCCCACATGCAGGAGTTGGGTTGATGGATGAGGCAGCAACATCTGCCCCCATCACCCCCTCCCCTGCCAGCTGCCCAGTGCATGGGGGACCCAGCCCCACCCCCCATGTTTGTGAACAGAGGACATTTTTTGATAGTGCATAAAATTATTTTCCCAGACTGTTCTGCTTCCTTGTGTCTGTCTGTCCAGGGAGCAGGGACACACCATGCTGGCCACACCCCAGAGGACTGTACCACCCAACTACAGCGACTGCCCACTGGGAACTCCCCCATGGTCTCCTCCCACACTGTGGGACCCCCCAACTCCCCACCTTTCAATCCTCCCCCAAGGGGTGAGATCTAGCATTAGCTATGGGGACCACAATACAGGGGAGAACCACTGACTGGGTCAGCACTTAGCAGGAACCAGTGAAGCCTTGCTGTGTATTGGAAGGTGATGGGGGAGGGAAGTGGGGGACAGAGATTCCACCCTTTCATCCTTGCATCTCCTACAGACACCCACGTTTGACCCGTTTTGGGGAGTTCTGACCTAATTTAATTATTTTATTTACAAGGGGACTTTTACAAAAATAGAAATGGAAATTTGCCCCTGAGGAGGGGACAAGTGAGGGCCTCTGGGGGCAGATCTGGCTGGGAGGGCCTGCCAGGGGCAGAATCCAAGCCCCTCATGGTCTCCCCTGCTCTGTGCTGGGAAAGAGAGAGGGAAAAAGGGAAATTCACCCCGTCTCCCCCACTCAGACCCCATTAATGCCCCCATTAGTCCCCAATCACTGTCCCCACCAGGGGAGACCAGTCAGTGCCTCCCCAAATCCCCCCAGCTCCCACCTTTGCTGCCAAGACCCACCCTGCCCTGCCCCCCATTCCCAATTCTACATATAGGCAGCACCCTAAGCTACTGCCTGAGGGTGAAAGAAACAGCAACCCAAGCCACTGCCTGAGGGGTGAGCACAGCTCAGACTCAGGGTGGGAGGACAGCAGGGAACCAGCCCCCAGCAGACCCAGAGAGAGCCTGGTGTCATCTCAGTCCAGATGATCCTGGTTTGGGGGGTGGGGGATGCTGTGGGGTGCTCCCATCTTGGGGTACTCCTAAGAGTAGCGGACAAGCTTGTCGTAGTTCTGGTCCATGTTTCTACACAGAAAGATCGACAGCGACATGAGACAGACCTGGGGGAGAGAGACAGAGCAGTCGGGGGGGGTCCCACTGCCCCCCACTCCAGGACCCACAGAGAGCCCCCCTCCACAGTACAGTGTCCCCCTGCATCACAGCCCTGCCCCTCTCCCCAGTACAGCTCCCAACACCAAGCCCCATCCTGCCCCCCGTTACAAGAATCCCTTTGCTGTCTCATCCTTTCCAAAGCTGCTTTATTGCCAGGGGACCTGCACTTTGGGGGCAGCAGCTAGAGCCTCCTACACCCCAGCCTGCTAAAAGCGCCCCCTGCTGGCATGTCAGGTAAGGGTGATGCGCCTGCCCCAAGAGTGCTGCAGGCCGAGGCTGGAAGCTGTCTGTGAACAGCTGCGCTTCCTTGCCTGGCCACTGCAGGGTGCCAAATGCCACATGTCTGATCAGGAGGTATGCCAGGCACATGGAATTTACCTGAGAGGGAGGAGGAGATGATGGGGTAAGGGTCAGGACTGGCTGGACTCCCCCTCCCCGTGACTGGTGCCCCGCTCCTTGCCCACTGTCACCCTCAGCTACCACCCCAGGGACAGTTACCTTGATAATAGTCCAGATGCACATCTCTGGGGAAGCGGGAGGGGAAGGGTTAAAAGGAGTTAGTGCACAGGACAGACATGGACTGGGGTCCTCCTGAGACAAGCATGCAAGAATGGAGCTACAGGGAGTGTGGAGCTGAGCGTGTAAGGGAGTGTGTGGCACAAGAAGAAAGGTAGCCGGGCAGGTAAGAACATGCAGCCAGTGATGTGTTCCTGCATGTGTGCACAGGGAGAGGCGCAGCCAGGCAAATGCATGTACACTAGTCTACATGTGTCCACTCCATGATTGTGCATTCACAAACACACGCCTAAGCCACGTGTAAAAAAGTTGTGCACCACCCCACATGCCCATTACTGATGTGAACACATGACTACACTGAAGCGTGATCACCAACATACAAATGAGGCATGCTATGACCCCATGTGAAAACACAGCTGAATGGAAACATGCACAGCACACGTGCATGCTCCATGCTTCACACATGTGCGTCTCTGCCCAAGCCAGACCCCTGCATGTTCCAACGCACAAATGTGTGGTAACACAAGCGCATGATAAACTGCAAAACTGAGCAAGTGTGTGCACTCAAAGGGCCTGGGCACTATGCCAGCCAAGAAACTCACACACACTCATGTACTGATGCATGCAAGTCATATGTGTGCCTTGCACAACCCCCAGGACCCTGCCCCCACTGCACCCCACACACAAGTGCCACCTGCTGGGGGAGAACAGGCTTTCCTGGGAGTGTCTACGCAGCTCCCTCTGCTCCAGGGCATCAGCCAGGGCTGTGCCCAGCAACTGGAAGAACTGGGAGGAGGGGGATTGGGTTATACTGGGTATGATGGCCCCCAACACTCCCCTCAGTGGTGGCTGCAGGGACAACAGCACTGGCCAGATCACAACACCCCCTAGCAGCTGTTACCTCCAAGAGTGCCACGCCCAGGCAGATGCCCACGATGGTGATGATGTTATCGGCCAGCCAGGCCTTGACGCTCCTGGAGCAGCCCTGATTGGACGGCAGTGAGAAGAAGGGGCAGGGTCAGAAAGTCACTGGGGAGAGGGGGCTGCGAGTTTCCTCAAAACAGTGCCCTCAGCTGGGTGACTCCCTCATCCACCTGGCAAGGCTGTGAGCTTCCCTGCAGCAATGCCCCCAGCTGGAGTCTCCCCCAGTGTTGCGAGCTTCCCCATAACAGTAGCCCCAGCCATCAACTGCCAAGCACTGCAAACTTTCTAGCCAGGGACCCCACCACCCCCATCCCATCTCCAATGCTGCAAGCTTTCCCCAGCAGTGCCCCCTCCTCCTGCCCCCAGGCACTCACATCCATGAAGAGCCCCAAGTCATTCTGGAAGGAGCAGAAGCCATTCTCCAAATGGGTGGTGTTGAGCCCCAGGGTGGACGTGTTGCTGCAGGAGCATGGGTAGAGGCTGGAGGAGGCATTGGCTTGTACATCCTCATTCAGCTTCCAGTCAATGTAGGAGTCCCAGCCACAGCAATGCAGCTGGTGGGAGATAGGATGGGGGTAGTGAAGGGGCTGGGGGGATAACAGCTCTGGAAGTGGGGTGTGGAGAGCTGGGAGACCTGGGTTCTAACCCAGCTTGGGGAGGGAAGTGGGGTGTGAAGAGTTATGGGTGTGGGGGCAGGCTGGAGAGAGGGAGGGGAGTCTGGATGCCTGGGTTCATTTCCATTAGGACTGGACAGGGTGGTGGGCTGGGCAGGTGTCAGGGTCTCACCTGTTCCTGGATATAGTCCCAGCTATCATGCCCGTCCCCACGGGTTTTGCTTTCCCCGTATGTCTTGATCAGGTTTTTGACATAGTTCTCCACCTTGGTACCGAGCTGTGGGAGAGAGGAGGTGAGCTTCCCCACAGCAATGCCCACCCCCACCCCCATGCTGTGAGCTTCTCCACAGCAGTGCTCACCATGTCACGCTGCACATATACGATGATCCCGATAGTGATTTGGGTGACAAAGAGGAGAAAGAGGATTGCAAAATACTGTGGGAGAAGGCAGTGGGTTACTTGATGGCCAACCCTGCCCCTCCCTGCCTCCCCCACCTGAGCTAGGATGGGGAACACTGACCTCTCAGCCACCCACATATCACCAACCCTGCCCCCACCCCAGACTCTGCACCCCCCCCATCCCTGCCTCAGGAATCCAGGCCATACATGTAGAGGCTTGCCCCTCCCCTCCCCAGCCCCAGGGGGATGTGGCCCAGCATAGGCAGGATGTGGGAGCACCTGCACATCACATGGCCATGGCAGGAAGTTGCACTAACCAGGACTGAGCTTGTAAGGCGGGGGAGAAGATTCCTTTATGATAACCCTAATGACAATGAACCCAGGCATCAGGGATCCCAATATCTCTAGTATGATTCTATGAAATCCCAGACTAGACACCCAGCCCACTGCTCTAATCTACAGATCCCACTCCTCTCCCAGAGCTAGAAGACAACCCAGGCATCCAGACTCCCCCTTCCTCCTGTTCTAACCCATTGGATGGAGAACCCAGGCATCTGGGACCCAGGAGGGGAGGGGGATGGGATGGGATGGGATGGGGGAGCTGTGCACTTACAAATCCCAACATGCACTTGATCTCTTTGAGGGAACCCAGGCATCCGAGGAAGCCGATGAACATAGTGATGATGCCGACTCCAGACAGTATGTAGGACCAGACCTTGAGCCCATAGATAGAGGTGCCTGAGGGGAGGGAAAAGCTCTGAGCAAGGGTTGGGGGGGCAGGGGGCTGCACGTCAGGAGTGAGGGGCAACAGCAGGAGACCGTGGGTCAGGAGTAAGGGGCATTGTTGTAGGGGGTTGTGGGGTGGAGAAAGGGGGGTCACTCACCCAACGCAGCTGCAAAGCTGCTCCCATCAAAAAGGATCCAGAGGCCAAAGCCAAAGAGAAGGCTGCCCAGGAGCTGGGGGCACAGATGGGGGAGTTAATCCCTGGCAGTGCCTGCTCTCTGCCCTCCCAGGCTGGGATATGAGGAGTTAAAAGGCTGGGCGGAGCCCAGTCACAGTCTGTGAAGGCAGCTGCCCTCTCCAGGCCCCCCTCCCCCAGCTGGGTATCCTTCCCCATCCCTGGGCTCAGCCCAGATGGTGGGGTGGAGCCAGTGCAAGAGGCCCAGCCAGCTCCCCCCAGCCTATCCAGCCCCTCCCCAACTCTCCTTTCTCCAGCTCAGCCAGTCCCCCCAGCTCCCCCTCTGCTCCCCATACCCCCCTGTCCCAGCCAGCCCCCCATCCCTCCTGCCCCAGACCCCTTTCCCACACAGCCAGCCTCCCCAAGCTCCCCCATCATACTTACAAAGAAGATGATGTTGAAGATGAAGAGGAAATATATGGTAACACTGAGGCACCCCTTTGTGACCATGTCTGCACCTGAGGGGACATAATGAGGGATGTGTGCAGGCTTTGCAGCATCCCCCAGCATGGGTCGAAGCCCCCTCCTGGGGCAGCTGCAGCTGCAGCCGGTACCACCCCAAGGAACCCCGGGGTTCTCACGTGACATCACAATGGCACCCTATGGGGTGGGGTGGGGGGGTAGTGGCAGGGTTGGAGGCCCCAGTTCCAATCACTCCTGGATCAAGCCCAACTCTTGACCCCAAGCCCCCTGCCCCCTCCCCCAGCCCTGCCAGTTCCCCTCACTCCCAACTTGTAGCCTCCTGCCCCCCAACCCTGCTGGTGCCCCTCGCTCCTGAACCAAAGCCCCTGGTGTCCCCCCAGCCCTGCTAGTGCCCCTCACCCCAGTGGCTGCCCTGACTCCTAGGCCTTTCCAACTGCGTCTGTCTCTGCCTTGCTCAACACTGCAACATCCTGCGTCCGGGGAGGGGGGCAGGGTGGAGGAGGGTAAAGGCTGCGCATGGCCCCCAGGGAGCTGGTGTCAGGGGCCAGTGGCCAGGGCAGATGTAGGACTGAACTAGGATTGCCTCCCCCCAGGACCTCCTCCCAGCCCCATGGGATAGGAGCCTTAGGGGATATGAAGGGGGCTACGTGCCCCCACCCATGTGCAACAGTAGTGAGGTCACGGAGCAGAGGGGAGGCGGAAACGGGGGAGGGGAAGGCACAGAGCATCTCACCGCAGCAGAAATTTCCCTACTGTGTGGGGGAGGGGGGAAAAGCACCATCATGCATTGCACACATGTACTGCATCGTATCCAGACGCCGTCATGGTATCATCAGGCCATGCACACATATGCTGGCATGAGTCACACAGATGACATCATGCCTCATGCATGCATTGTCAGGCCTTGCATGCATGTCCATAGGCACATGTTGTGCACAGAGGCCCTCATGCGTCATGCACGCACCCTCAGTTATTGCACATGGATGCCATTGTGCACTGCATGTGTACTGTCGGGCCTTGCACACGCAGGTCAGTGTGTGTCATGCGTGTCATCAGGCATCACTCACACACACTAGCATGTGGCACATGGGTCCCCATTGCACACATACTATCAGCCATCGCACATGGACACCATCATGCATTGCACACATATTGGCAAGCCTTGTACATGCATGCCAGCATGCATCACACATGCAATCAGGCATCACACATGCACACCAGCAGTTCTGGCATATGGATGCCATTCTGCATTGCACACACACCAACAGGCACCACACACAGATGCTGTTGTGCATCGTGTATACATTGTCAGGCCTTGCACACACATGCCAGTGTGCATCACACAGTGATGCATTGCGCACATATCAGGCCTCACATATGCCTGCTGGCATGTATCATACACACACAGCAGTACGTGTGGCACACATATTATCAGGCATCACGCATGGATGCCGTTGTGCACTGACATGTCTGTTGGCCCTCTCTGATCTCCCCTCACTCCTGCTCAACTGGGGTCTCTCACCAGTCCGCCCTCACACTCTCCACACACAAATGTGCAGGGAGCCCCTACCCTTTCTCACACTTGCTCCTGTGCAAGGAGTAAGGTGGTGTTCCTGGATGCCCTCGTGCACACACATTCACTAGAACATGCTCACACACATGCCATGCCACACACACTCGACTCATATGAACTCGAGGTCCCTCACCGGCCCTTGGTTTGTGCCATCCCAGTGTCTTTGCACACCTGACCCTGGCCCAGGTCATGCACTTGTAATCGTGCAAGGGCAAGTGTGTGAGGAAATTCCTTGCCCCCAAGAAAACACCCCTTGATGTGACTCAACTCTCTGCTCCCTCCTGGCTGTGCTGGGGCACCAAGGTGTCCCCCAGACCCAACCCCCCAGATTCCCCCCATACACCCCCAGCCCTATGTCCTAGCCCTCTACATGCCCCCACCCCACTGATCCACCCCACCCAC
>NW_005841832.1:3096363-3100519 GCF_000455745.1 Alligator sinensis | reverse complement strand
AAGGTCCAGAGCCCACGGGGGCAGGATGACACTCGTGGGTCGCGTTCGCGGCGGCACCGTCCGTCCTCCCTGCCCCAGGAGCCCGCTCCTCCCCACCCACGCGTGGCCCCGCCCCATGCACGCCCGTTGGCACAGCCGGGGATTAGCAATGATACCCCCCTCCCACGGGTTTAAGGTGGCGCAGGGTTAAGGTAGAGTAGCTGCCCCCCCCAGGCGAGAGGGGGAGGGGGATCTGCCGCCAGATGTGCGGGGGGGAGGATTCTCTCTGCAGGGACCTCCAGATGTGCGCTGATGGGGGCTGCGCAAGCTGTGGGGGGATGGGAGAGGGGTGAGATACCCCCTACATGTGCCCCCAGATATGGGATGATTGGGGGGTGGCTCCCCCCGTACCCCCAGATGTGGTGGGATAGGGAGGGGCTGGCTACCTTCTACATGTGCCCCAAATGTGAACTGATGGGGGAAGGGCTTCCCCATACGTTGGGGGGTCGGCTCCCCCCCACTTGTCCCCCCTGTAGATGTAGGGAGGCAGTTTCCTTCCACTTGAGCCCAGATGTGAGGAGGAATGTTGGGCCTGCCCCTCAATTGTCCCCAGATGTGCAGTGATGGGGGAGGGGCTACCCCATGTGGGCCCAGATGTGAGGGATGGGGGAGGGGTTGGTTCTCCCCCCCCAGCTGTGGGGCAGTGGGGCTCCAAGCCTGCAGCTGGCTTTGGGAAGTATGGGGGGAGGGAGGGGGGGTTGGCTGTGCCAGAATGCCAGCTAACAGCCTCCATGCCCACTCTACTAGTGTAATGGCTTGAATATGGAACTGGCTTTTGGGCTGGGATTATGGCTAGAAATTCTGTTTGGGCCACCCATCAGAATATCTCTGTGCCACTGGGGGACTGTCCTGGACATCTGTGACCAGACATTTGCCTGGCCCAAAGCGTGGTTTGGCCGTGCCAGGCTGCCAACAGACAGCACCCCAGCCACTGTGCTAAGTATATGGAACTGAATAAGGAACTGGATTTTGAAATCCTTCTTAGGCCACCCCAGATCATGTCTCTGTGCCACAGGTGGACACTTCTGGACCTCTCTGAATAGAGACTTGCCTAGCCCCCAACTGACACCAGCCCCCAAACATTGGGGGGTTGCCAACTGACACCAGCCCCCAAACATTGTTTTAAGTATATGGACTCGAATAAGGAACTGGATATTGGGCTGGGATTATACCCAGAAATCCTTCTTGGGCCACCCCAGACCATGTCTCTATGCCACCAAGGGATGCTTCTGGACATCTCTGAATAGAGACTTGCCCGACCCAAAGCGCAGTATGGCCATGCCAGGCTGCCAAAACACAGCACCCCACCCACTGTGCTAAGTATGTTGACCTGAATAAGGAACTGGAATTTGGGATGGGATAATAGCTAGAAATTCTTCTTGGGACACCCCATGCTATGTTTCTGTGGCACCGAGGGATTCTCCTGGACATCTCTGACCAGAGACTTGCCTGGGCCAAAACACAGTTTTGCCATGCCAGGTTGCCAGCTGTCACCCCCCGACACTGTGCTAAGTATATGGAACTGAATAAGGAACTGGATTTTGGGCTGGGATTATACCCAGAAATCCTTCTTGGGCCACCGCAGACCACACCTCTGCACCACCAGGGGACTCTTCTGGACATCTCTGACCAGAGACTTGCCTGGCCCGAAGCATGGTTTAGCCGTAACAGGCTGCCAACTGACACCACCTCCCAGACACTGTGCTAAATATCTGGACCCGAATAAGGAACTGGAATTTGGACTGGGATTATATCTAGAAATCCTTCTTGGGCCACCCCAGACCATGTCTCTGTGGCACCGGAGGACACTTCTGGACATCTCTGAACAGAGACTTGCCTGGCCCAAAGCATGGTTTGGCCATGCCAGGCCGCCAACAGACAGCACCTCAGCCACCGTGCTAAGTATATGGACCCAAATAAGAAACTGGAATTTGGGCTGGGATTATAGCTACAAACCCTTCTTGGGCCACCCCACACCATGCCTCTGTGGCACCAGGGTACTCTTCTGGATATCTCTGATCAGAGACTTGTCCAGTCCAAAACTCAGTTTAGCCACGCCAGGTTGCCAACTGACACCACCCCCCAAACACTGTGCTAAGTATATGGACCCGAATAAGGAACTGGATTTTGGGCAGGGATTATACCCAGAAATCCTTCTTGGGCCACCCCAGAGCACTGGACATCTCTGAACAGAGACTTGCCTGGCCCAAAGCACAGTTTGGCCATGCCAGGTTGCCAATTGACAGCACCCCAGCCACTTTGCTAAGTATATGGAACTGAATAAAGAACTGGATTTTGGACTGGGATTATCCCCTGAAATCCTTCTTTGGCCACCCCACACCATCCCTCTTTGGACATCTCTGAGCAGAGACTTGCCTGGTTTAAAATGCAGTTTGGCCGTGCCAGGTTGCCAACTGACAGCCCCCCATTCCCACTGTACTAACTGCATAGGTTTGAATAAGGAATTGGCTTTTGAGATGGGATTATAACTAGAAACCCTTTTTGGGCCACTGCATGGCACACCTTTGTGCCACCGGAGGACTCTCCTGGACATCTCTGACTAGATACTTATTCAGTTCCATATACTTAGCACAGTGGTTGGGGTGCTGGCTGTGGTCAGCCTGGCATGGCTAAACCGCACTTTGGGCCAGGCAAGTCCCTGGTCAGAGATGTCCAGGACAGTCCCCCAGGACCACAGAGTCATGTTCTGGGGTGGCCCAAGAAGGATTTCTAGCTATTATCCTATCCCAAATTCCAGTTCTTTATTTGGATCCATATACTTAGCACAGAGGCAAGGGTGCTGTCTTTTGGCAGCCTTGCATGGCCAAACCATGCTTTGGGCCGGACAAGTCTCTGTTCAGAGATGTCCAGCAGAGCCCCCTGTGCCACAGAAGCATGGTGTGAGGGTAACCCGAGAAGGATTTCTGGGTATAATCCCAACACAAAATCCAGTTCCTTATTTGGTTCCAGATACTTAGCACAGTGTCTGGGGGGTGGTGTCAATTGGCAACCTGGTGTGGCCAAACCACGTTTTGGGCCAGGCAAGTTTTTGGTCAGAGATGTCAGGCACAGTCCCCCGGTGCCACAGAGATGCTTTCTGGGGTGGTTTAAGAAGGATTTCTGGGTATAATCCCATCCCAAAATCCAGTTCCTTATTCAGGTCTATATATTTAGCACAGTGGCTGGGAGAGTGGTGTCAGTTGGCAGCCTGGCACGGGCAAACCGTGTTTTGGGATGGGTAAGTCTCTCATCAGAGATGTTCAGGAGCGTTCCCCGGTGGCACAGAGACATGGTCTGGGGTGACCCAAGAGGGATTTCTAGCTATAATCTCAGCCCAAACTCCAGTTCCTTATTCGGGTCCATACATTTAGCACAGTGGCTGGGGTGCTGTCTGTTGGCAGCCTGGCACAGCAAAACCGCACCTTGGGCCAGGCAAATGTCTGGTCACAGATGTCCAGGACAGTCCCCCAGTGGCACAGAGGTATTCTGATGGGTGGCCCAAGCAGAATTTCTAGCCATAATCCCAGCCGGAAAGCCAGTTCCGTATTAAAGCTATTATACTAGTATAGTGGGAACGGGGTCTGTTAGTTGGCAGCCTGGCATGGCCAAACTGTGCTTTGGGCCAGGCAGGACTGTGGTCAGGGTTCTTTAGGACAGTCCCCCATTGGCATCACCATGAAATTTGGGGGGGCCCAAAGAGTATTTTGCCCCATAATCCCATCCTAATCTGACCTTCATTGAGGGCTCTGTACTGGATGTGGGATATTATTTTACATATTAATTAGCATATATGCATAGCTAATGAAATTCTGTCTCTTTACGATGTAGAATTCATTAATAACAAGTTTTTGTTGGGTCTAGATTAGCTTTGAAAAAGGAACCGGGAACCGGGAATAAGGAATAAAGAACTGGGAATAAGGAACCAACTTCAGCCTCATGGAGTGGTGGGTGCATTGGGGGATCTGGGCAGACAGACAGACTGACAGCGCGAAGGACCCGACGGGACGGAGCCGGGGGGAGCGGGGCATGGGCAGGTCCCCGGGCACACAGGGGTTAACGCCCCGGCACCCCACTCCAGGCTGATGCAACCGGCCACGCTGCAGCGTCGCGGGCACGG
>NW_005841832.1:3092330-3096294 GCF_000455745.1 Alligator sinensis | reverse complement strand
CTTCATGGGTGCAGGGGCTCCAGGCAGACTGGCAGCTGGGAGCCTGAATGCCTGGGTTCTCACCCAGATGAGGGGAGAAGTGGAGCTGGTGGGTTAGAGCAAGGGGAAATGGGGGCCTGGACACCTGGGTTGTCCCCCATCTTGAGGGGGCGGGCCACTAGTGGGTTAGAGCAGCGGGGATTGGGAGCCAGGACACTGGGGTTCCCCGCAGCTCTGGGAGCGGTGATGCCCAGTGGCACCCCAGAGGGACTGATGATTTAGATATGTTCTTTCATTAGTTTCCTTGATGACCTGTTTCCTTCTCATCCTTCATCCTCAGAGCCCCCTAGTCTGGCAATGGGGTGCAATGTGTTGGGGGGATGCTTATACTGGGCCCCCCTTGCTCAGCACTGAGCTGCGACTGGCTCTAGGATGGGATGTGTACAGGGGTATTGGGGCCCATGGGTCCTTGCTGAGACCCCCCACCCCACTCACTGCAACACCCTGCCCCAAGTGATACAGGCAGTGCCTGCCTGCCGCTCCCCCCTTCTCCCCGGGCAGGGAGCCGGAGGAGCTTTCTGCCAGGAGCTCTCTGCCACGTGTGCAGCTTGGGGGGGTGCTAGGCCCATGGGCAGGACACGAAAGTCCTGTGTCAGCTCCCTATGGAGCAGGAGGACCCCCCCCCCCCTTCTTCCCTGCCCTGGGGGCTTCCAGACTGGGAGACCCCAGAGCTGAGCTCAGGCCCCATAGGGGTTAGGAGAAGGGTCCCCCACTCCAGTGCTGGCCTGAGACCCTGCTCTTCCCCCCACCAATACCCATTCCTTGTGACAGTGGGCACTGCCAAGCAACCCCCTCTTCTTCCCCCACAACCTGGCACACACTTGCATGGGGGCGTGCATGGGGTGTGTGAGGCTTTCACCAATGCCTGGGCAGTCTTCCAGGTGCTGGGCATGTCCACTGGCGGGGGTGTCGGTTGCACACACTGGTGATAAGCGTGCAGGGAGGTTTCCTGTGTACACACTTGTATGTGCAAGTGCAAGCCCCAGCTGGGGACAGGGTCTCTGTGATGCGCGCAGCGGGTCCATGTTGCACACGGGCTCATGCTCCCTTGCACAAGGAGGGGCTGGGTTGAAGGTGAAACATCCCCTGCCCCCAGCAGCAAAAGCCCCTTGGCCCCTGCCCAGGCTACCAAAGGCTGTGCTGGGCTCTGCCCCTTGGCTCACCCCACCCTCCATATCCCATGGCACTGAAGCCCCTTTGTCTGGCTGATGAGGCCCTGGCACTGGGGCAGGCCTGGCAGAGCCTGTGGGGCTCCTGGTGCTCTCTGGGCCATGGGAGACACCATCTGCCCTGAGTTGGGGGGTGGGGGCTGATGCTTATCTGGGGCAGGGAGAGGTTGGGGGTGGAGTCTCCTCTCCTTGGGGCACCTTCACTGCTCACTTGCTGCCCTCCCAGAGCTGCGTCAGGGACAGGCACGAGGGCAGCAGCTGGCAGTGCCAAGCCATCGCTGCTGGTGCAGGTAATGAGGCCAGGAGCTGGGCTATAGAGGTCTCCTAGGAATTTCTGGGGGATCGGTGGACACAAGGGAGGGGGGCTATAGACTGTGTAGGCTGGAGATGGGGACTATAGGGGACCCTATAGATGTGAGTGTATAGGGGTCCTATAGATATCTGGGGTTGGGAGATAAGGGGGCCTTATAGTTTTCTAAAGATGGGGATGGGTGCATACACAGGACATTGTAAGGTTGTGTTTGTAGCCAAAGGCCTGAGTTCATGGACCCTATCAACTTATGAAGGTCTTGGGGGTAGGGGATGCAAGGAAACTATAGATTGTTGGACTTGGTGGGGGAAGAGAGATTCATGCATGGATCCTATAGATTTCCACAAGGTGAGGATGGAAAGTCTAGGAGGACCCTATAGGTTTTCAGAGCTGATGGGCTTGGTCTAGGAATTGAAAGGGGTGGGTATGGGGCCTTTATAGTGTTCCAGATTCACTGGGTCATTCATGCCTCTAGATTTCTAGAGCCATGTATGGCACCCTGTGAACTTTAGGGACTGTGGCTGGGAGCTGGATGCCTGGCCCCTATGGATCCCGTGGCAGTGTGGACCATATAGATTTCAGGAGTGGGGGAGGAGTTGGAAATGTCTGCTCGCTACATTCTCAAGCCTTGAAGCATGTACCCTATAGGTTTCGGTAGCTGGGACTCCGGTCCTTATAGATTCTGAATTGGGGGGTGGGGGGTGGCAGGGTGTCTGGACATGGGCCCATATGGATTCTGGTAATGAAGTGTGTGTACCCTATAGATTTTGGTAGCGGGGCACTGGTACTGCACACCCTATAAGTTCTTGAAGATGTGGCTGGGAGCCTGGGCTTTAGGGCTACTTTCAACTGGTATTCTGATCCTTATAGAGTCTGGTGTTTGTGTGCCTATAGACCTTATAATTTTTATAGCTAAAGGCTAGGAGTCTGGTCCCTATAGATCCTGGCAGTGTGGGGACTGTCCCTGGACCTTCCCAGGGCAAGGAGAGGGCCCTGCCAGCTCTGGGAGTCTCTCCAGGGCTGGGGGGAGGGGGCACAGTATCAACAGGTGTCTCAAAGGTATTTTTGTGCCAGGACCTCGTCACTAGTGACACATTATCTCCCAATGTCACCGACAGGCACATGTTGTGCCTTTAGCCTTCTGGGGACCAGGCACCACATAGCTGGCTTGGACCCCGCTCCACAGAGGGGGCTGCATGTCAGTACCAAGCAAGGGGTCCCTGTATGAACAGCTCCCAATGCATTCCACCCCAGAAGCAGTTGCATTTCCAGAGAGCCCTGGAAGAGTCCAAGTCTCCCCTTTTCCATCTGTCCTGATCTGTCTGTTTGTTTCTGTCTTTCAAGGTTGAATCCAGGCTCTGAGGTGTGCTGGGGGAGCCAGTGAGCATGACTGGGTGTGCACCCTCCCCCTGTGTTAGTGTGAATCCTTGTGCGAGCTGCATGTGGGTACATGTGTAGCCATTATGCAGTCGCATGCTGGCAGCCTGAGCACAAGGCTGCATGTGGGTGTGTGAGTGTTGCTGGCAAGGGTGAGAGTGAACAGGAGCTCATGCTGCCTCCCCTCCATGTGCAGGCATGTTCTCTGGGGAGGTGAGCAAGGGCCCTGCAAGCGTGAACGGAGGTGAGCAGCAGTGTGCAAGAGCAGGGGCAAGTGCTGCCTAAATCATTTGCCTTAGTGCCTGCTCTGGTGTGATCACAAGTGTGCAAGTGTGATAAGTGTGTGAATGTGTTTATGAGTCCCCTTGTGAGCACTTGCTCACCTGTCTGTGGCTCTGTGTGAGAGGCAGCACCCGCATGTGAACACGTGGGGGGTCCACCTGAGTGCCAGCTTCCCTGTCTGTTCAGAGAGTGGTTACCAGTGTTGGTGAGACATTGCCCCTTATGTGCTCACGAGGGCACGAGCCGTGTGTGAGTGTGTTGCACGTGTCTGCCATGGAGAAGAGCCAGGAGAAGAGCCCAGGCAAGCCAGACCTGGAGCTGGGCTCACCTGGGGAATCCAGCCTGGGGCTGCTGCCCACAGAGCCGCCTGCCCGCCCAGCCTGGAGCAGCAAAGCCCAGTACATCCTTGCCCAAGTTGGCTTCTCTGTGGGGCTGGGCAATGTCTGGCGCTTCCCCTACCTCTGCCACCAGAACGGGGGAGGTGAGCGGGGCTGGGCCCAGGCAAGCCAGACCTGGAGCTGGGCTCACCTGGGGAATCCAGCCTGGGGCTGCTGCCCACAGAGCCGCCTGCCCGCCCAGCCTGGAGCAGCAAAGCCCAGTACATCCTTGCCCAAGTTGGCTTCTCTGTGGGGCTGGGCAATGTCTGGCGCTTCCCCTACCTCTGCCACCAGAACGGGGGAGGTGAGCGGGGCTGGGAGGGGAAGGGGGGCTGGGGTAGGGAGTGGTAGGAGGTGAGGGGAGTGGGGCAGTTAGTGAGAGCAGGGGTAGATAAGGGGGGGCTAGGGAA
>NW_005841832.1:3079387-3092271 GCF_000455745.1 Alligator sinensis | reverse complement strand
AGGGCTCCAGCAACAGGAAGGGGGCAAGGAAATGTCTTGGGGGGGGCTCCAGGGTTGAGGTGTGGGGAGTCTGGGACTGACTGGAGGCTGGACACTTGGGAGAAGTCAGCGGTTAAGGCAGACGGGTGGTGGCTGGGGGTTGTCTGTGTCTCTGCAACCCCTTAACCCCACCTTCCCGCTCCCTCCACCAGGAGCCTTCCTTCTCCTGTACCTCCTGCTCCTCTTCGTCATTGGGATCCCCCTGTTCTTCCTGGAGCTGGCGGCCGGGCAGAGCATCCGCCAGGGCAGCATTGGGGTGTGGAAGCACATCAGCCCCCGCCTTGCTGGCATTGGCTTTGCTAGCTGCGTGGTGAGTGCCTGGGACTGGCACTGGGGAAGGGAATCAGGTGGTGGGTAGGTGGTGGGGACAGCAGGGCACTGCTGCAAGGAAGCTTGCAGCACTGGGGCAAGGGGTAGACCCAGCCCCTGACATGCCCCACTCCAGACCTGGTCACATCGTAGAGCCAGGTGCGGGCTGATGGTCTCGGGTGACAGTACACGTGGCAGGGATTTAGTCCTTAGGGTTGCATTCTAGGCCCCCTAATTTGAAATGTTGGGTTTTTAATTGAAATTGTGGGGTTTTATTTTTCTGTCACTGTTACAGTGAGGGGCCCAATCCTTTTTTTTTTTTGGCAAGGGGCCTGATCCTTTTTTTTTTTCCAGCGGAGCCTGCCCACAATGGCCCCTGAGCTGCCAGGGGTCCCATTCCTTCCCTCTGCTGCAGTGATGCCTCCCAGGGCCACCTGGGTGTGCTGCTGATGGGCAGGAGCTGCCCCAGCTTAAAGGCAGCACCCAGCCTGATCTAACTCTTCTCTGACCCCGAGCTGGGGCAGCAGCCGGCCTGCTAGCCGCCTGCCCAGGCAGCCCCAGGGGCACCACCACCGCGGAGGGAAGGACTGGTGCCCTCCTGCAACTCAGGGGTTGCTTGGCCTGCTGACAGCTCGCCCTCCCCCGGCTGCTGGAGAGGCAGGCAAACTCCGCCAAAAGAAAATAATAATTGGGCCCCTTGCCACATCTGCCTTCAGCAGATACCTGAAGGCAGAAATGGCAAGAGGCCCCAATCCTTTTTTCTGTGGAGCCTGCCCGCCTCTGCTGTGGCTGGGGGTGAGCTGACCAATAGCTGCAATGCATCATTGCAAACTAAACTACATTGGGATGTAGTTTAGTTTGCAACAATGCAAACTTATTTAAAACCTGCAAAACTCTTGTACGTGTAGGGTGACGCCATTAAGTCACACAAAATGACATTTTCGTCACGTGTACATGGTAATGGCGTCACATATACAAGCGTCCCTCCATTTTAGGTGTGCAGCTTTGTGGCGCTCTACTACAATGTCATCATTGCCTGGAGCCTCTTCTACCTTGGCCACTCCTTCCAGTATCCACTGCCCTGGGAGAGCTGCCCTGATGTCCCCAACAGCACCCAGATGGGTATGTGCTGCCTCCCCAGTTGCACCCCATCACCCCAGCCAGCCACCAGGGGGCACTGCCTGCCATTTCCCCTCTCCCCACACTGCACCCCTTGGGCTTTGCTTGGCATTGATGGCTGCTGTCTCCTCTCTCCATGATGCCTCCATACATCACATCCTATTTCCCCTGCCAGATATCAGAGTTCCCCCCTTCCCGCTCCCTGCATTCCCCCACCCATGCCCCATCTCCTTGGCCTGGCACCAGCAGGCATTGTTCCCCCCACTCCCCCTGGGTTCATAGAATCATAGAAGTAGGGTCGGAAGGGACCTTGTAGATCTTCAGGTCCGACCCCGTGCCTGGGCAGGAAGAAAACTGGGCTCAAATGACCCCAGCCAGGTAGGCATCAAGCCGCTTCTTAAAGGCCCCCAGGGTAGGAGCCAGCACCACTTCGCTTGGAAGTCGGTTCCAGATCCTAGCCGCCCTAACTGTGAAGTAGTGCCTTTGGATGTCTAATCTAAACCTACTCTTCAACAACTTGTGGCCGTTATTCCTTGTTATCCTGGGGGGCGCTAGGGAAAACAATGTCTCCCCCAAACACTTCTGGTCCCCCCTAGTGAGTTTATAGACTGTCACCAGGTCCCCCCTCAGCGGGGTGCCCAGAACTGGACACAGTACTCCAGCTGTGGCCTTACCAGTGTCGCGTAGAGGGGGAGGATCACCTCCTTGGACCTACTTGTGATGCACCTGTGGATACACAATAAGGTCCGGTTAGCCCTGCTGACTGTGACCTCGCATTGTCGGCCCATGTTCATCTTGAAATCAGTAATGACTCCAAGATCCCTTTCTGCCTCTGTGCTCTCAAGAAGGGAGTTTCCCATCTTATAAGTGTGCTGCCAGTTACTACTGCCCAAGTGCAGCACCTTGCACTTGTCAGTATTGAAACGCATCCTGATTTTGTTAGCCCACCCCTGCAACCTATCCAGGTCTTTCTGCAGTCTTTCCCCCCCTGCTAACGTGCCCACCTCACCCCAAATTTTGGTATCATCAGCAAATTTGAACAGGTTGCTTTTCACCCCATTGTCCAAATCGCTGATAACTGGGTTCTCACTGGGTGCCCTGTTGTAGAGCCCGAGTGCGCCCGCAGCTCCCCCACAACATACTTCTGGTATCGAGAGGCCCTGGATGTGTCAGACTCCATCAGTGATGGGGGGGGCCTGGACCTCACGCTGACCGGCTG
Source organism: Alligator sinensis (assembly GCF_000455745.1). NCBI lineage: Eukaryota > Metazoa > Chordata > Crocodylia > Alligatoridae > Alligator > Alligator sinensis. Next base: position 3,089,585 of record NW_005841832.1, on the reverse strand, counting down.
CCTGCTGGGCGCCTGGAGCCTGGTCTGCGTGGCCATGATTCGGGGCATCAAGTCTTCTGGCAAGGTGAGTGCTGTGACCTGATCCCCACTTGGGCAGGGGGAGTGTTGGAGCCTTCTCCCACTCTTCCCTGACCCCACTTAACCCCCCCACTCACCCCTGGCCTCCCTTGGGCAGGGATTCTCCACTGACCTCTGACTCCTGACCCCCCTTGGGCAGGGGAGGTGTTGGACCTACCCCCCTCACCTAGCCTCCCACAACCTCTGACCCCACAAGGCAGGACAAGTGCTAGCCTACCTGCCTGTTCTCCCCACCCCCTGATCCTTTTCAGCCCCCACTCTCCTCTCCCCACCCATCTCTGCCCTCTGGGATGGCCTCAAGCTGGGGTGCACAGGTGGGGGTAGTGGCAGGGTGGGGTCTTGTGAGGGAGGGCCACAGGTGAACACCCACTTCATTTTCTTCTGTAGGTGCTGTACTTCAGCTCACTCTTCCCTTATGTGGTGCTGCTCTGCTTCTTGATCCGGGGGCTCCTGCTGGACGGGGCGGCTGATGGCATCCGCGTCATGTTCACCCCCAAGGTGAGGTGCCAGGGGGTGCCCCAGATCTTCTCCTCCCCTGAGCAGTGCCAGGACCCAGCCCCTGAACTTGCCTCCTTTCTCCAGGCAGTACCAAGCCCCCCTGGCTCCTCCAACCCCTCCTCCACTCCCCCAGAAACTGGCTGTCCCCCACCCCCACTGATCCTTGATGCCCATCACCCCCCACTTGCCCCTAGCCTACCTTGGACAGGGACTCTCCATTGATCACTAACCTCTAACCCCTGAACCCTCTTGGGCAGGGTGAGTGGTGGACCCCCCCTGACCCCATTGTCCCAAACAAAGGGGCTAGGAGCAGCGGGTGAAGTGCTTGATCCCCTTTATGGACTTGACCCAGCCAGCTTCCATTAGCCAGGGCATCCCCAGGCACCGCACTAGGGCTGTGCTCACCTAATGCCCCATGGGAAGCCTGGGGCAGGGAAGGGCATGGGGATTCTCCTCCATCCCCTTTGAGGCAGGCTGGGAGGATATCTAGGGCCCAGGGCCCCATCACAAGAGGCATGGCCTTGGTGAAAGGCTGACGGGGGTTTGGATTTGGGGGACTGAAGGGGAGAAGGAAGGGCTCAGACCTACATTAACCACTGGCTGCCCGCAGCTGTCCATCTGGGGAGATGTGCAGGTGTGGCGCCAGGCAGCTACCCAAGTGTTCTTCGCACTGGGCCTGGGCTTCGGCAGCATCATTGCCTACTCGAGCTACAACCCACGGGGCAACGATTGCCACTGTGACGCCCTGCTGGTGGCCGCCATCAACTTCCTCACCTCCGTGCTCGCCACCCTCGTTGTCTTCGCTGTGCTGGGCTTCCGTGCCAACATCCTCACCCAGACCTGTGTGGTGAGGTGAGGCCCCGTCCTGCCTTTCCCTGTGCTGTCACCAGGACCCTGTGTTGTGCGGCAAGTCCCTGCCCCTTCCCCAGGCTACACTAAGGTGTGTCACACAGTGATGTCTCCTCCCCCCAGTGTTGTCACCAGGGTCATGTGTTGTATGAGGAGACCCCATCCTGCCCCTTTTTGTGCTGTCACCAGGATTGTGTGTCGCACAAGGAGACCTGCCCCTCCCTGTGCTGTGAACAGGGTCTGTAATGGGTGGTGAGTGTGATGTCACCAGGGCCTGTGTGTCACAGTGAGGCCCCTATTCCTCCCCCTTCCCAGGGCAGCACCAGGAGGGCATGCTACATAGCAGAACCCCCAGTAACCCCCTTCCCCATGCTGTTACCAGGGCTGCTCCCTGTACTGTCATCGGGAGTACATCAGCCAGCCTGTCCCAGCCCCTGCCCCCATCCTCATTCAATCACAAGAGCGTGCATTGCGCAGAAAGACCCTAACCCCTCTCATTCCCCTGCCTTTTCCTGGGTGTGCATTGCACAAGGAGATCCTGACCCTCCCAGCCTCATCTTCACTGGGAGATGCTCACTGGTCCCTGCCCCCATCACCAACCCGTCCATTGCACAGGGACCTCCTAGCTCCTCTCTGCTATGCCCAGTCACTCAAGCATGCATCGCACATGGACCTGCTGATACAATCTCTCTCTCCTCCAGGAACACGGAGCAGCTATCCTGGCTGCTGGGTAACAAGTCCATCCCAGGCTTGGAGCTGTCTCTGGGGAACCTCTCTGAGTTCTCCCCCTCCACGTACAGCACCTGGTACCAGGGGATCCCTGCCGGCCTGGGGATGAAGTTAAAGGAGTATGGGATCAATGAATGTCGGGTGGAGGAGGAGATGAACAAGGTACCTGGGGTGGATGCTCCCCACTCACCGCAAGGGCTAGCCCCAGTGCTAGGGTGGGCTGTGCTGCAGAGGTGGCTGCATCTCCACTGGGAGTAGGGGCCCTGTATAAACAGCTCCCCACAGTGTGCCCCACTTCAGAGGCAGCTGCATCCCAGCACTGGGCGAGGAGGCCCTGTATGCCTAGCTCTATGCAAGGGGCAGCTGCATCCTGGTCCCTGTATGCCTAGCCCCTGACATGTCCCACCCCAGAGGCAGCTGCATCTCAGCAGTGGCTGAGGGATCCCTGTATACCCAGCCCCACCCCAGAGCTGGCTGCATCTCAGCACTTGGAGAAGGGTCCTTATATAAATACCTTTGCACAACATAACCCTTCCTAAAAGTGGCTGCATCCTTGCACTGGACAAGGGGTCCCTGTATGCCCAGCCCCTGACATGTCCCATCTCAAAAGTAGCTGCATCTCAGCACTGTAGAAAGGGTCCTGTATACCCAGCCCCACCCAAGAGGCAGCTGCATCTCCTGGTACAGCGGCATGTCCTGCTTTCTGCAGGGCGTGGAGGGCACTGGCTTGGCTTTCATCGCCTTCACCGAGACCATGACTCTGTTCCCGGTCCTCTTCTTCTTCATGCTTCTGAACCTGGGGCTGAGCACAATGCTTGGCAACATGCAAGGCATCCTCACCCCCTTGATGGACAACTTTGCCCCCCTGCGCCGGAGACGCACCCTCTTCACAGGTCTGGGGGGAATGGGAGGGGTGGAGCAGGGCTGGGGGAAGTACAAACACTTTTTGCTGGGGGGGGGAGGGGGCATGGGCCTTGAAGAGTCTGTGCACACTGATGCACGAGGATCTTTGTACATGTATCTGAGGGAGGTGGGAGCGCACACGTGTGTGTGTGTGTGTACATGTGCACAAGGGATTGTTTGCATAGGGAAGGATAGAAGGTGGGTGTATGCAGGGGGAGTATTTGCATGAATTCTGGCACATGTGCAAGGGGGTGTTTCCACAAGGACAGACATGAGTGTCTGTCTGCATGAGGACAGGCATGAGCAGGGTGCTGCCTAGCACACGTGCTAGGGGCTGTTTGTGCAGCTGCCAGTGGTGTACATGAGCACGTGACCACCTTGCAAAACCCTCTGACCGCCCTCCCCATTTTCCCCCCTTCTCCCAGTGCTGAGCTGCACCCTGGGCTTCCTGCTGGGGCTGGTATTTGTGCAACACTCGGGCAGCTACTTCGTGGCCATGTTCGATGACTATTCGGCCACTCTGCCCCTCGTTGCTGTCGTGGCCTGCGAGGCTGTGGCCGTGGCCTGGGTCTATGGGGCAGAGAGGTGAGGAGCCCCCTGCCATTCTGCCCCCAAACACCCCCACTTCTCCCTGATGCTCTATTTCCTCTGCCGAAAACCCTCCCAGTTGCCTCCTCTTGCCCCCACCCAGCTCCCTGTAACATCTGACAGTTACCCGTGCAGCCTGTCCAGCCATGGCCTGGCTCTTGGTGGGGGTGGGGGATACTTAATTAACCTTCCTGTTGGTGTTTTTAAATAAGTATGCAAATGTGTGCTGGAGGAGGCGCTATTTTGAGCAGCACCCTCCCCTTCCCAGCCAGTAACTCTCCCCCTCCCCCCACATCTAACCCCTCCTGCCTTGATCTACACTTCCTGCCCTGATCTAGCCTCCTTCCAGCTGTGGTCTAACCTCCCCCAGGCCTTAGTTAACCCCCCCAGCCCTGATCTAATCTCTGTCCCTGTGTCCCCTCCCCTGCAGGTTCCTATCAGACATCGAAGACATGCTGGGCTGGCGTCCCTGGAAGCTCTACAGCTACATGTGGCGCTATGGCAGTGTCCTGGCCATGCTGTGCCTGCTGCTAGCCAGCCTGGTCAACCTGTGCCTGGGGCATCCCACCTACCAGGCCTGGGACCGGGCAGAGGTGAGACCCCCCCAACCTCTCTCACCCCCATGGGCCTGGATCATCTGGATGTGGACTGGAGACCAAGTAGTAGGGGCCCTTAGGGGCAGATTTGGGGGAGAGGGGAGAGACTCTCCAAACTAAGCTAGGGGGACCTGATGTGAGGGGCAGAGAGAAGGCCTGCTACTGGTGTAGATGGGCCTGTGGGGTTGAGCCAGGGGAGGAAGGAGGCCTGAAGCCCAAGTAGATGAGCTTGCAGCAGAGCTGAGCCTTGTTCCTCTCCTGCAGGCGGCCAAGACCAAGCTGCCGTACCCACCCTGGGCCATGGCAACCCTTGTCTCCCTAATCGTGGTGGCTGTCCTGCCCATCCCTGCCCTCTACCTCTGCCAGCTGCTGCGGGAGTGGCTGGCACGGCGAGGAGGGTGCCCCAGCCTGGAGGGGATGCTCCCGGTAGCAGACAAGGAAGAGGAGGAAGAGGAGGAGAGCCCAGCTGACCCAGAGCACCCGGCTAATGGGTACCTGCCTGTGCAGACCGAGGACCCCCCTGAGGGTGGGGAAGAGGCCAGGGCCACCCTCTTGGGGGGGTCAAACTAACTCAGTGGAGGTTTGGCACAAGGGGGCAGAGGGCAAAGGTCAGAGGTCATCGGAAGCAGTGTCTTGATGCAAGTCTCCCAGCCTATCCAGGCTTGGGGCGGGGGTCCCCTCACCATTTGAGGGAGTCACTATGGGGCTGGTGCCCCATGGCACATGCCTTCCCCAAGCAAGGCCTGATTGCTGGAGAGAGAAGCATTCCTATTGGTGAAGCATCAGAGGACACAATCTCTGATTGGCTGGGGATGCATGATGGGGAGACAGCTCTGATTTGGTGAAGGGAATGGGACTGCGGCCTCTGATTGGCGGAGCCTGAAGCCAGAACCGGTGGGGCAATTAGGGAAAAATGAAAGGCAGGAGAGCAGCATTGGATTGGTGGATAGAAGAGAGGCAGTGACTTCTTATTGGTGGATCAAAGGCTGAAGCTTTGGATGGATAGACTGAGGGGATGGATGCTCCCTCCCCAGTCCTAATGGATAGGACCCTGGCTGGGGGAAATGGGACAGCCTGCCTGGCAGTGTCACCCCCACCATCCAACTGTCTCCTGTACATTTGGGATGGCCATCTTGCTCTCGCCCCTTGGCAGCAATTGGGACCGCCATCTTGTTTGTCTACTAATGCTTCTTAGGACAGTCATGTTGTCTTCTTACTGATGTCACCCATGCCTTGATGACCCAGAGGACCCTTCTGTCCGTGGAGGGTGCGGGAGTAGAGGCACTCTCAGAAGCACGGTGCTAACATCCCGTTGAAACCACCAGCAATTCAACTACCTGGGCCTGTCCACCTGCCCATGCCTCTGGGCAGAAGGTGTCTACCTCCAAGAAACAGACCTGTATTCACCTTGGGGGAGGTCATGGCCTTGAATTCCTGTCAGGGCCAAGACCAAGACATTTCCAGGACCTGGGGCCATCTCAGTGTGAGCTGGTGTTGACAGTGGGGGTTGACCAGCAGGCCTGAAAGGTTGGGGCTATCATCTCTGCCCCAACAAAAGTCAGTCCTTCTGCCTGTAGTTAATTGTCTCATCAGGGTATTCTAGCTGGGACAAGGAAGGGAGATTCCTAGTGAACCCAAGATTGGGGCTGGGATGGGGCCTTAGTTCCGGGAAGTTTCCTGGATTAAGAGAGTGGGCTGGTCCACAGAGAGGAGAACAGCCTACTATTGCTGCTAGCTGGGTGGTGTCCCCTAGCCATGCCTGGGGCAGCCAACTTGTCTTCCTGTCAGTGCCATTCTCTCCCATGATACCTCAGGTAGTCATTTCCCTGGCCTGGAGGTCCCAGCCCCTCCACTTTGGGGGAGAGGCCAGGGCTTTTGCCATTCCAGGTTCGAGTCCTGGAATTATCCCACACAACTTGGTGGGAGCAGGACTCAAACCTGGAATGGCAAAAGTCCAGGCCTCTCCCCCAACCTGGAGAGGCTGGGAACCTCCCAGCCTCGTCCCACCAGGCTGTGGGGGACAATTCAGAATTCAACCCCCGCGCTGCTGAATACACCTGCTGTGTGAAGGAATGGCCTCATGGGGTGGAAGTGAAGCATGGAGAGGAGGTTTCTGGGGCCGCAGCTGCTGTCTATGCTAATGATAGCAACAGTAGCATGAGGCAAGGTCTGGGGAGCTGGATGGCCCTATGGCATTACTGCTCTGACTTCTGTACTGGCGGGGTTCTTGGAGGCAACTGGACGCCGGGGCTCCAGTTCTAAAGAGAAAAAGCCCCACAGTGATTCTAGTTCTTATGCCCAAGGAGGGAAAGGGGCAGGATTTCATCACTTCCACCTCTTGCTCATGGGGTGAGCTTGGAGTTGCCCTGAAGAATGTAGGTACTTGGCTCCCCCAAACCTTCATGTAGTCCATCTCTCCCTCTGGCCAGTTCTTCACAACTCCACTGCTGCATGTACCCTTCTCTCAACACTCCCCAGCCCTCACCAAGCTCACTGACCTCAGCCCTTCAAGGTTCGGACTCTCCACTTCTATCTCCTGGAGCCAGATTCTACTTGACTACATAGCAGCAACAATGCTTTGCGGCACCTGGAATTCTTAGGGGGCTTTAGAGCACAGGCCGGGGCACCAGGCCCCTGGGTTAAGTTCCCAGGTCTGCCACCAACTCCCTCTATAGTCACTGGGCAAGTTACTCGGCTGCTCTGGGTCTCAGTTTCTCCCAGCTGTGAAATGGGGGTAATGGTGCTTTGCCTGTTCAGAACAGAAGTTGATCAGGGCAAGACCCATCTCACCTGCCCTAGTGAAGCAGTGACCTTGCTCTCAGCTCTCAGGGCTGGCCAATACCTGCCCCTATGGGGCCTCTGATCTTTATGGCAGCTTGTAGGTACTATAAGGGATGGAGTGTTATACTTTGTACTGTGCCATGTAAATGTAAGCCTGGTCAAGTGGTGCTGGGCCTCAGGACACCTGGGTTCTTTTCTCAGCTCCACTTCTGACTTTGAGTTAGTCCCCTGTGTGCCTCAGTTTCCCCTACCAGCCATGGGTAGACTGGCAAGCTGTTGGGGTAGGTACTGACTTTCTCAGCTCTCAACCCATGCCATTACCATCCCCCATTCCCTCCATGGACAAAAGGGAGGTGGGGAATCTCTGCAGTGCCTGGAACAAAAAGGATACCTTAATTTCATCTAGGAGCATGACTGGGCAGTGCCTTGACCTGGGTCAGGCCATTTTAGGTGCTAATGCAATGCTAATATTTAAGGATGCCAATGGAGGGAGGAAAGGGAGTTAATGTTACACTTTTGCACTTAAGAGACAGCTGTGTGCATCACCCATACATGTGTGAGTGTAGGTCATGGCTCTCTTTTTACATTTTGTTCATGTCTGGCTCTGGTCACCCTTGGGAAGGGGACTAGAATTGACCTTTGCCAAGGGACTGGGTCAAACCCTGGGTAAACTCCCTACCCCCTCCTTGCACTCTGCAGTGACATTCCACACACGCTTTGCATCCTGATCATCATACAAAGCCACAAATGGGCCCTTGCACGTGGGGGGAAGGGCTGTGGCTTACTTGTGCGGATGTGACCTGGGACTCACAACTCCTTGCGTGTGGGCCTTGTGTCAGTGCCACCATGACTTGCCTCATCCCCATGTGGTCATGAAATGTGCAATGGCCTCGTGGTCACACCTATGTGTGACTGGTGGCACTGAAGAGGCATGACACCAGGGAGAAGGGCATAGATGTCCTCATGCCAGCCCTGATGCAAGGGCATAAGGGGGGGCCTCCCACAGTTTTGTACAAGGCTGGTGTGTGTGTGTGTTGGGGGAGGGGAGGAAATGGGGAGCAAGGACCCCCCCCCCTTGTCCTGATGTTGTGAGCAGGGCCTGAACCCCTGCCCATGATTGTCACCCAATAAAACTGGATGGAACCTGCCTGGAGTTGCCCCGTGTCTGGTTGGCGGGGGGGGAGGTTGATCACCCCCCCAGGAAGATTTGTGGGGAGTGGGGTGCTGTGGCCTTGGCCAGTGAGAGTGGGGTGTGGGGGGAGGGTCAGTGGGAGCATGGGGTGACCCTCCCCCTTAGTAGGGACCTACCTAAAATCACAGTGACACAGGGATTTTCGCATGAGGATTCATGGTGAGTCCCCCTCCTTGCCCATGATTACCTGAGGGGACCCCGTAGCCACGCCCCTTGTTGCTGATTGGCCAAAAGGCAAAAACCACACCATAATTAAAAGCAAAAGTCCACAGAACTACCAAATTAGTTACTGTGTTATTATAAATCTAAATGGAAATATTAATCTAGAACGTATGAGCAATATGACCTGTAACTAACAACATCAGAATTTATCATTAGCATTCTACCAAAAAAAAGTCAGGATACAAGGAAAAATTTCTTCACAGTTTGTGTGACCAGACTGTGGAACAGACTCCCAGCAGAGGTGGTGCAAGCACCTACCATGGAGATCTTTAAAAGGAAACTGGGCACACACCTTGCTGGGGTAATTTGACCCCAGCAGTCTTTCCTGCCCAGAGCAGGGGAGCTGGACCCAATGATCTCATGAGGTCCCTTCCAGCCCTAAACTTCTGTGAATAATGCTAACCTCGATAAAAGCAGGTCATGCGAGCTGTTAGCTGCCCGTGGCAGTTGAGATCCTCCCTCTCTGGTGTGAGCGCTTACCCATACACTGGAATCGCACATTCTGCATCCACCGAATTGGCCGGGATGGTCAGGCAGCATTTCGCCAAGTCATAGAGATGTGGAAACTGATTAGAAACAGACTCCCAGAACACAGAAACTGTCAGAGGCCTCTGGCAGTCTTTGAGAAAGCTCATGTAAGCAGTGTGTTCCTGGTCATGCTCTTTCCCCCAGCCAGGGATTGATTTCAGGAGCTGAGGGTCAAAACTCAGAAAAGGTGCCTGATTGGGGTCAAAAATACGAACTGCACTGAAAAAGGAGGCAGCCGGTTGTCTAAACCGTGGGGGCAGTGCTGGATCATACTTGTAGTACTGATTCAGTGTGGCAGCAATGGCCTGGAACAGCTCTTGCCTTCGCTGGTTTTCCTGCAGACCGTCTGCAAGCTGTTGCGATGCCATGTCTTCCACCCAACTGATCAGGTCCATCAGCTTGTTGTGCACGTGGTGAATCGCGGCCTGTGGGTTTTCAAACCATGTCAGTAGCTCCACGAACCGCACCACGTTTTTTGCTACAAACTTCACTTGGTCCTCGAGGTCGCCCTGCCTTAAGAGCTCCCGCAGCCACAGCACGCCCCGCGTGCCGGGTGCCACCTCCAGCTCCTTGCTCACAAACTGGGCGTAGCACTGCATGTGCTTGGCATGGTAACACACGGCGTCAAACCACGCGCTCCACCGGTTTGACTCAGGCGGGAGTGCCACAGTGGCACACAGCTCCCCACTCTGCTGTGCAAGGGCCTCGCAGTAGCGCAGCGCACGGCCTGGGCAGTCCTTGAGGGCCTTTTTGAAGGCGCCCACTAAGCCGTCCACAGCAGGGAAGCGTGCACGCCAGGCCTCGCCAGCAAGCGCCACAATGCGCGCATTGCAGGCCACGTGCACCGCGTGCGGCATCACGCCACACAGCACATCGGAAAACGCCCTGCTCATGTATGTGGCGTCATGGGAGAGGAAAGCTGTGACCTGGTCGAAGTCCACCCCACAATTCACCACAGCGGTGACCACGGCCCGTGCCACGGTGGAGAAGTTGAGCGAGGCGAGCATCGCAGGCTCAGCCTGAAAGATGGGGGTGGTGCGGGGGTCCCAGGCACCGGGCACGAGCAGCACGTGCAGCACGTAGCGACCACGCGCGTCCGTGGCCTCACTGGCGGCCACGGAGACACGACGGTGGCGGGCGAGCAGCTGGCGCGCAGAGGGTGCAGGCACGGCGCGGGGCAGCGCGGGCAGGTAGTCCTGGCGCAACTTGTTGGCACACGGGAAGCTGCCGGCGT
>NW_005841832.1:3071650-3078862 GCF_000455745.1 Alligator sinensis | reverse complement strand
GGAGGGGAGACCCTATAGAGGGTTCATGGGTGGGAATCTCATGGGGGCAGGGAAGACCCCGTTGGGGGGGTGCAGAAACAGGTACCTCATGGGGAACAGTGAAGGGAGGAAAGATCCAATGGGGGGGTGCCTGGGGGAGGGGAGACTGTATGGGGGGTGCAAGGGGCAGGGGACCCCAGGGGAGACTGTGGGGGAAGAGCAGGCCCCACAGCAGGTGGGGCTGCAAGAGGCTATCCATGTGGGGTGTGGCCCCTTCCTGCAGGGGGAAGAGCTGCTTCCTCAGTGGGGCTGGGCTCAAGGGCATGTTTCCTCACCACACACATTGGGGAGCAGCACTGGCGGAGGGCAGAGAGATGCTGTGGGCGTTCCCTATACTGAGGTGTAGGGCTGGTAGGAAGGGCAGGAAGATGTGAGGCAGCTGTGCTAGAGCCCCACCCTGGGCTTGAAACCCCTGTCTTGTCCCACCCTGCCCCCACAGCACAGCAAGTGGGTGGCATTTATGGTTTTGATTCTCGGACTGATTCATTCATTTCAAAGCCAGCAGTCAGGGAGCCTGGACATCTGGGTTCTTTCTGGGCTTTGGGGAGCAGTGAGGCCTGGTGGGTTGGAGTTGGGGGTGAAGGGAGCCAAAGCCCTTTTGTGGTTGGTTTCATCACCTGGGAAAGCTGCTCTGTTAGTAATGGATTCTTGTTTGCTGCCAGGGACCTCTTCTGATCAGATACTTCACACAGGAGACATCCTGCTCAAGGGGTGAGCCGCATCTCCCCACATGTAGCAGGGGATAGGGTTGTCTCTTCCGGCTGGGATGTGGCAGGGGCAGGGATGGCCCCGTGTCTTGCTGCTTGATCCAAGGGCTGGGATTATACCGGGAGACGGGGCCATGTCTTGGTGCTGGGTCCCAGGGGCTGGGATAGAGTTGGGGACCGGGGCTGTCTCAGTGATGGGTCTCAGGGCTGGCGTATGGCAGGGGACGGAGATAGGGCCATGTCTTGGTGCTGGATCCAAGGGCTGGGATTATAGAGGAGGATGAGGCCGCGGCCCGGTGCTGAGTCCCAGGGCTGGGATATGGAGGGGGGTGGGGCTGTGTCTTGGTGCTGGGATATAGTAGGGACTGGGGCTGGGGCCATGTCTCGGTGCTGGGGTCTCAGGGCTGGGATATAGTAGGGGACAGGGCCGCGTCTTGTTGCTGGTTATAGCAGGGAATAGGGCTATGTTTCGGTGGTGGGTTCCAGGGCTGGGATTTAGGGGGTATGGGGCTGTGTCTGGGTACTGGGTGTGTGGTAGTTAGGATATAGCAGGGTTGGGCACCGGAGGAACAGGGCAGACATGTCTCAGTGCTAGAGGACCCTGGGGCCTGGGATATATTGAGGGGAGAGGGCTGTGTGTTGGTGTTAACAGTCCCAGTGGCTAAGCTATCTGAGGAGAATGCATCTGTGACATGGTGCTGGGTCCCAGGGCTGGAATATAGCATGGGCTTGGCCTGTATCTTGTACTGGGTCCCCTGTGTGATCCTTCCCTCTCTCCCTGTCAGGTTCATCCGGGAGCGAGTCCAGCGCTGTGGGGACTCGCAGGCGGTAGAGCTGGGCCGGGAGGTCCTGGGGGGCCCTGAGGCTTCACTCTGCAGCAATGACACCAAGCGCCTCAGCGAGTGCCTGCGGCGCATCGGGGATGAGCTGGACAGCAACACAGACCTGCAGAGGTGGAGACCCCCTACTACACTCCTCACTTCCCAGCCTAGATATTTTCCCCCCCACCCTTCCCCCTCCATCTGCAGGCTGGCTAACCTCTTGGGTTACAGGAAAGGTAGCTGGGAGCCCAGACACCTGGGTTCTCTCCCAGCTCTGGCAGGGGAGTGGGCTGTGGTGGGTTAGAGCAGGTGGGACAGGAGGAAGGGAGAAGCGGCCCTCTCTCTAGGCCCTAAGGGCTCTTCTATTCCTCCCCCCAACTGCCCCTACCTGGCTGTGCAGGATGATCGAGCAGGTGGGCTCACAGCCCCCCAAGGAGGTCTTCTTCCGTGTGGCCACCGAGATGTTCTCCGATGGGACCTTCAACTGGGGTCGGGTCGTGGCCCTCTTCTACTTCGCCTGCAAGCTGGTCCTCAAGGTGGGAGGCCACCCATAGGATTCCTATGGCCTGTCCTAGTCCCCTGTACCTCCCCCACCCTTTCCCCTCCCCTCCCAGATCTGCAGCCCCTTCCCGCTGCCCTCACACATGCCCTGTCTTGGCACTAGCCAGCATGCCCTGATCCCCCTCTCCACCTACCCCCATGGAGTGCTCTCCTCTGCCCTTCAGCTCTGCCCTCCAAGCCCTGGACCTAGGTCTAGCTGAGCCTCTCGCCATTGTCCTAGGGTCTTAGGGCTCAGATGTAGCTAGGGTATGGGGATGTGTCTAGGTGACACTGGCTCCCTTGGGGGACTGGGGCTGTTCCTTGGTGTCTGAGGTCTCTGGGGCCTGGGATATAAGGGTGGGGCAGTGTGTTGTAGGCAGTGGTGCTTAACTTTTTGGCCCTACAGCCTAGATGAGTGGTATGGAGCCTGTCTGCAGCCAGGATTGGGCCCTGGGGGCTTGGCACTTCACCCTCCCTGTCCTTGGGCCCTGGTGGCACTGTCTCCTTCCTCTTCCCATTTACCAGGGTTGGGTCCTGAGGGTCTAATGCTACCTTGTGTGTGCCAGGACTGGGTTCTGGGTGCCTCGTACCACCACCCCCTGGCCCCTGCATGGTTTCAGGGGCCTTACACCACCTCTTTCTGACCCTTGCATGCCACGATTGGGTCTGAGGGTGCTGTCCCCTTTGTGCCAGGATTGGATCCCGGGGGCCTAGCACTGTCCTCTCCTGCTCCAGGCACACTGGGAATGGGTCTTTGGAGACTGGCACTGCTCCCTCCTGCCCTTGTGTACCAGGATTGGGTCCTGGGGCCCTGGTGCTGTCCCCTTTTGCTTCTCATGCACTAGGATTAGGTCCTGCCCAGCCTTGTGTGCTGAGATTCGGCACCCCAACCAGCACACTGGGCCTGGGCTCCCCATGTATCTGGAGATTTGGCAGCAGGGGAGTGGTGCCATTGTTTCTCTGCCACCAGTTTTTTGGACCTATGGGGAACCCCATGGGCTGGATGACAGAGAACTATGGGCCAGAGGTTAGGCACCCCAGGTTTAGGAGACCCCAGAACATCCTCATCTGAGCCCCCTGCTGCCCTCTGTACCCCCCTCCCTAGCTGAGCTTTCTCCTTCACCCCCCAGTCTTGCCAGGCCCCCGCTGCCCCTGACGCGTGTCTCTCTGCCAGGCGCTGTGCACGAAGGTCCCTGAGCTGGTGCGCACCATCCTAGGCTGGACCATGGAGTACCTGCGCGAGCATGTTTTGGTCTGGATTCAGGCCCAGGGCGGCTGGGTGAGTGTGGCTCTGGGGCAGCCAGCGCCTACTCATGCTGCCTTTGGGTACCTGTGCCACAGCCGGCTGTGCTTCCCACCTCCCTCCCAGAGCTGCTTTAACCCCTTAAACCCCATTCCCCTCCCAGAGCTGGGAGAGAACCTAGGTGTCCTGGTTGGCAATACCCCTTTACTCTAACATAGGGGTGGCCAGCCTGCAGCATGGGTGCCACAAGGGCACAGGCAGCCTCTGGCACATGGCAGACAGGAGCGAACAAACAGGACCACAGCAGATAGAGCAGGGAGCAGAAAGCAGGGCAGTCAATCAGTCAGGGAGCAGCCATCAGGTAAGGAGGAGGGAGCAGAAAGCAGATCAGAGGAACAGGATTGGAGTGGCATTAGAGGGTGGGTGCAGGGTTAATCTGTGGCCCCCCCTGCCAAAAAGGTTGCCCCCCCCCACTGCTTTAACCAGCAGACTCCACTCCCTTCCCAGAGCTGAGGGAGAACCCAGGCGTCCTGGATCCCAACCCTTTTTCCCACTTCACCTTGCTGCTTCAAGGTAACTCCCTCCCCAGCACTTTTTACATCACTGCCACCTGCTCCCTGCTTCATCAGTGCGAGAGTGAGAGCCCTCCCCTCGCTGCCCTCCCCACTGATTGCACCCCACTTTGCCCCTCCACAGGAAGGCCTGCTCTCCACCTTGGGCACTCCCACCTGGCAGACCATCACCATCTTCGCTGCTGGCGTCCTCACCGCCTCGCTCACCATCTGGAAGATGTCCTAGACCCCGGGGCCGGCTGGTCCCTTCCCCTGCCCTGCTCCAGCTGGGCTGCGCTGGCTGGGGTGCCTGGGGCCTGGCCGCTCCTCACAGTGGACTCAGGGGGTGAATACTTTTGCAATACTCATCTTCAAGCGGGATTTTTTTTAAACCCCTCCTTTCACCCCCTCCTGGTGCCTTTTTTTTGGTTCATTTTTTTTTTAATACGGAGACTTTCGGGGAACATGTACTTTGGTTTCTCCTTTGGATCCCCACCCCGCCATCCATCCCCGATGTGCCTGGCTCTGGGGTGGAGTGCTGCTGGCTCGTGAGACAGAATGAGCAGTCCAGCCAAGACTCTATCCCACCCGGGAGGTCTGCTCCTCACAGAGATGGCATCACATGGACCCAGAACTGCTTGTGTGGGAGGCCTCCTGCTGCCCTCCCCATCCCGCCCTGAAGCCCAGCCGGCATCATGGGGTTGCCCCAGCATTTGACAACTCTCCCCCCACCCTAAGCAGTGCATTGGGGATTTGCAGGCTGGCTCCAGACCTGGTGTTTGGGGGGTGCAGCATGGTGGGGGAGGGATTCGTGGGGTTTACTCTGCCTTTCCCCCCCACCCAGACAATCTTGGGTGCCTTCTGCCCCACCATCACTGTGAATTGCCTGCTGGAAGAGAGATCTTATGCCTCCCATGCAGGGGATGAACCCCCACCCCTGGCTAGCATCATCAGCTCCCCCTGCTTGTGAGGGGCATAGCTTCTTCCCTGCTTTTGTGGAGGGGGTCATTCAACCCCTCCACCAGCATCTGGGCACCCCTACTCTGAGCCATGTACTGTAATAGGGGGCTGGGGTGACCCCTTTGCCCCTGGGTGGGGGTCACCAGGTCCCCCTGCACCTTCCTCCTCTGACTGTATTACTACTGTGTGTTCTCAGGGGATAGGGGCAGATCATATGACAGCCCCTTCCCTACCCCCAAATTTCCTCAGTGGTCTCAGCCACAGGGCCTTGTGTCTGAGGGGGGTGGGGGGGAAGCTCTGTCCCCAAGCAGCCCCATTCTTGATGTGGCAATGGGGTGGGCCGTGGCTGGTGCTAAGAAGGGTTGTCAGGGGCTGAAGTGATGCCCCATAGTCTCCCCCACCCCCTGAGAGGTGGGAAGGGGTATCAGAAGGGATCCCCTGCTAGCAGGGCTTACTGGCACTGGGGGGATCCCTAACTCAGGGATCAAGGGGGCTCAGTGGGGGTGGGAGCAGGGATCCAGTGGGTCTGCCAATGAATTTAATAACTCTTGGGTGGATCTGTACTTCAGTGTGGGGGAGAGGGTGGACATAGGGAGTGTGTGATGTCATGGGCATGGGAGACGATGTCACACCAAGCTGGCATGAGTATGTGATGTCACGGGTGCAGGGAGGTGGTGTCACACAGAAAGGGGGGAGTCTGATGTCACAGGTGCAGGGGAAGCGATGTCATGGATAGGGGAAGAGCAGTGCTGTCATGGGTAGGCAGGATAGCTGCTTTTGGGAAGGGCATGCTGGTGACAGTGGGAGGAAATGCTGTCATAAAGCAGTTTTGCACCCACCCTGATCCTTGCCCCTTCCCCCCGCTTTGTGCCTGGTGCCCTACCTGGGGGGCTGAAGGAGGGGGTGGGGGGCAGTGAGAGACCTGGGCTCCCCAGCCCCATGGATGTGCCAGGCACCTCCACCTGGGCATGGCCTTGCTGGGCACTTTGTAACGGTTGGGGCCGAGGGAAAAGGGAGCTTGAAAATAAACCCACTGGACCCAATCCTGTGCCTGTCTCTGTTGGGGGTGGTGGGGCTGCAAACTCCCCCCCAGCAGTTTCCCCCTGGCTGGGGGGCAGGGGGGAATAGGAGTGGGGTGTTGCAATCTTCCCTTGGGACAGGGAAGATCCCCCAGTTCAATGGAAGTTGGGGTGATGGGGGTGGGGGGAAGATTGGTGGGGGATGCACTTCCTTTGAGGTCATGGCCCTGCGGCTGGAGGGAACCATATGTGGGGGGGGAATAGGTCCCCGCAAGCACCCACACACTGGGAGAAGGGTCCCTGCTGCACTGAGTTCTGTAGCCCCCCCAGTGGAGATCTCAGCCCTCTGCTTTGTGGGTGCCCCCTGAGACTAAGACCAGGGATCCTTGCAGGCCTGGAGCTGTGTGGACCTGGGGGAGGGGCAAGCCCAGCCTCACAGATCCTGGCAGGGGAAACTGAGGCACCAGTGGGGGAGATGGGGGGAGTGCACAAGGAGGTGGCAAAGCTGGGGTAGAACCCAGGAGTCCTGGCTCCCGGCTCATGTCCCTCTCCCTTCCATCTGCTGCGGCCAGGGGATTGTGGGCCAGAAGTGAGGGGCGCTGGTGGTGCTCTGTATGACATGTCCTCCATGACGGGACCCTTGTCACCCAGGGCCTCCCACCCAGAATAGGACCCTGCAAGCCCTGTCCGACCTCCCCCACTCATGGGGAACCTGGCGCACTTGTCCATTGCCAGGGGGCTTCAGTAACTCCCCCTCCCATGGAGGCACCCTGGGAATGTTCTAGGCACACAGGGCGCCCAGGCAGCTGCTCTGGGGACGATGCTAGGGGATGAGGGTCCCTCAAGGTGGGAGCGGGGGGGGACGTTGCTGGAGAGCACAGGCAGCTCCAGGCTGCTCGCCGGTCCTGGAGCCCCCCATTGAGACCATACTGGTGCTGGGCTGAGGGGCATGGCTGCCTTATTGGCTGGCGAGGCCTGGAAGGTGGCAGAGAGGTGCTGTCTGCTCCTCGCCTTCCGTCCCTGCCTGGATCAGACCGTGCTTTCAGCCTAGCCCCTGAGGCCTGGCCTCTGTCTGGCCTGGGACCAAGAACCGGAGGTGGGAGGCAGGGCCAGGCCAGGCCAGGCCAGGATGGAGGCTTAGCAGGGCATGGGGCCCCCCTCAGCGCCCAGGCCAGAGGAGTCAAGGGCAGGTACAGCTGGGACTTAGGTGGGGGGGGAATTAAGGGATGCTTTCACTTTCCCTTCTCTCCAGGAAGCCACCAATCTTAAAACTCACTGGGATGGGGGGGAATCGGCGCCTGGGTTCTGTTCAAGATGCGGCCGGGCGGGGGG
>NW_005841832.1:3071295-3071619 GCF_000455745.1 Alligator sinensis | reverse complement strand
CAGAATTCTAGGAACTGAGTTGGGGGGGTGTTGGGAAGAGGTGGGGTCTGGTAGGTAAGAGCAGGGAATGCTGGGAGCTAGAACTTCTGGGTTGTCTCTTACTTTTGGGCGGGGGGGAAGTGCAGTGTAGTCTGGTGTGTCAGGGACACTGGGTGCCAAGACACCTGGGTTCTCTCCCAGCTCTGGGAAGAGAGCGGGTTACAGCAGGAGGTGCTGGGAGCCAGGACACCTGGGTTCTCTCCTAGCTTGCGGGGGGGTCTGGCAGGTGCTGGGTGCCAGGACACGGGGGTTCTATCCCAGAGCAGTGCCCCTCCCCCCATCATG
>NW_005841832.1:3069696-3071136 GCF_000455745.1 Alligator sinensis | reverse complement strand
GACCTCCACCCCCTCACCGCACCCCCATTAAACCCTTCCCTGCCTGGTCTGTTGCAGGTTCATCCTCACCCTCTTCCAGCAGAGCCCCGGCACCCGTCCGGTGACCTTCCAAGAGCTGGGGGGTGAGGAGATTACCCCAACTGAGCCCCCAGTCACCTCCCTGCTGGAGGGGCTGCTCCAGGTCTGGAGGAGCATGAGCCAAAATTCTGAGATTGACAGGTGAGTGGGGCCCACACAGTGCCCCTGCATCCCAACCTTGCCCCCCCAGCCCTGCTGGCACCCCTCACTCCAGACCTACAGGCTCAGTCTGACCTGCCCCCCCAAACCCTCAGTCTGGTAGACATGATGTCTGGGCAGCCCCCACTGAAGGCAGTAGCCCAGGTGGCAGAGGAAGTGTTTGCTGACAGCATCAACTGGGGAAGGGTTGTGGTTTTCTTCTATTTCACATACAGTCACCTTCCAGGTACATCAGGGGCGGGTGCTGGGGTGCCCAGATGCCTGGGTTCTCTCCCTACTCTGGGAGGGCAGTGGGATCTTGTGGATTGGGGAGGGGGCGGAGGTGGTCGTCTGGGGGCCCGGACTCCTGGGTTCTGTTTCTGCTTGGTTCCTCTCAGGCTCTGAGCAGCTCTGGCTGCCTCCGGGCCCTGGAGTTTCTGCGGGAGAGGATCGCTGGCTGGATCCAGCAGCAGGGGGGCTGGGTGAGTGCAGGGAACCACCTCCCACAACCCAAGACCCCCACCCCAGCTCCCACTGGCAGCACCTCTGGGGTGCCCTACATCCCCTCCCCTGAGAATCCCCCCTCCCTTCACAGTGGCACCCCAAACCCCTTGCTAGGGCAGACTTTTCCACCCCTGCTCCTCTGGGTGCTGGCTTGTGGGGGAGGGACTCTAGCTAATGCCCCCTCAGCCCTGCTCATGCCCCTCACTCTCGACCTGTAGCCCCCTGCCCCCCCCAGCCCTGCTGGTGCCCCTCATTCCTTCATGGTGTCCTCCCCAGACTCCTCTCTCCCCTTTCCTCTGGGTGCTGCTGGGGTGTGGGTGTAGGACCCACAAGCCTCCAGCTAACTACTGCCCCCACCTTTCTGTTGGCAGGACTCGGCCCTCACCTACCCCCTTGCCTCTGACTAGGGGTATGGGGGGAAGCAAGGAGACCCCCACCTGCTCCATGGCACTGAACCACGGACCCAGCTGCGCAGAGAGAAAGGGGGAGGGGTCAGAGTCTCATCAAACCTCCTCAAGAAACAAGCAGGAGAGAGAGCAAATAAAGGAGTGGTGGATAACTGCCTGGTGCTGTAGTGTTGTGGGAGGGAGGAAACCAGTGCCCACCCCAGCTCCTATAACCCCCTTACCTGCCCTGCCTAGTACAGCTCCTGCCAGCCCCCACCCTATCTCCCTGTACTAGGAGCCCCCTGTCCTGCTGGCTGCCAGCCGGCCCCACCCC
>NW_005841832.1:3067944-3069665 GCF_000455745.1 Alligator sinensis | reverse complement strand
TCCTGCTGCTACCCAGCTTCCTCTAGAGCCCTGAGCTGCTCTCCCATGCCCCAGATCTCTGCCCCCACTTCCGGCCCCACCTGCCATCCCCAGTAGCTGCCCCAGGTGACTTGGCCCAGGCCTAGGACACAGGCAGACTATAAATGCCCCTCCCTGGAGCCGGCTCTTGAGCAATTAGTAATCCACCCCCCTTGGGGTAGTGGAGGCTGACTGGGCAGTTTCAGCCCAAGCCTCATGGGATGATAGCAAGGACAGGCTGGGGCAATACTAACTTCCCTTCCCCCCACCACCATGCTGGGTGAGATCCACAGACCTTACCCCCAACACAGCAGGGCCCTAGTGTACCCCCCTGCCCCTGACTAGTTCGACCACACTGTCCCCTGCCAGCCTGTGCTGAACCCTTGCTGGTTGGCTCAGTACCAGGGCCTGGTCTGGATTGGCCCCCACCCCTGGACGGGCCCTGCAGGCCTGGCTGCCTGATCTCAGCCAAAGGGACCTGGTGCATGAGGACAGACATGGGGGTCCCAGTGGTGTGTGGTCTCCCTGCACATGCCCAATGCAGCTGTCCACCCCACAGCCAGGGGCAGTGCCAGGCTGGGGGCAGGAACCAGGGTTTGGTGGTGGGAGTGAGGGGTACCACAGCGGGCAGGGGGCTACAGGTCGGTGAGGGGCCAGTGGTGAGCAGGGCTGGATGGCCAGGGGGTGCGGTCGGGAGTAAGTGGCAGCGCAGGCGGGGCTGGGGGCGCGGATGTGGCTCAGGCCGGTCGCTGCCTCTTTCCTGCTTCCCACAAAGTCCCCCCCAGCGCCCCCCGAGTGCTGAGTCACGCTGGCTTGACACATGCTGACTCAGGCCCTGTGATTCTGCCCCCCCCCCCGGGCAAGGCTCACACTCCCTCCCACGCGGCCCGGACGCCTGGGTCCCCTCCCTGCCGAAGGGCGTGCAGTGCTGGAGGCCCGGGCTACCGGGTTTTCTCCTGGGCCCGGGAGGATCATTGTCCTCTCCCGCTCGGGTGGGGCAGGGGGCGGGCCGGGCCGGGCTATAAGAGGCGCCGTCTGAGCCCGCGGCCAGAGCCGGCTCTTGCTTCAACAGTGATTGAACGGAGCCTCCTCCCGCCCCAGCACCCCCAGCAACAGGACCTGCATCTGCATCTGCCCGGGTCATGGACTCCCAGGTGCGCCAGAACTACCACCGCGACTGCGAGGCCGCCATCAACCGCATGGTGAACATGGAGCTGTACGCCAGCTATGTCTACATGTCCATGGTGAGCCCCCGCACCCTTCCCTGGGCTTCCAGCCCGACCCCCTGTGCCCCCTAGATCCTCCCCTGGGCTCTGAGATGACCCCCCTAGATCCCCCACCTCTGTGCTCTGAGATCCTCCTGAGCCTTCTGATGCCTCCTGCCCCCTCGGATCCTCCTTGTGCCCTCACCTACCCCCTTGCCTCTGACTAGGGGTGTGGGGGGAAGCAAGGAGACCCCCACCTGCTCCATGGCACTGAACCACGGACCCAGCTGCGCAGAGAAAAGGGGGGAGGGGTCAGAGTCTCATCACACCTCAAGAAACAAGCAGGAGAGAGAGCAAATAAAGGAGTGGTGGAAAACTGCCTGGTGCTGTAGTGTTGTGGGAGGGAGGAAACTTGTGTCCCCTGGACTCCCCCACCAGCCCCTTAGATCCCCACTGTGCCCTGCAATTCCCTCCCCCCCCCAAGAGCCCCCAAATCCC
>NW_005841832.1:3062039-3067885 GCF_000455745.1 Alligator sinensis | reverse complement strand
CCCCCAAGAGCCCCCAAATCCCCCCATTACCCCCTTGAGATCATCCCTGAGCCTCCAGCTCCCCGCCACAGATCTCCCTGCTGCCTTCCCAGATTCTGCCCCCCAACTGGCACCTTGAGATCTCCCCTGTACCCCTTCCTGCACCTTCACTGTGAGACCGATTCCCCTTCCCCAGCCATGTGCCCCCCACCCCCCAGTGCTGCTGGATCCAGTGCCCCCTGGACTGCCTCTACAAATGCTTCCCTACAAGCTCCACATCAGGGTATCCCTGGCTGCAGTACCCTCCCCCTGGCCTGGCACTGGTGGCTGTGGAGAGGGTGGGGCAGGCTATGCCTGGCAGGTACAGATAACCCTGCTGGGCACACACACACAAACTGCCCCTAACACACACACAGCTGGGACCTTCCCTGCCCTCCTAAGCCCCCTACTCCCACCCAGAGGTCTTCCCTCTGGTGGTTGGGTGCCTTCTGTCCTATATGCCCATGTCTATCCAGCTGCCTGGGGGGGAGGGGATTCTCTGTCCTGGGTGTTGTGGGGGGTGCAGGGGTTGGCTGGGGCCTGAGGTGAGGGGTCAGTGTATCAGATCTGGGAGGGGGTGCAGATCAAGGGGTCACAGGCTCTGGCAGGAAGCTGATTCTTGGACTGGGGGTCTAGGGATATGTGGGGGCCTAGGGGGACAGGTGAGCAGCTCTTTTCCATAGTGACTGAGGAGGCCTCTACCTGTGGGGGGGCAGTGGGGAAGGAACTTGTGGGGAGGAAACCCTCCTGCACACACCCCCTCCACGGGAAACTGGGGCAGGACTGGGATGCGCACATAAACTGAGGGAACTGAGGCAGGGCTAGAGGATGGACACGCATGCACTCCAGGGAAACAGGCAAGCTGGTAGACATGCACATGGGCTGGTGAAACTGAGGCAGGGCTGGTGGACACGCATCAACACACACGCAAACACGCAGAGGCTAGGGAAACCGAGGTAGGGCCTGACCCTGTCCGTCCATTCCACCCCTGCAGTCATACTACTTTGACCGTGACGATGTGGCACTACAGCATGTGGCCCACTTCTTCCTGGAGCAGTCACATGAGGAGCGGGAGCACGCCGAGCGCCTGCTGCGCTTCCAGAACCAGCGTGGAGGCCGCGTCCTGCTCCAGGACATCAAGGTCAGTGGGGCTGGGGACATGCGCGGGGGGGCAGGCATTGGGGAGGCAGTGAGGTCATGGATCCCCACATAGCTGGGGGTACAAGGAGTGTGTGTATGGTGGTGGTGGGGGGTGTATGGTGGTCTACAGGAGGCAAGGGCCAGCATGGGGTGGGGTTGTGGGGGTAGCAGGGGGCAGCAAAGGGGGTGCAACACTGGGGAGGTGCCAGGAGCATCTGTCTGCCCTGCCCTTCTCTATTTTTCCCCCTCCTCCCACCAGAAGCCAGAGCGAGATGCTTGGGGCTCCACACTGGAGGCCATGGAGGCTGCGCTGCAGCTGGAGAAGACTGTCAACCAGGCCCTGCTGGACCTGCACCGACTGGCCTCCGAGAAGGCTGACCCCCATGTGAGTGGTGCCCCACCTCCTCCATGTGTGACACCCCTGGAGACCTCACCTCCCCCCAACCCTGGAGTGATGTGTCTTCCACCCCACACACCCTGCCAGGGACCCTCCCATTCCTCCCTTCAACCCACAGGGGCAGCACAGACCCTATCCCTACCATGCTAAGGTTGTGTCCCCCCAGCACTCCAGAGGGGCACAGGACCCATACATGCCCCAGCACCTGATTTTTAGGCTCCACATCTTACCCCCATTTTCTGCCCACAGCTCTGTGACCTGCTGGAGTCCCACTACCTGGACGAGCAAGTGAAAGCCATCAAGAAGCTGGGCGACTATATCACCAACCTGCGCCGCCTGGGTCCCCAGGGGGGACTGGGCGAGTACCTCTTCGACAAGCACAGCCTGGAGGGCAGCAGCAGCTGAGCCCAGGGGGCCCCCCTCTGAGCCCCGCAATCCCTACTGCCCCACCCAAGGGGGCCTGCCTGCTGGCTGAGTGGGTGGTTGTCTGTCTGTCCACGCACCTACCAGCATGACTCCAATAAAAAAGGGTTCAGTATAAAACATGTCTGTTCTCCTGTACTGGGGGAGATACTACTGGGAGGGGAACAGAAGGGAACTGAGATATGGGAGGGTGGACAACAGTGGGGCCTGAAGTGCTTTCAAGGGGGGCAGGAGTGGTGTTGGGGCCTGTGAAGATAGGAGTTTCCAGTGGTACCAGCAAGCAGTGACTGCATTCATGGGGTCTGCCCCCATCACACCCAGACACAGCTTCCCCTCCAGCTGTTTCCTCCCACCCCCACTCCTCTGCTCACAGAGACACTGGGTCAGGCTGAGAGGCTGGGCCTGCAAGAGGAAATTTAGCCACTCCCAACCTCCCATTTTGTAAATGGAAAATAAAGTGATCAGATTTTCAGGGGATTTGGGACTAGGCTGAGTGGGAGCGCAATTTCCCACCCCCCTCCTCCCTAACCCATGCATACAGCCACAGGGGGCCAACAAAAGAGCTGGGCCAGCATGAAATACTTGGGGCTAAAATGTAAAATTACTGGGGAAAAATTTGCTTTTTTTTTTTTGGGGGGGGGGGGGGGGTTGAAGGAAACATTTCTCTGGATTGGGTTAAGCGGGGAGGGAGTTTTGATTGTAATATAGAAAGTGGGGGAGGGCCACATTTGAGAAGAGGAGACTACATTTTGGAAACAAATCTAGCTGTCCCTTATCATGCAAAAGGGACCAGTTTAAAAAGCAAAACAAAACCTGCTTAAATCACTAAGTAGTTTAAAAAGCAAAAAAAACAAGTTACATATACCAATAAAATACATCATCTCCAACAATAACAATGTTCAAGTAATGATAAAAAATATAGGCTGAAACCACTGCAGCAAGTTAAAGCTTGTATGGCAGCAATAAGGGTAGGTTAGCATGTTTTTAAAAACCAAGAAGTCTAGAGGTAGAATGGTCATTCAATCGTGAACTTGTAAAATAAGGGCTTGTTCAACAGGCTGAAGTTAAAGGATTCCTTTCTTAAATACCAATAAAAAATTGTTTGTTGGAATTTAATAAGGCATATGAAGGACATCTGTTTGGCATTTAATAAGGAATAATCTACAAGAAACAAGCATGTAATAAGATGTATAATAAGAATCAACTGTTTAGCATTTAAGGAATAATGTATAAGGAGCAAATGTTTATTAGAATGTAATAAATATAAGGGATGCTGCCGGTTTAGCATTTAATAAGAAGTAGTCTATAAGGAACAACAGTTTATTAGAATTTAATAATATAAGAAACCTTTGTTTACTATCATTTACTAAGCATTTACCTTGGGGTCCTTGAAGAAGCCTTATTTCACAAGTTTGTTCTTTATTTATTAGCTCTTAAGGACTATTTATTATTTCTTGTGTTGGTCTAACAACCATAAAAGAAGGCATTATGAATGATCTGCCCAACAGAAGTAGACAATCAATCACAGGAAAGTCAGGCTAGCAGGGTCCTCAGAAGGACACAGCTTCCAACCCCCACCTCAAAGGAGGCCTGAACTAGCCTAGACAATCATGCCTATTTGAAAAAATGATCCTAAAAACTCCTCGTAGAAAGAATTTGTGGAGGCTTTTCCTCCCTCTCCATCTTCACTTTATAGCTGGGGAAATTGAGGCAGGGAACACAGGTGCCCTGAAGGCTAATCTAGAGTTGATTATATTTACCTTTGTAATCTCTTGTGGTTCCTCTCCAGCTTCTTCCAGGGGTACAGGGTAGTTCTGAGAATATGAAGGGGATGATGGATACTCAGTTAGGGGAAGGCTGGGGAGGGAATGGACTTGTACAGGAACATTTCACTCACCACTGAGATGCAGCTGCCTCTGGGGTGCAGCCCTGGTCTCTGGTGGGTGCACACCTCAAGCTGTCCTGGTACTGGCTTCTGCAATGTACACTCCATTTCACTGCACTGCTGTAGGCAGCAAAAGGGTCCTCCCCCCTTCCCTACATCTCCCTACAGTCGGGCCATCCATCCCCAGCTTGGAGTCAGCTCCCTCTGGGAGCTGTTTGGATTGAAGGATTTTTTTTTTGAGGGGGGGAGGGGAGGGGAGGGGGAAGAGGGACACAGGGATGTTTCTGTGCTGAAGTGGCCACTGCTGTGCTAGGACTCGCAGATATGCATTACAAAACATGCTCTAAAGTCTATCGCTCCCCCCAGGATACCAATAACTTGATTTCTCCTCAAACAGGCACATAACTTGCCATGGACAGCAGCAGAGCCAGGTGTATCTCCACCCCCTCCCCCCAGCACCGAGAAGTACCAATTATTATTCTCATTTACCAAAATAACAATCATAACACTAATAATAATAGCAACAATAACAGTAGATTCTAGAAACAGCCTATGATCTCCCTCCCCTGCCTATTTGGCTGCTCTGCTTTCTATGCCCTGCCCTGTGTTCCCTGGCTGATCCACTGCTTTACCTTCTGCTCCCCACCCTATGCTCCTGTCTGATCTGCTGCTCTGCCTTCTGCTCTCTGCCTGATCATCTGCACTACCTTCTGCTCCCTGCCCTACCTGTTACTGCCCCGCCTATCCCTCCCCAGTCTACTGTGCCTGTGCTGTATGTATGTAGCACACATACCATAAGTTGCCTCTCTAGGATGGAGGGGTTACTTTTATGAGTGATAGGGAGCCTGCATGTGTGATCTCACCCCCAACACAAGTTTTGGGTGATGTTTGGAGAGCTAATTGTTATTTCTTATCCGGGAGTTGTTCCTGGAAATCACCGTGAGCCTTTCTGAACAAGGTGAAAAATAAATCAAGGTGAAAAATAAATCTAAATAATAATATGGAGAAGACTTGTCTTAAATATTGTCGATCATAGACATTATTGTTGCTGTTATTATTGCTGTTATTATTAGTGTTGTTATTGCTATTGATTCTGACATAATACAAATAATAATCAGTACTTCTCAGGGCTGAAGATGCACCTGGCTTTGCTGATATCCATGGCAAGTCATACTCCTCTTTGAGGAGAAATCAAGTTATTGGTATCCTGGGTGTGTGATACACTTAGAGCATGTTTGTTGATGCATATCTGCGAGTCCTAGTACAAAGGTAGCCATCATCTGTGCAGAAGCAACCCCGTTTCCCTCCCCCCACCCAAAAAAAAAATCCTCCTCCAATCCAAACAGTTCCCAGAGTAAGCTGACTTCAGGCTACGGATGGCTAGCATGCCTGGGCAAACAGATGCCAGTCAGTGACGTATGGGGAAACCCCTTGCTGCCTACAACAGTGCAGTGAGATGGAACATACATCGCAGAAGCCAGCACCAGGGCAGCTTGAAGTGTGCACCCATCAGAGGCCAGGGCTTCACCCCAGAGGCAACTGCATCTCAGTGCCAAGTGAGAAAGTTCCTGTATAAACAGCCCCGAGTGTTCCCCACCCCAGAAGGGGGCAAAAGGCCCTGTTTCAGCCTCCCCCCATGGCTTTTCAACCCCATCCTCATGCCAGAAGTCCATTCCCTCCCCAGCCTTCCTATTTCCAGGGCATTCATCATCCCCTTCATATTCCCAGAGCCACCCTGTACCCCTGGAAGAAGCTGGAGAGGAACCACAAGAGATTACAAGGGTAAATATAATCAACCCTAGATTGGCCTTCAGGGTACCTGTGCTCTTTGCCTCAGTTTCCCAAGCTATGAAGTGAAGATGGGGAGGTAGCAGAGGCCTCCAAATTCTTTATCTGAAGGAATTTTTGAGATAAGAAAGTGCCAGGTAAGATAGATAGATAGATAAAATAAACCCCAGGCCTGCTGTTTATAGAGTAGGGAAA
>NW_005841832.1:3057003-3062025 GCF_000455745.1 Alligator sinensis | reverse complement strand
TGGCATGTTTAGCTCTGGATTCAATTAGCGGTTGAATAGGGGTGGAGATGTTTACACAGGTTGGGTTAGTTCAGTTTAGCTGGCACCTAATGTCAAACTATGCCCCCTTTTTATCAGTCATAAATCTTTATGAGAGTCACAGGACCAGAAGAGGGTCACCCAGTTCACTCCCTGCTAGCACGGGCAGCTATGTCACATAGCCTCTCTTTGCCACTGGGTAGGCCTCCTCGAAATCAGTTTGGGCTTGCACCTTCACTGGACTGACTGGGAGGCTATTCCTGAGCCCATAAGTTTTCTCATGGCTGGGAGATATCTGTGCATTGACAAGATTTCTCAACTGAAATTAAATGAAGATAAGGGAAGTTATTTTTCCTATGGCAAAACCATATGTCATAGTACCATACAGTCATAGAAAATTAGGGTTGGAAGGGACCTCAGGAGGTCATTTAATCCAACCCCCTGCTCAAAGCAGGACCAGTCCCAAACAGATCATCCCAGCCAAGACTTTGTCTAGCCAGGTCTTAAAAATCTGCAGGGATGGAGATTCCACCACCTCTCTGGGTAACCTGTTCCAGTGTTTTATTACCCTCCTAATGAGAACGCTTTTCCTAATATCCAACCTAAACTTCCCTTGTTGCAACTTGGGACCATTGTTCCTTGTTCTATCATCTGCCACGACTGAGAACAGTCCAGCTCCACCCTTGTTGGAACCCCCCTTGAGGTAGCTGAAGGCTGCTATTAAATTCTGTCTCAGTCTTCTCTTCTGCAGACTAAATAAGCCCAATTCCCTCAGCCTCTCCCTATAAGTCATGTGCCCCAGCCCCTTAACCATTTTCTTTTCCCTCCATTGGACTTTCTCCAACTTGTCCACATCCTTTCAGGGGGGGCAAAACTGAGCACAGTACTCTAGATGTGGCCTCACCCCTGCCAAATAGAGGGGAATAATAATTTCTCTGACCTGCGGGCAATGCTCCTAACCCAGTATGCGGTTAGCCTTCTTGTCAACAAGGGCACACTGCTGGCTCATATTCAAAGTATTGTCCATTGTAATGCCCAAGCCCTTTTCTGCAGAGCTGCTGCCCAACCAGACAGCCCCCAGCCTGTACTGGTGCACAGGATTGTTCTGGCCTAAGTGCAGGACTTTGCACGTGTCCTTGTTGAACCTCCTGAGATATCTTTTGGTTCAATCCTCCAATTTGTTGAGGTCACTCTGAACTGTAACCCTACCCTCCAGCATATCTACTTCTCTCTTCAGCTTGGTGTTGTTGGCAAACTTGCAGAGGCAGTGCTCTGTCATCTTCCAGGTTGTTGATGAAGACATTGAACAAAGCTGGCCCCAGGACTGAACCCTGGGGCACTCCACTTGATACCAGCTGCCAACTAGACACCAAGCCATTGATTGCTACCCTCTGAGCCTGATGATCCAGCCAATTTTCTATCCACCTTACAGACCATTCACTAAATCTGTGCTTCCTTAGCTTGCTTGTAAGAATGCTGTGGGAGACTATATCAAAAGTCTTGCTAAAGTCAAGGTACACCACATCCACTGCTTTTCCTACATCCACAGAGCTGGTCATCTTGTCATAGAAGGATGTTTGGGGAGGGGGAATCTGCTGGTTGCAGTATTAGGTGTGGAGTGATGGTGTTGACACGATGGTCCAGATAATACAGTACTGGCAAGTGTGGGTTTCCTTTTGGTACTAGTTTTTAATGGACTGGATGCATAGTGGGGATCATTTTATTGTGGGGTGCTGGGCAGTATTAGCACTGTTGGTGCATTTGCCGACACATGATTCACAAAATAAACCCTGACATTTCATATAGGAATCTCAAGTGTCAAACACATGCTGACCTGTTGTGGGCTGTGCTCTTTGCAACAGAAGTATTGCTCTAGTATTTTTCCGTAGCCAATCTATAGATTCAAGATAAGAGCTGGGATTTTTCTGAGGGGGGCCTCCAGTCTCACAAAGGGTGCCCTGAGTCTAATGAGGTTGAGAATGGTTGGGCTAGAGACATACTTGAATGCAAACCAGCTGAGCTACTTCCATAAAAGGCAATATTTACATTTAATGGTAAAGAGATCCCATCCTTTCCTCCCAAAACACAGGGGCTAGACATTTCTGGGTTTTTAATAGTAAAAGTTAATTTCCTTCTGCAAAAAGGACTGTTTTATATTTGAAATTATGTGGTACTCCTTTCCACATGATTTCACAGGATCATAGAAAAAGCAAGGCTGTCTGGAACTTGAGGAGGTGACAGCTAGGCCAAGCCCCTGCTCAAGGCAGGATGAGGAGCATCTGAACCACCCTAGACAAGTGCGTGTCTAATCCAGTGATTCTTAATCAAGTGTAGGTGCCCCCAGATCCTGCAAAGGGTGCCAAGAGTTGAGGAGATAAGCAGATAAATGGGGTCTCAGTCTTGCCCCCCCCCCGACCAACTCCCACAACTGCAAGGGGGTAAGCACCGTAGTATGTACAGTATCTAATTGATTTAAAATTAAGATTTTTCCCCTCATTTAACAAGAAGCAACAGGGAGGGGCCAGGTTCTTGCAGATCCAAGTTGGGGCTGTGCTCAGTGCCCCTGGCTGCAGCAAGGATGGATCTGCAGCAAAAGTAAGGGGTGGGAGAAGGGTAGGTGGATGGTAGAGGCTTGGAAGAGGCAGAGAGGGCATGGACCTGAGGCTGAATGGGGCCAGAAGCGGCATGGTGGGTAAGGAAGTGGGGGTCGGAGGCAGGGGACTGGGGGCAAGCTGCCTCCCCTGCCCCCCATAGCCTCAACACAGCCTGCCCCCTTACTGCCTCCCCCACTGCCTGCCCTACTGCATGACCCCCTCCTCTCTCACTGCCTGTCGCCCAACCACCTGAAGTAGTAGGAAGGGAGGGAGGCAGAGAGAGAAATGCAAGATGACCCTCCAATAATTAGATGCCGTACATGGAAAACGATACATATTTATACTTTTTTTTGTCTATCAAATCTAATTATTGGCGGTTGCCTTAAATTCAGGTTCATCTTGGGTCAAATTTGGGTGAATGCGGTGAATAAGCTTTTGACATGGGGTGCCACTTCATGGTAAAAGTTATAGGAGGGCTGAAGTTTAAAAGGTTGAGAACCGCTGGTCTAATCCAGGAGTATCAAACATCCCATCTATAAACTGGTTTGGTCCTGCAGACATGGATCATCTCAGGGTCCTTCTCGTGGCCCAGACAACTCACTGCCTGCGTGGGTGCTCAGTGGCAGGAGCCCTGAGGGCTGACTCAAGGGGGGGCAGACCAGAGGCACCTCCCCAATTGCAGCCAGGCACTGGGTATAACCCATAGCCTTTACCCCAGCCCCTCCCTGCCCCAATTAACCCCATTATCTGCTTTGTTTCACTGCAAAACGGAGGCTTTTGCATCACAGCTTGGTACCTCATCTTGCTGGTAGCCACTGCATTGATCCCCAGGGTTTGAATTACAGGGGAGCTGGGGTGGGGAGTTGAACTCCCCCATAAGAGACAAGAGCCCCCCTGTAAGATTTCAAAATCATAACTTGGGGAGGTCTCCAATTTTATTAGGGCATCATGATGGGCAGCCCAATTTTTTTTGCAGATACCTCCACTCCCCCAAAGTCAAAGTATAATTCAAACCCTGTTGAACCCCACATGCTGGCTGCTGTGATCCAGCCCACAAGGTCAACTGAGTCAACACCCCCCTCATCTGACCTAGTGTTAATGACTTTAGAAACAAACCTTACACTCAGCCCCCCACTTCTCTCTCTCTTCCCCCCGCATAGAACCCAGGTGTCCTAGCTCCCAGCCTCTCTGTTCTAACCCACCAGACTGACCCTTCCCAGCTCTCTTACCACCCCTGGCTGAATCTAACCCACTGGACCCCCTCCCAGACCTGGGAGTGAACCCAGGCATCCTGTCTCTCTGTCCTCCCAGCTCAAACACGCTGGACTCCACTCCCCTCCCAAGGCTGAGAAAGAACACAGGCATTCCGGCTGTCTCAAACCCTCCCTTCACTCATTTCCCAATTCCCTCACCCCCATCACGTGCCCCGACCCAACCAGCTCAGCAAAGCCTTCCTCCCATGGGCACCTCCCCCGGCCTTGGGGGAGGGGGGATTAGGCATGGGTAGGGGAAAGTCACTGTGGGGCCATTCCCTGCACAGCTGAACTGGCTCCAGCCAGGCTCCCAAGCATCCCCGTGCTCCAGGCTGCACCTCAAACACATGACCCCCACATCCAGGGTCTAAACAACACCCCCCCACCCATGACCCAGCACATGCGAACTGGCCCAGACCAGCGAAAACAGGAACTGAAAGTCCGTGCAACAGCGGAGAGCAGGGGAACTGGAAGCCCGGGCTCCTGGGGTCTCAGCTTTTGGCGGAGGGAGTTAGGAGAGGCGGGTGGGAGCCAGGACGCCTGGGCTCCAGCCCTAGGGTATGATCAGGGGCAGCTAGGAACCAGGACGCCTAGGTCCCATCCCTGAGGGGGGGTAGGGGGGTGCAGGACGCCTGGGTCCCGGCTCCATTCCAACCCCGGGGGGTTATTGCTGCTGCGTCACGCGCCGCGGGGGGCTGCGGTCAGGAGCGGAACAGCCGGGAGGCGCCTCGTGACCGGGGGCGGGGCCGGGCGCTGAGTCAGGCCGAGCCCGCGGGTTGTGCTGAGTCACGGTGAGGGCGGCTGGCCCCAGCACCCCGCCTCCCCCCTCGCGGGGCGTCCGAGCACTAGCCTCTCTGCTCCCCACCTCGGGGAGACCCCAGGCGTCCTCTCTTTTCCCCAGTCCAGGAGAAAGCCCAGGCGTCCTAGCTCCCAGCACCCCCCTTCCGCTTCCCAGGCGAGCACCCAGGCGTCCCAGCTCTCGGTCCCCTGCTCTCACCCACCCGCCCCCAGAACTGGGGGAGAACCCAGGCGTCCCCTTTCTTTCCCATTGGTAGGAGAGAACCAGGCGCCCCACTCCCCCCAGCACGGAGCCCGGGAGTCCTAGCTCCACCCCCAACCCCGCAGCCGGGGGTGGGGCGTCCTGTGCTGGGAAGAGC
>NW_005841832.1:3049516-3056521 GCF_000455745.1 Alligator sinensis | reverse complement strand
ATTGCCGTGCCCGCCCCCTTTCCCCCCCCCCCCCCCAGCTCCCACCAGCCACACCTGGTCCCTGCTGCGTTGTGGGCACCAGGTGTTGCCCTCTCTATCTGCTCCCTGCTGCCCCCATCTCCCATAGGGCAGGGCATCACTGCCCTCCCTTCTGCTGGCACCAGGCACTGCCATCTCCATCCACTGCCCCCCCCTCCCCTTCCCACTGCCAACACTGCCTGCAGCCTTCTCCCCCACAGTGAGAGCCATGCCTGTGGGGAGGCACCACAGCCCTTCCTGTCTGCCACAGGCACAGCCCCATGCCCTTCCCTCACCCATGGATGTGGGCCCCTAGGGTGCCCATCTTCCCCTCCCCCCCAGCCCCCTCCAAGGGCACTATGCAGATGGGCAAAGTCCAGCCTCTGTTTACCCTCCCCCCCAGACAAAGAGCCTCTGACCCCCCCCCCCTGTTAATCATTACCCCCATGCCCAGCCCAGGGGGCTACAGGGGAGGGGCAGCTCCATGGGGGAGGGGGGGTTCCCTGGCTATCTCCTTGGGTGAAGTGTGTGGGGGGGGCGTCTTCCCCAGGGAGGCTTTGAAGGGAGCAGTGGGTGTGGGGGGCACCTGGGATGTCTGCATGTTGGGGGGGGGAGCATCAGATGGTTTGGGGCTGATGTCTAGGGGCTGGAGAAAGCTGCCCTGTGTTTGTAAGGGGCAGGGGCTGGTTGGGAGAAAGACCTGGGACACCTGGGTTCTCCCCCAGCTCTGGGAAGTGAGTTGGGTACAGGCATGGCCTGGACTTCTGGGTTCCCTGGCTATCTGACTTAGGGGGTGTATCTCACTTCAGGGTCTTAGCTGTATGTGGGGGAGCCCCATCCATTTTAGGGGACCCCCTACATGGACAGCAAGGGGGCCACAGGGAGTTCCTGTCAATGGATGGGGGTCTGTCTACAGTGGGCCCTGTGCAATGGGGGAGCCCCAAACCCAGACTGCCCCCCACCCCATCTAACCCCCCTCCTACCTTCTCACCAGGGCTACTTCTTTGACCGTGATGATGTGGCTCTGTCCCGCTTCTCCAAGTTCTTCCGCCATGAGTCTGAGGAGAAGCGGGAGCAAGCTGAGCGCCTCATGGGGCTGCAAAACCGCCGGGGGGGGCGCCTTGTGCTGCAGGACATCCAGGTGAGTGGGGCAGGGCCAGCTGGGGGAGCTCTCAGTTCCTGAGGTATGGCACTAATGCCTCCCCCACCCCCACCCCCCCTTCTCTCTCAGAAGCCTGGGCAGGATGAGTGGGGCAATGGGCTGGCTGCCATGCAGGCGGTGCTGCAGTTAGAGAAGAGCATCAACCAGGCCCTGCTGGACCTGCACCAAGTGGCCACGCGCCACGCTGACCCCCACGTGAGTATGCCCCCACTGTCCCAGCTAGGAAACCCAGAAGTCCGAGCCAAGCCTGTGCTATGGCAACTGGACCCCACTCTCTTCCCAGAGCTGGGGAAGAACTCAGACAGCCTAGGTCAGAGAGGCAGGGCTGGAAGGAACTTCTAGAGGTCATCTAGTCCAGCACTTCTCAACCTTTTTTTTTTTTTTTGTACTAGGACCCATTTCTAAATGTTGGCCAGTCCTGACCCAATGCCTCATAATGTGTGGGGGCAGGGTGGGGGGTGAGGCCGGGGGGGCTCCTTGTAGGCTGTAACTGTTAGCCATGAGTTTCCCATGTTTTTCTTCTTTTAAAGGAGAATCCATTTTTAAAGTTTGTTCCGCAACCCTTTTGTATATTCTTGTGACCCACTTTTGGGTCGTGAGGCACGGGTTGAGAAATGCTGATCTAGTCCAAGCCCTGTCTGATGCAGGATCAGCCCTATCCAAACTATCCTGTAGACATCCATCATCTAACCTCTTGGAAAAACTGCTGTCAGCCCTGACAACGCAACATATCACACCTGAACCTGCCACAGGTAGAGCCAGGAGAGCAGCCAATGTCCTGCTGCTGGAAAAAGTTGTTCATATACACTCAAGAGATCCCAGTTAGAGGCCATGGGCCTGCTGCAGAGGAAGGCTAAAATTCCCTGGGTGTACACCAGTCTGATGAGAGAGTAAAATTCCTTCCTGACCCCAAGTGTGGGAATCAATTGGACCCTGAGCAGAGGGGCAAGACCCTCTAGACAGGAACCTCTGGCTTTAGTCCCAGCAGGAGCACTGGCACAGCCCAGTCCCAGCAGGAGCACTGGCACAGCCCAGTCCCAATCCCCAGCTTTGGCTGCAGCCAACATCCAGTGCCTCTGAGGAAGGCTTTTTAAAAACACCCGGACACACAGAAAGGAAGGGGGGCAACCAGCAAGGCCCAGAAACCTAGAACTCCATAGTAGAATACAGGCAAATCTACACCTAGGTCATCCCTGACCAGTGCCTGTCCAACCTCTCCTTGAACTCCTCCAGGGATGGAGAGTGCACAGATCCCCTAGGGATGCAGTACACTGCCCTAACACTGTCCTCCCACCATTGTCTCAGGTCTCTCACTTCCCAGGTTCCTGACTTCCTGTCATGTGCCAGCACCCTGCAGGCTCAGCTAAAACCTTTGTCCCACAGACACTATCCCCAACTCCCCTAGGCATGGGGGGCTTAGGGCAGGGGCTTGGGAAGAGGTAGAAAGAAGCTCCCACAGGAGAATTGCTCCCTTCCCCAAGCCCATAGGGTTGAACCCATTGGGACCTACCTCTGTCCTTCCAGAGCCAGGAAGGAACCCAGGTGTCCTGGTTCTCAGTTATCCTTAGTCTTAACCCAGCAGAACCCATTTCCTTCCTAGAGTTGGGCAGCCAAGCCCCTCCCCAAACCCCACTATACCTTTTTCCTATTTCCACAACTGCAACAGAACCCAGGAGTCCTGGCTCCTAGACTCTGCTCTAACCTACCAGACCCACTCCCTTCCCAGGGTGAGGGGTAGAACCCAGGTGTCCTGGTTTCCAGCACCGCCCCCTTCCACCAGACCCCACTCCCCTGCCTGAGCTGATAGAACCCAGGTGTCCTGAGCCCTGCTGCTTTTCCCCCTCCCCACAGCTGTGTGACTTCCTGGAGACTCACTACCTGGATGAGGAGGTGAAGCTCATCAAGAAGTTGGGTGACCACCTCACCAACTTGCAGCGTGTGGGGATGCCTGACTCTGGCTTGGGCGAGTACCTCTTTGACCACCTCACTCTAGACGAGAGCAGTGACTGAGCCCTGTGACCACAGACCTGCTCTGCAGCTGTGCTGGCTCTTTAAATCTAAACCTGGGTGGGGCACATCTCCCCCACTACATTCCAGTGCAACAGCAAACCTGCACTCCCAAGGGAAAAACAAATTAACTGGCATCCAATAAATGCTTGGCATTAAGATCTAGGCTGGGTCTTTACTATCTATTTTACAGGGGAGGAGAGATGTTAGAGAAATGAAACTCAGGTGTCTGGGCTCCCCACACTTCTCCCCCCAAACCTTGTGCTCTAAACCCAGACTCCACTGTACTCTCAGAGTCAAATCAGGCCCTAGGAGTCCTCAACCCCAGCAGCACCATCCTGAAATCCACCAGATCCCAACTCCCCTCCACACCTGTGGAAATAACCAAGGCATCCTGGCTTCCAGCTGTGCTCTGCCTGAGTCCAGAGCCAGGAGAGAAGCTGGCATCCTAGCTCTGATCCTCCCTACCCTAATCCATTATATCCAAAAGTTGAGAGAGAACCCCCGAGACTCCCTGTTTTGACCCAGCAAAACTCCATTCTGCCTCCCAGAATCTTTGGGAGAGAACCCAGGTGTCTCTGCTGTTATCATTTGGACTTTGGCTGAAATCCAGCTGTGGGATCCTCACAGAAGCAGTGCGCCCCACTCCAGAAGCAGCTGCATTTTCCATCCAGGCTCTGCCTAACACCACCCCTGCGCAAACCCATAAGGAGCAGTTGAAATGACTGTCTTGAAATCCCTTTTTATTCTGATATTGGATGCATTTGTTCTTGTCATGATCAGGGGACGGACAGAAACAGTGTGACATGAGCCCAGTTGTGTGTGCAACATCCATAAATAAAAGCTGAATGGGAGCAGGGAGCTGCCTGGGGGGAGTTTGCTGTGGGGAGAATACAGGACAGGAGACAGGGTGTGGGGAAGAGACAACAGCTTCACGTACCAACTTCCCTTGCTTCAGTGGGGACGGGCTGAAGCCTGTGCCTGAGATCTGCAAGTGAACAAACTGTTGCTCCACCCAAGGTGGCTGCATCTGAAGGCTTTCTCCCCAGAAGTAGCTGCCTGGCCTCAGGACTGCATCCTTGATGGGTGGTGGGGGGGTCGAGTAATGTTACCCAAGCCCTGAAGAAGCTGGGAGCTCCCAGCAACATCCTTGAGTAATCCAGACCCCACTGCTATTTCCAGCCATGCACAGTTCTGGAGAAGCTCGGGGCCTCCCCTGCAGCCAGTGATTGAGAGCCACAGCCCAGGATCTAGATCTACCAGCCTCAATATCTACAGTCTAAAAGGGGCTCTAACTAGCCTGATGGGAGGGCAGCTAGCAGGTCAGGCCAGCCTTGCTGCCACCCATATCTTATTATCTAGTCTGGAACATGGGTCAGACAGGTCCACAGCAGTACCTAGAATATTGCTTCTGGCCCCTGGTTTTGCTAGCCCATAGGCCACTTCCCCAGAACCTGCTCTAGCCGGCTCGTTGAGACCCAGCTGGTACTAGGGTGCTCTAGAGCAGAGGGCTAGGCTGGAGCATACAGGACCTGTGTTGAATGGCTTAGCTAGCATGCAATGCTCTGGCCAGGGGACCCCTCCTTCTCCCAAAGAGTTTCTAGAGAACCCCCAGAACCTCTAGACAGGGTGGGGGGCCCAACCTCCAGGCCACGGCCCAGATCCGGAAATTTGGTGGCAGGAGAGTGGTGGTACCATTCCCCTATTGCCAAATATCCAGACCCATGGGGAGCCCCAGGCCCTGCGTGCTGGATCTGGCACCTGATCCCAGCACGCAGCAATGGGGCCCTGGCACCCAATCCCAGCGCACAGGGGGCAAGAGAGCCTGGGGCCAGTGCTGGTCCTTCAGGACCCAATTCTGGTGCATGGGGGGGGTGGGTAGTGCCAGGCCTCCAGGACCCAATCCCAGCATGCAAGTGGGCCAGAAAGGTTGGTGCCATCACCCCAGGACCCAATCCTGGCACATAGGGGATGTGCAGGGCCAAAAGGTTACGCAACTGTGTTCTAGAACAGGAAGGCTCACACAATCTCTGGACACCCCACAACCCAGAAACAAGGTCCATTCCAAAGCACCCCAGACTTCCAACACTGACACATTAGCAACATTCTTTGCATCCCTAAGCTCTAGTTCAGACCCAAATCCAGACAGACCCTTAATCATGGCCCATTCAAAAACAACCCAGAGCCTTACTGGGGCTTAAACCTCACAGCTGAGACTCACTCCCAAGCACTCAGGAGCAGGCCCAACTCTAGACCAACCTAGAACATCTCAACCCTGTTCTAGACTCATCCTGAACCATATCGCTTGAGGCAGCATTCGGCAACCATCAGATCTGCGTTCTGGAGAGCCGGACCCTTCCCTTCACTCTCCATCCTGGCCTGCTTCAAGCTCCCCCAGGAAGGCACTGTATTTGAAGCCAGTCTAGAGTTGTCCTGTGAAGCTCTAGAACAGTGCTCTAGAGCAACCTACACCTCTGTTTGTGGAGGGGGCTCCATGTTAAAATGTTCCCCACAGTACAGCATCAAACCACTGCCCAGACATCTCCAGAGCCCTTCCATTCTCCAGCACATTCTAGAGCAGCTTAGAACCTCCCTCCCAAGCCAACACAGGTCCCAATCTAGAATGTCTGAAGCTGCCTGGATCCTGCAGCCTCTTTGAATAATGCAGAACACAACCCCCCTGCATGCAACCACGTTTGTGGCCCTCCAAGCACCTTTGGCAGGGAAGGCCCCAGAGCAGCAGGGTTCTAGATCAGGGGTGCTCAACCCCTGGCCTGTGGGCCAGATCCAGCTCATCAGGACTACGATGCTCTTGACAGGTCCAAAATGTGGCAGTGGGGGAGTGGCTCCCCTTCTCCCCACTGTCAACCTATGAAGCCACAGGGAGCCCGTGGGTTGGATAGCATTGCTTGTGTGCGCAAAATTAGTGGCATAGATCCCCCTGGGCTGGGTGGGGGTAGTACAGGGCCCAAAATTTCTAGTACATGGGCCTGATCCTGGCACATGAGACCCAATGTGGGCATACAGAGGCTGGCCAAAGCCATGTGGGGCCTGATCCTGGCATGTGGAGCCCCATCCAGCCCAGGGGTCAGTCCCACCCCACTTCTCTGGCCCATAGGCTGGAAAGGTTGAGCATCCTTGGTATAGACTGCAACAAAGCCTGGCAAGCCTGGGATGGGGGCATCACAGGGGAAAGCCAAAAGCAGGAGGATGGGATGGGATGGGGCCTAGAACCATTCCAATGCGGGGCGCTGGCCGCCTGTTGTGGAGTGGCCCCCCAGGGTCAAGAATGATCTAGAAGGTTTCTAGTTTCGTTCCTCAATGATGGAGCTGCCAGGGCTGCTGAGGTCACTGGGGCTGCTGGGCAGGGTGGGAGTGCTGGCATTGGAGGAGGTGCTGGCCTCACTGGACAGCTTTTTGGGCTGCTTGCGCCAGTCAGGGACAGGGCCCATGGTGGCAGGTGGCTTGATGTTCTGGCGGTCCTTCTCCGCCTCCTCATCCTCATCGTAGCGCTCGTCATCCTCTTCTGTCTCACTGTGGTGGGGGCTGGAGTGGCGGGAGATGGAGGGAGATGGGGGCACTGAGGCTGGGCGGGGGTAGCGGAAGCCCTGGGCCTGGGAAGGGCAGAGAAAGAGAGAGGGAGGCATCAGTTAGGGCTGGAACAAAGAAGTGGCTGGCCCTGGGGTGGGGGGCATGGTAGGGGTTGCTTATACAGGGACCCCTCACTTGACACCGAGATGCAGCCAGCTCTGGAGTAGGGCATGTTAGGGGCTGGTTATATAGGAACTCCTTGCCCAGCACTGAGATGCAGTTGGCTG
>NW_005841832.1:3031994-3049464 GCF_000455745.1 Alligator sinensis | reverse complement strand
GGGGAGGGGGAAGGAAGAGAGATGCCACATGAAGAGGGTTAAGGGGCTCCATGCCTGGGTTCCCCCTCCCCCACAGCAGCTCCCCCAATCCCTGAAGATCACCCTGTGCCTACAGGGCCTTTCAACAAGCCCTGGGACTGGTTAACCTCTCACTGGACAATGCATCCCATTGGGGCTGAAAGGGATATATTTCCCAGTGGAGAAGGAGGCTGGTCCAAACACCCTGGAGAGAGGAGATGGGAGTCAGGTAAGTAATGGGGTCACTCCTGGAACGGTGTGGACAAGGCTGGGGTGTTGAGGTCTCATGCAAATTGGGGGGCGAGGGGGAGGTTAATTTGGAGGGAGCAGCTCCAGTCCTACTCCCATAACCTGCCCTAATTAAATCCCCCAGCTTGGCCTCTCCCTTGCCCAGCTCCCAGCCTGCTGCCTCCCAGTACTTCAACTTCTCACCCCACTGCCCCCCCCACCTGGTTTAGATTCATCCCCTCCAGAACTCACCTGACCCAGCTCCTCCTACTAGTCATCCCCTTCACCACCCCCAAACCCTAGCCCACCCTGCCCTCCTGGTACAGACCCGGCCCAGGTACTTCCAGTCGAGCAAGTCGGAGAGGCGCTCGGTGCGGTTGCGCTGGATGATGCGCTGGCGTCGGCTCTGCTGGCAGAAGCTGTACAGGAAGGAGGTCAGCTGGGTGCATGAGTCATCCAGTGAGCGGAACCGCCGATCCAGGATATAGATCCCTGTGGGAGGTGCAGTGTCACAGCCTGGCCTGGGGAACCAAGTGTCTGCCTGCCCCCTCTTCCCCACCAGAGCCCAGCCAAGGGACCCCAGGCACTCAGCCCAGCCCAGGCAGCTGCACCCGTCAGGTGAAGAACCAAAGCATGAATCAACTGTCAGGTCTCTCACCAGCCCACCCTTTCCCTGACCAGCCTGGGAAAGGACCCCAGGCATCCTGTCTTCCAGCCTCCCCAGTGTCCAGGCCAAGGAGAGAATTCAGAGGCACCCCAGTCCCCAGCATCCAGACAGACCCAAGTGTCCTGGCTCCCAGCTCCCCCCTGTTCTGACCGAACAGACCCCAACCCCCTCCCAGAGCCAGGATAGAACCCAGGTGTCCTGGCTCCCTGCCCCTTCCTGATTCTAACCCACCAGAGCCTGCTCCCCTCCCAGAGTTGGGAAAGGACCCAGGTGTCTGGGCCCCCCCCACTTCTCACCATATGCAGAGGGGTCTGCAATGTGCTCTTCCATGAAGCAGCCAAATCCTGAGAGGTTGGTGGAGATACTGGGGATCCCCATGACAGTACACTCAGCTGTGGGGAGGAGAAAAGGGGGCAGGTGAATCCTAGAGCCATGGGGCAAGCAGGGCCCTCCAGAGGTTACATCTAGCCCAACTCCCGTGCTTGAGGCAAGATAAGCCCCATCCAAATCCTGGTCCAATCTATTCCTAATACTATACTACCTCACACCCCTGTCGCACAGCTACAAGGCCACTGCCCAAGGATGCCAAGAGCCCTTGAACCTGCCCCAGGATGCAGGGGGATGAGAGCTGGCAATGCCTATTCACTGCCAGGCTGTTACACACACTGGAGAGACCCAAAAAGGAGGGCCCTACACCTGCTACAGAGGAAGGCAACCCCCACCGCCCAAGTCCATAATGATCTGAACGTGGGGTAAAATGACTTCCTGACTTCAAATGTAGCATCAGTCTGACTCCGAGAAGGGGGGCAGGACCCTCTAGCTCAGAGCCTCTGGCTTGAAGTCCCAGCAGGAGAATTGGCACAGCCCAGTCTCAATCCCCAGCCTAAGCTGCAGTCAATACCCAATGCCTCAGAGAGGCTTAAAAACACCCTGACACCTATAGCAACAGGAGGAGGTATAATTCCTTCCTGGCCTCACATAGCTACCAGCAAAGTCAAGAAGCATGGGGGAACACAGGCACCTGCACTCTGCTCTGCACACTGGGGACACCAGTGGGCTGAGCTGTGGTACGGTGGTACTGAGCTGTGATACACATTAGGACCCCCCTACTCTGTGTCATCCTTCCCCCCTCCACAAAATTAATCCCAGATCTTTTCCTCTTCTGCTGTAACTAGGCAGGCTGTGGTTCCTCACTTCATTCTCCTGGCTGCTCCAATAGTCACCTGCTCTGAGCTGCTGCAGAGATCCTGAGACTCTGGTGGGGGGAGGGCATATCTGGCCCCCAAACTCCCCTCCTACCATGCCACAGCTCAGCCCACTAATGTGTGGCCCATGGAAACATGCCTGCTGTGGGACAGGGGCTGGACATGCAAGGACCCCTCACCTGCCATGGAAATGCAGGCCCTTCTGGACTGAATCAAAGAAGCAGTGAACAGGGGAATGGAAACCCAGGAGTCTGGTGTTCCCAGCCCACACTACCTCCCAGAGCTGGGAAAGAACGCAGGTGCCCAGGCCCCCCTTGCTCCCAACTCACCAGCCCCCACTGCCTCCTAGAGCTGGGATAGAACCCAGGTGTCCTGTTTCACAGCCCCCCCGCCCAACCACTCCAGAATCCACTCCCCTCCAAGAACCAGGAGAGAATCCAGGTGTCTGGACTCTCAGCTCTCCCTATTCTAGCCCACCAGACCCCACTCCTCTCCCACAGCTGGGATAGAACCCAGGAGTCCTGGCTACCAGCCTCCCCTGCTCTACCCCACCTGATCCTCCCATATTCCCCATACAAGGCATCCAGGGAACCCCTACCTGGTGTGTATCCCCAGGGCTCATAGTAGGAGGGGAAGACACCTAAGTGACACCCACGGACAAACTCTTCATAGTCCACAGGTAGCAGAGGACTGGTGGAGGAGAGGAACTCAGGGTGGAAGATGACCTGGGGCATAGAGGGGTGGGGGGTTACCTCAAAACACCACAGGACCCTCTCCCCCACAACAGGCTTCCCTCACCCCCTGAGGCCTCTCCCCTCCCCTGCCTGCTCACCTTGACACGGTCGGCACTGCTGTTGAAGAGCCCAATGCGCCGGATCGTGTTCAGGATGGGGTCCGTGGAGTCGTCCAGCATATTGTGAGTGCATATGGGGGGGAAGGAGTGACGCTGCAAGGAGGGGATGGACAGACAGGGGTCAGCCCTCAAGAGGTCCACCTTGAAAGGAGTGAACCCAGGCATCCTGGCTCCAACCCACCAGCCCTCACTCCCCTCCCGGAGCTGGGAGAACCCAGGTTCTAGCCCTCCCACCCTTCCCTCCACCAGGCCCCACTCTCCTCACAGACCTGGGGGTAGAAGCCAGGTGTCCTGGCTCCCAGCCCCGAGCCTGCTCTAACCAACAGTTCCCACTTTGCTTCCAGAAATAAGATGAACCCAGGCAACTTGGCTCCCAGCACCCCCTGCTCCAGCCCACCAGACCTCACCCCCACCCCAGAGCTAGAATAAAACCCAGGAGTCCTGGCTCCCTGCATCCCCTGCTCCAACCCACCAGCCCCCACCCCTCTCAGACCAGGGACAGACTCCAGACATCCTAACTCCCACTACCCCATGCTCTAACA
This sequence comes from Alligator sinensis, assembly GCF_000455745.1. Lineage (NCBI taxonomy): Eukaryota > Metazoa > Chordata > Crocodylia > Alligatoridae > Alligator > Alligator sinensis. The sequence continues at coordinate 3,045,951 of NW_005841832.1, read as the reverse complement.
ACCAGCCCCTACCTCCCCTCCTGGGATTGAGAAAGAACCCAGGCATCTGCGTACCTGTGTGGCAAAAATGGCCCTTTTCATCATAGTGAAATCCTCCTTGTCCAGCATCTTGTTCATGTCTGGGAGGTTCCCTCTGTGGGCAGGAGGGATTGTTTTGTTTTGTTTTTGTTTTTTTTTGGTGGGGGGGGCATGGAAAGGAGGCAGTGTGGGGGCAAGGACAGAGCCTCAGTCTGGATCCCCTCCCCTCCCCCCCAGGGACCCTACAGTGCCTGCCCTGTCCAACCTGAGCCCCGAAACCCTTCCCCTCTCCCCCACAATCCCTGCCTCTTCATTAGATCCCCCATTAAGCCCCTTCCCTGCTAGAGAGGACAGCAACAGGCTGGCACCATCCCCCTCTGCACTCCACTGCTCTAAACTGGGGGAGCACTTACACTAAGAGAGACTCATAGAGCTTCTTCCCAAATTTCTCCTTCACAGCGTTTGCTGTGTCCCTGCAGAAAGAGAAGGAGAAGCAGAAAGAAGAAGAAAGAAGAGAGAGAGGGTGGTCACTTCGGGGAAGACAGAGGTGCCTGGGGTCCATCCTAGCTCCATCAGGGGAATGGGCTATACCCCACTGCACCTGGGGAGGGTGGGAGTCCAGACCTCTGGGTTCTTCCTTTGACTCTGGAAATGGCACAAAGTCCAGCAAACCACTAAACTGGGAAAGGGCAGGAGCATGGAAGCCTGCGTTCAACCCCTGGCTGTAGGAGAGTTCTGGAGTCTAATGAATCAAAGACAGAGGAGGATGGGTGTCCAGGTGCCTGGATTCTACCCCTGGATGTGGGAGGGTTGTGAAGTCCAGGGAGTCAGAACTGGGGAAGTGTGGGAACCTGAACACCTGGGTTCCACCCCTGCCTCTGGGCAACCTGGTGGCAGCCTATCAGTACATAAGGGGTGTGCATCAGGAACTGGGAGAACATCTGTTCACCAGGGCACCCCAAGAGAAGACAAGGTCCAATGGTCACAAACTCCTGGAAGACTATTTTAGGCTGGATATAAGGAAAAACTTCTTTACGAGTCCCCAGGGCCTGGAATAGACTTCCTCCAAAGGTGGTGCAAGCACCTACTCTGGACACTTTCAAGAAACACTTGGACGCCTACCTCGCTGGGATCATTCGACCCCAGCTGACTTCCTGCCCCTTGGGCAGGGGGCTGGACCCAATCTTGCGAGGTCCCTTCCAGCCTTAATGTCTATGAAATCTATGAAATAAGGTTGTGGAGTCTAGGGATTTAAAGCCAAGGGAAGGATGGGAGCCCGAACACCTGAGTCCTGGGAAGGTATGGGCTGGGCTGGGTGAAGGTAGTGGAATGCTCACCAGAGCTGCTTGCGCACAGCCTGCCCCTTGAGGGTCTCCACATTGAAATTGTTGGTCCGCGCTGGCATGATAAAGAAGGCCACCACTGTGCTCTCGCTGCCATTCACCTGTGCAGAGCACCAGAGCAGTGGTCAGGAGGGACAAAGCTTCTACAACAGTGCAGTGGGGGGCACCCCCCAGCAAGAGAAAGGGGGGGCTCCTAACAGCTGAGCCCCCCCCATTCACCCCCAAAGGACCTGACACCCTACACCACCTTTAGCGGACCCCAAAGCAATGCCAGGGAAGAGTCCCGTACTTCCAGTCCAAACACCCCAGTAAGACCCCCCCAGAACACAGACATCTGGCAACACAAGGGATCCCCTCCCCCTAAATCAGCCTGACTTAAGGGGACACCCTGCCCCTGCTCACAGTCTGCCCCTACCCCAGACTCACCCGCAGCAGGTAGTTGAGGCGGGCCAAAGCCTCCAGGAAGATGTCAGCCCCCTTGTTGGAGAACTCATAGCGCCCAGCAATGAAGAAGAAGAGGGTTTTATCAAGGTTGAAGTCCAAGTGTCTACAAGGTGGGGGGGGGGAAGGGGGCATGAGGAACTTGTTATAGACAGCTGGCCAGCATGCTCCACCCCAGATATGGCTGCATCAGCGCTGAGCAAGGCATCTCTATATAGTAACTGCCCCACCCAGAGGCAGCTGCCTCTCTCTCCCCACATCTCCCAGTGATCCCAGTGGCAGGTGACTGGGCATGGGACTCAGTCTGCACCCCATGATTTCTCTAGGTACTCCACCCTGGGTTAAGAGAGCTGGTGTCTTTCCATTACCAACCCATAGGGGCGCCAGAGGGGGACTCCAGCACAAAAGAAAGGGGGTGGGCCCTGGTGGGTACGAGCCAGGACGCCTGGGTTCTCTTCCAGCTCTAAGGGGAGTTGGGCTGGGGGTTGGAGTAGTGGGGGGCTGGGAACTAGGACAGCTGGCTTCCACTGTGTTTGAGTGGGTTCCGAGGGGGTGGGGGATGGGAATGGGAATCTATGACTCACCCATAGAAATGCCCCCGGACAAACTCCTGGATGCGGGCTTTGCTCTGGGCGTGCAAGTTCTGGAACTCGTGCATGGCTGAGAATTTCTTCACGTTTAAGCCATTGGGGGTCACCAGGTCTGGGGAAGTGGGGGGAGAAGACAAGGCAGAAGCGAGGTGAAGGTCAGGATCACTTCGCATGGATAGGATCTGCCCATCCTTTCCCTTCCTGTTCCATGTCATGTTCCTGTTCATTATTGTTCCTATTCATTATTCATATATATTCCATGTCCATGCCTGTTCGTTCCTGTTCATTATTGAGGCCAATATGAACATGGGCCAACAGTGTGGGGATGCGGTCAGGAAGGCCAACCATACCTTGTCATGCATCCACAGATGCATCTCAAGCAGGTCCAAGGAAGTGATCCTCCCCCTCTATGCGACACTGGTTAGGCCACAGTTGGAGTACTGCATCCAGTTCTGGGAGCCACATTTCAGGAGGGATGTGGACAACATGGAGAGGGTCCAGAGGAGGGCCACCCACATGATCAGGGGTCAACAGGGTAGGCCCTACGAGGAGAGGCTAAGGGACCTGAACCTGTTCAGCCTCCACAAAAGAAGGCTGAGGGGGGATCTAGTGGCTGTTTACAAACTAGTCAGGGGGGAACCAGCAGGTACTGGGGAAGTCCCTGTTCCCCCGAGCACTCCCAGGAGTGACAAGAAATAACGGTCACAAGCTAGCAGAAGGTAGATTCAGACTAGATATCAGGAGGCACTACTTCACTGTCAGGGCAGCTAGGATCTGGAACCAACTTCCAAGAGAAGTGGTGCTGGCTCCTACCCTGGGAGTCTTTAAAAGGAGGCTGGATGAATACCTGGCCGGGGTCATTTGACCCCAGTACTCTTTCCTGTCAGACTTAATGATCTGCTCAGGTCCCTTCCAGCCCTACCAGCTATGAAACTATGTCCCCAGGTAGATCATCTCTTTAAACTAGGTTTGCCGGGGGATGAAGACCAAAGCCCTGAGGTAAGTGGGGAAGCAGGAGACCTGGAGGAAGAGCGAGCAGGAGGGGGCAATAGGGAAGGTGCTCTCATACATCCTGAGAAATCAGGGTGATCAACTAGTTACCTCAGGTGCCTGTACAGGAATGCATGGAGCCTGGGAAACGAGGAGGAAGAATTGGAAGTCCTTGCACAGCCACAGCACTATGACATCATTGGAATAACAGAGACTCGGTGGGATAGCTCGCATGACTGCAGCATGGGTATAAACTGTTCAGGAAGGACAGGCAGGGGAGAAAAGGCGGAGGAGTTGCACTTTATGTAAAATAGCCATATGATTGCTCAGAGCTCCAGTATGAAGCTGGAGACAGGCCTATCTGAAGTCTCTGGGTTAGGGTCAGAGGAGAGAGCAACAAGGGTGATGTTGTGGTGGGTGTCTGCTATAGACCACCAGACCAGGAAGAAGTGGTGGATGAGGCTTTCTTCAAACAACTAGCAGTAGTTTTCCTTAATTTTCAAGAAGGGGAGGAAGGAGGATCCAAGTAATTATAGGGCAGTTAGTCTCACCTCTATCCTTAGAAAAGTCTTTGAAAAAATTATTAAGGATCATATTTGTGTGAGTCCAGTGGGAAAAATAATGCAGCAGGGCAACCAGCATGGATTCGTAGCAGGTAGATCATGCCTGACTAATCTGGTTTCTTTTTTATGACCAGGTCACAAAACGCTTAGACACAGGAGTAGAGGTGGATGTCGTTTTCTTAGATTTTAGGAAGACCTTCAATACCATATCTCATCCCATTCTCATAAATAAATAAAGATGCTGTGACTTAGACGATTACACAGTCTGCTGGGTGGCAAATTGACTTGGGGGGGTCACACCCACAGGGTGGTGTTGGACAGATCAGTATTAACCTGGAAGGATAAGGACAGTGGGGTCCTGCAGGGCTTGGTTCTTGGACCTGTGCTCTTCAATGTCTTCATCAGTGACTTGGATGTGGGCATGTAGTGTACTCTGTCCAAGTTTGTGGATGATACTAAATTGTGGGGTGAAGTGAATACACCGGAGGGTAGGGAATGATTGCAGGCAGACCTGGACAGATTGGAAAAGTAGGCAGAACACAATAGGATGCAGTTCAACAAGGACAAATGCAGAGTGCTACACCTAGGGCGTAAAAATATCCAGCACACCTGGACTGAAGCGAAAAGGGATTTTGGAGTCAGTGGGCTCCAAGATGAACATGAGTTGTCAGTGTGATGAAATCATCAGCAAAGCTAACCGTACTTTATCATGCATCAAATAGGACCAAGGAGGTGATACTTCCCCTCTATGCAGCATTGGTCAGACTGCTGTTGGAGTACTGGGTCCAGTTCTGGGCGCCGTACTTTAAGAAGGATGTGGATAACCTTGAGAAGGTCCAGAGGAGAGCCACTTGTATGGTTAAGGGTATTCAGACCAAGCCCTATGAGGAGAGACTAAGGGACCTGGATCTCTTCAGCCTCCACAAGAGAAGGCTGAGAGGTGATCTTGTGGCTGCCTACAAATTCATTAGGGGGGTGCAGCAAGGAACTGGAGATGCTCTGTTTACCAGGGTGCCCCTCTTGGGGTAACAAGGAACAATGGTTACAAACTGACAGAGAGCAGATTTAGTCTGGACATGAGGAAGAATATCTTCACAGTAAGGGTGGGCAGAATTTGGAATGGGCTTCCAAGGGAGGTGGTACTCTCCCCTACCTTGGGCAGTCTTTAAGAGAAGTCTGGATAGGCATCTGCCTGGGGTCATCTGACTCTTTCCTGCCCAGGGCAGAGGGTCAGACTTGATGATCTGTTGAGGTCCCTTCTGACCCAAGCATCTATGAATCTAAGTTTCCAGATCACAGGTCCTGTTTCTCATGGGAGACTACAATGACGCTGATATCTGCTGGGAGGGCAATACAGTAGCGTGCAGGCAATCTAAGAAGTTTTTGGATAGTACTGGAGACAACTTCCTGGTGCAAGTGCTGGAGCAGCTAACTAGGAGCCATGCTCTTCTTGACCTGCTGCTCACAGACAGGGAAGAATTGGTGGGGAATGTAGTAGTGGATAGCAACTTGGGCAGCAGTGACCACGAGATGATTGTGTTCAGAATCCTGAGGAAAGGAAGGGTAGAGAACAGCAGAGTAAGGACCCTAGACTTCAGAAAAGCAGACTTCGACTTGCTCAGGGAACTGATGGGCAGGATCCCCTAGGAAGCCAGTCTGAAGGGAAAAGGAGTCCAGAACAGCTGGCTGTCCATTAAAGAAACCTTACTGAGAGTGCAGGAACAAACCATCCTGAGTTGCAGGAAGACTAGCAAGTAAAGCAGAAGACCAGCTTGGCTTAGCAGGGAACTGTTCAGTAAACTAAATCACAAAAACAAAGCTTATAAGACGTGAAAACTTAGACAAAAGACTAGGAAAGAATATAAGAGCATTGCTCAAGCATGCCTGGATAAAGTCAGGAAGGCCAAAGCGCAATTGGAGTTGCAGCTAGCAAAGGACACGAAGGGTAACAAGAAGGGTTTCTACAAGTATGTCATAGCAAGAGGAAGATCAGAAGTATGGGTCATTTACTGAATGGGGGAGGCAACCTAGTAACAGAGGATGCAGAAAAGGCTCAATGCCTTTAAAACCTGTCTTTAAAAGGCAAGATCCACTCCCAGACCATTGCACTAGGCAGCACAGTTTGGGGAGAAGGTGAGCAGCCCTCAGTGATGAAAGAACAGGTTAGGGACTACCTAGTAAAGCTGTACGTGTACAAGTCCATGGGGCCGGATGGGATGCACCTGAGGGTACTGAGGGAGTTTGGCTGCTGTGATTGCAGAGCCCCTGGCCATCATCTTTGAAAACTCATGGCAACCAGGAGAGGTCCCGGATGACTGGAAAAGAGCAAACATATTGCCCATAGTTAAAAAAGGGAAGGAGGAGGATCCAGAGAACTACAAGCCTCACCTCAGTCCTTGGAAAAATCATGGAGCGGGTCCTCAAGGAATCCATTTCTAAGCACTTGGAGGAGAAAAAGGTGATTAGGAACAGTCAGCATGGATTCACCAAGGGCAAATCATGTCTGACCAACTTGATTGCCTTCTATGATGAGGTGACTGGTTCTATGGATGTGGGGAGACCAATGTGGTATACCTTGAATTTAGCAAGGCTTTTGATACGATCTCCCACAACATTCTCACAGGCAAGCTAAGGAAGTATGGACTCGATGAATGGAGTGCAAGGTGGATAGAAAACTGGCTGGAACTTCAGGCTCAGAGAGTAGTAATCAGTGGCTCGGTATCTAGTCGGCAGCTGGTATCAAGTGGAGTGCCCCAGAGGTTGGTCCTGGGGCCGGTTTTGTTCAATGTCTTTATCTATGACCTGGAAGATGGCATAGAGTGCATCCTCAGCAAGTCTGCATATGACACCAAGCTAAGAGAGTAGTAGATATGCTGGAGGGTAGGGCTAGGATTCAGAGTGACTTAGAGAAACTGGGGGATTGGGCCATAAGAAATCTCATGAGGTTTCACAAGGACAAGTGTGAAGTCCTGCTCTTAGGACGGAACAGTCCCATGCACCAGTACAAGCTGGGGGCTGACTGACTGGACAGCAGCTCTGCAGAAAAGGACGTGATGGTTACAATGGACAATAAGTTGAATATGAGACAGCAGTGTGACCTTGTTGCTAAGAAGGCTAACGGCATACTGGGCTGCATTGGTGGGTGTTTCGCCAGTAGGTCAAGGGAAGTGATTATTCATCTTTATTCAGCACTGGTGAGGCCACATCTGGAGCACTGTGTTCAGTTTTGGGCCCCCCCACTACAGAAAGGATGTGGACAAATTGGAGAGAGTTTAGTGGAGGGCAACAAAAATGGTGAGGGGGCTGGGGGACATGACTTATGAGGAAAAACTGAGGGAACTAGTCTTATTTAGTCTAGAAAAGAGAAAACTGAGAGGGGATTTAATAGCAGTCGTCAACTACCTGAAGGGGGGTTCAAAAGAGGATGGAGCTGGACTGTTCTCAGCAGTGGCAGATAAGAGAACAAGGAGCAACTGTCTCAAGTTGCAGCAAAGGAAGTTTAGGTTAGCTATTAGGAAGAATTTTCTCACTAGGAGAGTAGTAAAACACTGGAACAGGTTACCCAGAGAGGTGGTGGATGCTCAAACCTTGGAGGTTTTCAAAACCTGAGTAGACAAAGCTTTGGCTGGGATGATCTAGTTGGGGATGGTCCTGCCTTGAGCAGGGGGTTGGACTAGATGAACTCCTGAGGTCCCTTCCAACCCTGACTTTCTATGATTCTATGAGGCTGCTTAGTAACTCTTGGTCCCACCCCAGAAGTGTCTGCATCTCAATTCTGCCTGAGGGGTCCTTGTATAAACAGCCCCTTAATGTGCTTTACTCCAGAGGTTGCTGCATCCCAGCACTGGGGAAGTGGTTCCAGCAAACAGACTCGCCCCAGTCCCAGTGCCCTGCAAACCTGGTTTCCTCTTGAGCAGGTGCTCAGCTTCCACAGCTGTGATCTGGGACACGGTGGTGAAGACATGGGTACAGTGGATGGCAGCACGCTCCATACAATAGCGGTGGTAAATCTGCCGGTCACCAGCCTCTTTGTCCACGTTAAACTGAGTGGAGAGGGCAGGGAAAAAAAGAACCAAGCAGGTAGGTTATTAGGATCCAAGAGAGATGTCAGGATGCCTGGGTTCTATCCCAACTCTGGGAGGGAAATGGTGAGTTAGAGCAGCGGGGGCTGAGAGCCAGGACACCTGGGTTCTATCCCAGCTGTGGGAAGACAATGGGGTTTGGTGAGTTACAAGCAGGGGGGCCTGGCAGCCAGGACGCCTGGGTTCCAAGCTACCATCCCAGCCAGAGCAAGGCTAGACGGTACATGATTTAGCTACCTGAAAAGCCACAGCCCTCCCTGCAAGTGCTCTGGACTCTTGCCCATCTGCTGCTAGTGATGCCTTAGTTCAGTGATTCCCAACCTTTTTTTTTCGCACCCTGCTGCTGGGAGCAAAGTTCAGCAGTGGTGGCATGGGGTCAGGGGAGTTCCCAGCACACAGCATGGCTCGTCTTTTCTGTGCGGGGCCGCCAGCATCGCCCCCGCGACACTCATTTGGCCCGTGATCTGGGGTTGGGAACCACTGTCCTAGTCCTTACCCATCAGCCTCTGGGACCCCTTGTGCCCAGACTCCCCTAGCCCCTTCCCATCACCCCTGAAGCTCCTGCCAAGCACCCCCAGCCCCTCCCCAATCCTGGTGCTCACAGTCTGCAGGTTGTTGTAAAAGTCCACACTGCCAGCACAGAGGTAGCGGCCCAGCAGTGTGGCGTGGGTGGTGAAGATGGTGGCCACAGGCAGCTTGCGGATGCGGCACAGGAAGAGCCCGACTCCGGACAGCCACTCGTGGAAGTGCCCGATGATAAATGGCTTCTCCTCACACTGAGCTGTGAACTGCAGGGTGGGGGGAAGGGGGGAGGGGAAGAAAGCAGTCAGGACACCTGGGTTTCATCCCTGCTTTGGGTGGGGAGTGGGACCTAGTAGGGTAGAGCAAAAGGGCCTGGAAACCAGGATGCTGAGGTTCTCTCCCTGTTCTGGGGGAAGGGAGCGTGGTCTAGTGGGCGAGTGTGTCCGACAGCCTGATGCCTGGGTTCCATTTCTGGCAGCCCAGGAGACCAGCAGCTCGGCCTACTGTCCAAGGGCTTAGTGGTAAACTCAGGACAGTGGGGCAATCTTCCAAAGATCCTTCCTAGAAAACTGAAGTTAGGGGGAAGGGCAGGAAAGGGGGGACACTTCCAGCCTCCTGACTGCTGCTTGTTACCCACCCACTTACACGCCAGACCCCAGCCTGTGTTACATCCCTGCCTACTCTTTAAGGCTGCTCCCCACACCTCCGACAGCACAGAGACCTGATATCTGCAGGGGGCGGGGAGCAAAGGAGAATGGCACCCCCTCTTTGATTACTGGTCCAGACAAAGTTTAAAACCAACTGCCTAGCAGTAGCGGCAGCCTTTCTAGTCAAATAGTGCTGAGGAAGTCAACTGACTTCATGGCTTGTTATAATCTACTTGATCTCTTCCACAGGTGTTAACAACCCTCTCTCCTTTTTAATGGTCTTTCATGGTTCTCCTAATCAAGCTAGGCTTTCTTCTGCAATTCTGCTGTCCACTCCTGGTAACATAGCTCCTACATCACAGCCCAGCAGACTGTTTTTAACTCTAGCTAGAAACAGTCAGTCAGCTGCAGTAGCGTTAATCCAACTGAAGTTTAGCTCAGGTGGCAGAAATAGGTGAAGCCTTGGAGGTCCGATCAAGACGCTCAAGAAGGCTAGACTTTTTTTGTGCATCTGAAAGAGATGTACATTCAATTCTAGTAGCTACGGGACTAATGAAATGGCACCTTTTGAATATTTTGGTCTAGCTTGTTGGGTTTTTTTAATACATTATATATGATATAGCTAATGAATGCTCTATTCAGTCTATTGAGGTTTACATTTTTTCTGGATTCTATCTTAAACACAATACCACAGCCCTAGGTCCCCCTAGTGTACTAGTATAGCTTCTTGGTTCTTTTTAACTGGAGCAAAAGATATGTTGTGTTATATATGAGGATGCCCTACAATATCTGTACTCCTGTTTTCAAAATCCTGGCTCAGCCCATACCTGATACCCCCACTTTCCCAACTTCTCAGGCAGAACTGAGCCTCCACCTACAATGAAGTTCCTCTTCTTACTGCCCCCCTCCTCTGGCAGTCACAGCCCCAGGCAATAAGAAAGCCCTGCCTAGCAGAATGCCCACATGGGGAGGGGAACTAAAAGACCCTCCCCTTGAGGTACACAACTAGCCTGAGCCACAATGCAACTTCCCCCTTGGCATGGGTGACGGCATCTGGCCCTGATGAGGGCTCCTCCCCCCATGGACTCTGTCCCCCCTTCACTCACTGTGTGGGGTGCCCCCTCTGCAGAGTGGCCCCATCTCTTCAGATTCCTCACCCCCTTCCTGAAAGGTCCCCTGGCTGAGGTGCTACATCCATAGCCCCTCATCCTGTGGGTCACTCATCCTATGGGGTCCCGGCTCCCCCCTCCCCAGGTCCCCACCTCTTTGCCCTGTGGGGCATCCTCACTCCCCACAGTTCATGTGCTCCCACTCCCCACCGTACCTCCCCCAGGAACCAGGCGGTGAGGAAGCCGAAGAGGACAGCGTCGTTGGCCTCACGGTCGTACCAGGGCACCCCGATGGTGCAGCTGTCCCATAGCTCTGTCTTCCAGCGGTCCAGGCTCCAGGCCGTAGCTGTGATGTCCAGAAGCACCACGTAGGGGCCCCCCTCAATGAGCCAGCGCCCGAAGTACACCTGGGACAGGGCAGGCAGAGCACCCCTGAGCAGGGAACCCCCAAACAAGGCCCCATCCTCCACAGGGAACTCCCACCCCCCAGCCCCAGCTCACACCCCAGGGAGTAGGGAGAAAACGGGGGGGTGGGGGGAGGTTGCTCTCAATGTTATGGAGCATTATACATCTACCCTAATCAAAATGGGATCAGAGAAGAAAGCTGAGGTACTGTGGGTTAGGATACGTGGAGGTCGGGGGGAAAAGGACTTGGTGGTGGGGGTCTGCTACAGACCACCACTTCAAGAGGAAGAGCTAGACTTGGAATTCTTGAGGCAACGTACAGTCTAGGGACGTGGTTGTCACGGGGGACCTAAACTACCCTGACATCTGCAGGAGGAGCAGTCAGCCAAATCCAACCGTTCACGTAGGTGCTTAACTCATGTACAGGATCTTCACCTAATGCAGGAGGTATACAGTCCCACTAGGGGGAATGCCCTACTGGACTTGGTGTTGGCTACAGGGGATGACCTGGTAGGGGAGCTGCAGACTCATGGTCACCTTGGGGACACAGTCCACCATTCAACAGAATTCACCGTACAGCGCAGAGTGGGTAAGATAACTAGTAGGGGGGAAGTGCTTGACTTTAGGAAGGCTAACTTCAGTGTGCTCAGGAGTTTAGTCAATGATGCACTGCAGGATAGGAGTATTGGAGAGATGGGAGTCCAGGAAGGGTGGTCGTTCCTAAAGGAAGCGATCCTTCGGGTGCAATGGGAGATGATTCCATTGCGAGGGAAAGGGGGGAAAGGGGCCAAAAAACCTCCATGGCTAAACAGAAAAATCCAGGGAAGCTTAAGGGGACAAAAGAGGCATACAGGCAGTGGAAGCAGGAGAAAGCTACCAAGGAGGAGTATACCTACTTGGCCCGCACTCGCAGGGAGGCAGATAGGAAGGCCGACACAACTATAGGGCTGAGGCTGGCAACAGAAATTAAAGAAAACAAAAAGTCTCTTTTTAGGTATGTAGGGAGTAAAAGGAAGGCACAGGGCAGCATAGAACCCCTACTGAACAAGCAGGAGCAATTAGTGACAGAGGGGGGGGACAAGGCTAAGCTCTTCAATGTGTTTTTTTCCTCAGTGTTCCTGAACAAGGGTCATGACAAGTCTTCTAATGGCTTCTTAGATGGGCATCAGAGGGACAACATCCCACCAACTGTTGATGCTGACTTAATGCAGAGTCACTTGGATGGACTGGATGGGTTTAAGTCAGCAGGCCCGGATGAGCTGCATCCGAGGGTGTTGAAGGAACTGGCCAGTGTCCTAGAACCACTGGCAGGACTGTTTGAGCAATTGTGGTGCTTGGGTCAGGTCTTGGAGGACTGGAAAAGGGCCAATGTGGTCCCTATTTTCAAGAAGGGGAGGAAGGACGATTCAAGTAATTATAGGCCAGTTAGTCTCACCTCTATCGTTGGAGAAGTCTTTGAAAAAATTAAGGATCATATTTCTGTGAGTCTAACAGGAAAAATAATGCAGCAGAGCAACCAGCATGGATTCGTAGCAGGTAGATTGTGCCCGACTAATCTGGTTTCTTTTTATGACCAGGTGACAAAACGCTTAGACACAGGAGTAGAGGTGGATGTCATTTACTTGGATTTTAGGAAGGCCTTCAATACAATATCTCATCCCATTCTCATAAATAAATTAAGAGGCTGTGATTGTGACCTAGATGATTACACAGTCCGGTAGGTGGCAAATTGCCTTGGGGATCGCATGCAGAGAGTGGTGGTAGACAGGTCGGTATCGACCTGGAAGGATGTGGGCAGTGGGGTCCTGCAGGGCTTGGTCCTTGGACCTGTGCTCTTCAATGTCTTCATTAGTGACTTGGATGTGGCTGTGAAGTGCATTCTGTCCACGTTTGCAGACGATACTAATTTGTGGTGCGAAGTGAACACACCAGAGGTTAGGGAATGATTGCAGGCAGACCTGGAAGGTTGGAAAAGTGGGCAGAACATAGGATGCAGTTCAACAAGGACAAATGCAGAGTGCTGCACCTAGGGCGTAAAAATATCCAGCACACCTACTGGCTAGGAAATGACAGAAGCAGAAAGGGATCTCGGAGTTATAGTAGACTCCAAGATGAACATGAGTCATCAGTGTGATGAAATCACCAGCAAAGCTAACTGCACTTTATCATGCATCAGCAGATGCATGACAAATAGAACCAAAGAGGTGATAACTTCCCCAAAGAGGTGATAACTTCCCCTCTATGCAGCATTGGTCAGACCTCTGTTGGAGTACCACGTCCAGTTTTGGGCGCCATACTTTAAGAAGGATGTGGATAACTTCGAGAGAGTCCACAGGAGAGCCACTTGTATGGTATGAGGAGAGACTAAGGGACCTGGATCTCTTCAGCCTCCACAAGAGAAGGCTGAGAGGTGATCTTGTGGCTGCCTACAAATTCATTAGGGGGGTGCAGCAAGGAACCGGAGATGCTCTGTTCACCAGGGCGCCTCTTGGGGTAACAAGGAACAATGGTCACACACTAACAGAGAGCAGATTTAGGCTAGACATCAGGAAAAACTTCCTCATGGTAAGGGTGGCCATTATTTGGAATGGGCTTCCAAGGGAGGTGGTATTCTCCCCTACCTTGGGGGTCTTTAAGAGAAGGCTGGATAGGCATCTGGCTGGGGTCACCTGACCCTAGCACTCTTTAAAGATGGGATTACATATATGGTTTCCTGCCCAGGGCAGGGGGTTGGACTCAGTGATCTGTTGAGGTCCCTTCTGACCCTAGCATCTATGAATCCACATACAAGCTGGGGCACCCCCTCCCCTATACTGGAACCCCTCCAGCAGGAACTTGAACCTTCAGAGTGTGCCAAGGCCCCTTTCCACACCACAGCCCCCCTAAGCCATGAAGGAAGCCCTAGGGGTGTCCCCCCACTACATATACCCACCTCCCAGCAGGGACCTGCCTGTGAGCCCTCTTCCCTCATCTCCCCCAACAACTGCTGCTCCCCTACTTGGCCCAAGAGCAAAGCATGCTGGGAATAACTCCTAACAGGAGGGGCTTTGGCCCTCACACTCCTGGGCGGGGCTCTGGTGCCTCCCCACAGGAATCCCCCCTTTGGGGAAATGGAGGGGCAGATATGAAGGGGAGCCAACTGGGGTGCATAGATGATGAGGGGGAGACACCTCCTCCCCAACCAGCATGCAGAGCCCCCCTCACCAAAATGTCCCATCTTACCTCCATGTAGGACCCTGCCCCCCCC
>NW_005841832.1:3027896-3031696 GCF_000455745.1 Alligator sinensis | reverse complement strand
GAGCTGGCTACTGCAGTGGAGGGCAAGTGGGCAGACCCCAACACTGAAGGAAGTGGCAGCACCCGTGTCATAGCAAGAGGGGGGTGAGTGGGGCGACTGCCCCAGGCACTGAAGCAAAGGGGTGTGAACAGGTGCTGCCCAGCCAGGGTGGGACGTAGGATAGAGCCACAAACAGCTCATTTGGGGGGCGTGGGGACATGGGGAGGACAGCTCCCACCACTGCATGCACTCCTGGGCAGACGTGGTGGGGGCATGTGCCCCTAGATCTGTGTGTGGGGTGAGGGCAGGCTGCTGCTATAGGCTTTGCCCTGGGCACCAAACCTCGTTGGTATGGCACTGGGCAGCACCCCCCGCCCATATTTAATTTTGGTTAGCCTAAGCCAGAATGCCTGAGTTCTCTCACCCTAGCTCTGGGAGGGGAGTGGGGGCTGGTGTGCCAGAGCAAAAAAGGGGCTGGGAGCCAAGACCCCTGGGTTGTCTCTTAGCTGTGGGATGAGTGGGGGCCAGAAACCAGCACATCTGGGTCCTATCCCAGCTCTAAGGGTGTGGGGGGCTGGTGGGTCACAGCTGGGTGTCTGGGACTCCTGGGTTCTACTCCCTGGTTGGGGAGAGAGCAGAGAAATTGCTGGGGTCTAGAATAGGTAACCCCAATATGGGAACCCTAATAACCTCTCAGACCAGAAGGGGCAGCAGGGTAACCCAAGCCCCTCCTGCCTCATAGATCACAGGATAGACTCTCAACCAAAAGGCTATTCCAACACCATGTCTTGTAGGTCCCAGATACCTGGGTCCTCTCCCCACCTACATAGGATCCCACCTTTCATTCTGTATTGGCCCTGGATACTGGGTCCTCTCCCCGCAGGCTGCCAGGCGGGGTGAAAGGGCAAGGAAAGGACCAGCACCTGGGGCCCTTCCCTCCCCATACTGCCCCCAACTGCACCTCACCAGCTGTGGCCTCCCGGATGCCTGGGTCCCCTCCCTGGCTCAGGGTGGTACCTTGCAGCCCTTGGAGTTCATGGATTCGATGGTGCGCCGCATGGCTGGGTTGGGCGGGTCAAGGAGCTCCACCTGGGTGCGGACGTTCTGCTCCAAGTAGGGCCCGATGAGGAAGTAGTTCTCGCCCCACTCATCTGACGTGATCTTGGCCTTCGTCTGGATCACCGTGTAGATGCCACCCACTGCCCCCCAGAGCACGGGGAGGTTAGTCATGCCCCTGCTTCCCGGGGGTGGGGGAAAGAGGGCACCCTCCCTCCCAGCTCACTTCACATAGACCCCAGTACACTGGGGCTGCCCCAATGCATTGTGAGACTCCTCAGGGGCTATCCCACAATGTACTGCACATGCCAAGCAGGCTAGTTTAAAGGGAAGCAGTGCATTGTGGGTTTGTTGGCATACATATCCCACAGTGCAATGAGCTGGCATGTATTGTGGGATTCCATACATGTGCATCCCATAATGCATTTCACTCTTACTCCCAGAAAGCAGTGGCCTAGTGAGACAATACACTGTGGGCCTTCTGGCACATGTCTCTCAGCATATGTATCCCATGATGCACCACGGTCTTGCTCCCAGTGATCAATGACCTAGTGGAACACAATGCATTGTTGGCTTCCTGGCATATATATCCCACAGTGCACGGCACTTTAGTTCCCAGCAGACAGCAGCCTAGAGGGACACAGTGCTTTATGAGTCTCCTGGTATATATATTCTATATACTCCTATATACTGTGCTCTTTCTCCCCACAAGCAGTGGCCTAGTGGGACGCAATGCACTGTGGGACTCCCAACAGTCAATCAACTCCTCATCTAGTGAGCAACTGTCCCACCCCCAGGGCTCTTCTGCCCCGAGACCCACCTTCCCCACCCTCCCTCCCCCATCTCCCTCCAACCAGCTGGGAGAACCCAAGCCAAGAGTGCCCACCACCCAACCTCCCACCATGCACAGGTGGAGGTTGACACAGGCAGCATACACTCTACCCCAATCCAGCTCCAGGGAGGGAGCAGGAGCCTGCTCAGGCAGAGGCTGAGAGCTTCCATTTATTCCTCTCTAATGACAGGACAAGGCCCAGTCACTAAAAACACTTTGGGACAGAAGCCAAGAACGTTTAAGCACCGAAAGGAGCTCATGAAGGAAGCATACAGCCCCAGGGGAACTGCTCTGAGATGAGATGCAGCTGCCTCTGGGGTGGGGCACTGCAGGGGGCCTATTTATCCAGGAACCCCTCAGTCAGGTTGAGATGCAGCTGCTTCTGGGATGGCGTGTATTGGGGGTCAGATTATATGATGATCCCTCACCCAGTGCAGAGATGTGGCTGCTACTGGGGTGCAGCATGCTGGGGGATAGTTATACAGGTCCAACTCATCCACCACTGAGATGAAGCTGTAAGAAGCAAGGGGGATTTGCAAGAGGCAAGACCATCCTGGCACTTCCTTACCCTAAACCTCTAGAGAGAGAACCCAGGCAGTAAGGGAGCCCATTACAGCCTCTAAGCTGGAAAGGGCAGGGCACCAGAGCTCTCGCCTCAGGGGGCCAGGGCAGGATGCCAGCTTAATGAAGCTGCTTAACAATGAAGATCTCATATAATGAGGCAGAAGGGAAAGCTTCTTATAGCCCAAGGGAGCAGGCTGGGCACTTATGAGGTAGGGCAGGCTGCACCCAGCTACTTTTCCTGCTACAGGCTCTGTTCTGGCTGGGGAGGAGGGGGTGGGAAATCAGCCCTCCAACACCCCTGTCCTCCCCATCCAGCTAGTTATACCCCCTCTCTACCATGATGCATTGTGGGAAGGAGATGAACACATCCCATAAGGCACTACGCTCTTGCTAGGGTGGGTAATGGTCTAACTAAACACAGTGCACTGTGGCATTCCCAGGGCTAGTATCCCATAATGCACTGTGCTCTTGTTTAGAGAAGTGAAGCGCATTGTGGGAATCCTAGTGCACAGACCCCATAATGCACTATGCTCTCACTCCCAGCAGGCCATGGCCTAGCATGATACAATGCATCATGGGGCAACTGGCACATGTATCCTATAGTGCCCTGTGCTCTTGGACCTAAAGAGTGCTAGTGGCTTGCAGTGCATTTTGGGATAGGGTCAGGAGGCCAACACCCATTTTCCTCTTCTAAGTGACTTGTCAAGGGCATCGGGGAGCCCACAGTGGAGATTATCAGGCGCCCACAGTCTCCATCACCTCAAGGAGAGATCCACATGGACCAGTCAAGAGTCAGGGCAGAGCTGGGGAGAGGACCCAGGAGTCCTAGCTCTCAGCCCTCTCCCTCCCCTCCCCAAAAGCACCTCACTCTAACCCACCAGCCCTCCCCTCCCCAAGGGGTTAACCCAGGCATCTGGGCTGACCTTTGTTGGCCACCTCCCAGGCCACTTCGAAGAGGACCACGTTCTCCAAGTCAACCTCATCCTCCCAGTCCTCCAGCCCAGTCAGGGAGGTGACGGAGAGGCTGCGAGCCAAGGGCATGGTGCTGGTGAGGGGCCGTGCCTTGGGATGGAGTGTGTGGAGGCCTCTGGGCCCAGGCACCAGGCTGGAGAGAGAGAGACAGACCTGGGAAGTGCAACGGGTCTGGGGGGGGGTGCACCTTGCTGCCACCTGCCTGGGATCCCCCTTCCCCAACCCCACCTGGGTGCCTCCAGGCTGCAAGGGGGCAGAGATGGGTCAGGAGGTAGATGCCAACAGTGCTGAGTGGGGGAGCTCCCCCTTTACAGGTTGCATTCACCTCCTTTACAAGTGGAGGACATCCAGCTGAGCTATGGTGGTAACTGGGGCAGGAGGCAGAGACCCATGGTGG
>NW_005841832.1:3027656-3027886 GCF_000455745.1 Alligator sinensis | reverse complement strand
CCAGTGGGGGCAGGGGGGTGGGAGGACCCCTGGCTAGGGGGTCTTGGCCTGACTAGGGAAACAGTGACCCCTAGGATGCGGTGGGGGGCAGAGATGAGGCAGGGGGACCGTGCTAGAGGAGTCCTGGGCTGGGGGGAGGCGACTCTTAACACAGTGTCAGGGCTAGTGGACCCCCTAGCTGGGGGTGGCAGGGGGGGGGGGGCAGCGCGGGAGGGGGTCGGAGCCTGGGT
>NW_005841832.1:3024793-3027037 GCF_000455745.1 Alligator sinensis | reverse complement strand
GGCTGGGCCGCGTCGGGGGGCCGGGGGGGGGGGGGTTCGAGCCAGACCGTCTCCATGGAAACCGTTGCTTGGCAGCGGGCTTGAAGGGGGAGCGGGAGGGACAGAGGGGACCCCCTTTCCCTGCCCTCATGGATCTGCCCTATTGCCTTCCCCAGGCGCCCACTCTCACATCCGAGGGCTGGGCCTGGATGATGCCTTGGAGCCTAGACAGGTATTGGGGGGCCTCATGGGGGTGGGGCTGTACGGGCAGGGCAGGACGGGAAGGGGCTGGGGGGTGGAGGCAGTACTGGGGGTGCTGGCTGACGCTGTGTAAGCCTGGGGGTTCATGGAGGCTTGAGTTGGAGGTGGTGGGGCAGGAACTGTGCGCGACTGTGAGGAGCGAAGGCAGAGATAGGGAGGCAGTGATGGGCATTGGTAGGGGCTGCGTGAGCCTGTGGGGTCCATGCGAGGATATTTAGGAGTGGGAGGGGAGCAGGGGCATGGGGTAGCTGTGGGGATGGAGATAGGGGCTGGGGTCATGAGGAGCATTGTTGGGACTGCATGAGTGAGAGGGGGGTACAGGGCAGCCATGGCAGGAGTGGGGGCAGAGATGAGGTCTTGGGGATTATGGGGAGCCTTGGTGGGAGCCCTGTGAGCAGTGGGGGTCTATGGGGGCAGCTGTGCATGGGAGGCAGGGGAGGGTCTTTGCCAATCCCTACCTCTCGTATCCTGTCCCCGCAGGTCTCACAGGGCATGGTGGGGCAGCTAGCTGCCCGCCGTGCCGCCGGTGTCATCTTGGAAATGATCAAGGAGGGGAAGATTGCGGGCCGGGCTGTGCTTATCGCTGGCCAGCCAGGCACGGGCAAGACTGCCATTGCCATGGGTATGGGCCTGGGGCAGCCTCGGGATCTGTCCATATCCATGCCCTGAGTGGGAGGGATCTTCCCTATATTCCTGCACCATATGGGATCAGGGATCATCTGTCGTCTTCTGCCCCATCCTGGGGTCTGGCTGCCATGAGAGGCATCTCCTCACTTTGCTGCCCCTGGCATTTGTACCCTCCCCAGGACCTGCCCTGTCCCCACCTCCAGGTCTCTCCTGGGCTTCCCCACCCTAAGATCTCCCCACCTGGGGGGTTCCCTTCTTACCTGGGGAGCTGTGGCTCTAACCATCTTGAAGTTCTGGTGCCCATGCAGCGGGGATGGCATAGTTGTACAGCCTCTGATGTAACCACAGCCCTTGTTCTGTTGCCTCAGGCATGGCTCAGGCCCTGGGGCTGGACACCCCCTTCACAGCCATCGCTGGCAGTGAGATCTTTTCCCTGGAGATGAGCAAGACAGAGGCACTGACTCAGGCCTTCCGGCGCTCCATCGGAGTGCGCATCAAGTAAGGATGAGCCTGGATACCTGGGTTCCATCCCTTCTTGGGGAGTGGGGACTAGTGAGGTGGTGCAGGGGACTGCAAGGAGGACGCTTGAGTTCCATCTCATCTTCGAGAGGTGATGGGGATCTGGTGGATTATAGCAAGGGGACTGAAAGCCAGGACTGCTGGGTGCTGTCTCTAGCTCTGGAAGGGGAGTGGGGTCTGGTTGGTTGGAGCTGTGGGGGGCAGGGGCTGGAAGCCAGGACTCCTGGGTTCTATCCCTAGCTCCAGGAAGGGAGTGCAGTCTGATAGATCAGTCACAGCAATTGCAATCACCTCTCCTAGTCAGCAGAAGGGAGCAGCTTTATCCCGCCTCCCGCCCTCATTTAACAGGAGCAGTTGGGGTACAGTCCTGACTTTTCTCTGTCCCTCATCCCTGCAGGGAGGAGACTGAGATCATTGAGGGGGAAGTAGTGGAGATCCAGATCGACCGCCCAGCTACTGGCACTGTAAGTGGGGATTGGGGCTGGGCAGGGGCTGTCCTATGCTGGATCTGAGCTTCCCCCATAGGAACATGACTGTGAATCCCCTCAGCTTGGCATATATGGGACAGGGTTGGCTGAGGCTCCCCTTGCCAGACCGTTCCTGTCAGGTGTGATGAGCAACTGCATCCATCTGTCTATCTGCAGGGTGCCAAGGTGGGGAAGCTGACACTGAAGACAACAGAGATGGAGACCATCTATGACCTGGGCACCAAGATGATTGAGTCCCTGACCAAAGAGAAAGTCCAGGCGGGGTGAGCAGGACTTCTTCCCCTCAGGGTGGTATATAGGCTGGAGCACAAGGGCGCCACCTGTGCTGATGCAGATGTGGCCAGCGCACTGCGCTGCCCTTCCCCCCCCC
>NW_005841832.1:3018894-3022177 GCF_000455745.1 Alligator sinensis | reverse complement strand
CCCCCCCCGGCAGTGGTGACCCTGAGCACTGCTGGATGTCTTCCCTCTAGTTTCCCTGAGGAGGTTGGATGTGCTCCCACCTCACTTCAGCAGACATCCAGGGATGACCTTGCCCCCCTTCTCTGAGGCAGCCAGGCCTGAGCCCTCCCTCCTCCCACAGGGACGTCATCACCATTGACAAAGCCACGGGCAAGATCACCAAGTTGGGACGCTCCTTCACTCGAGCACGGGACTATGACGCCATGGGTTCCCAGGTATGCAGGAAGTGGGGGCAGTGGGTGCCCCTGGGTACCAAAGCATTGGGAGTGGGGGGAAATGAGGCCCCCAGGTTCTATTCCAGTGGGGTGGGAGGATCCTGCCTCAGGTAGGGAGTCGGACTAAATGACCTCTGGAGGTCCCTTCCAGCACAACTTCTCTATGATTCCAGGGGCTAGGGCCTAGAAGATGTGTTTTTTAGGTACTGAGGCTTGAGCGAGATGGGGGGCTACTGGGTAAGGAGGGGCATAGGCAGAGCTGTGGAGTGGGGACTTCTGGCTATCAGCTGCAGGGTGCAATAGGGAAGGGGGCTGCCAGGTGACACCAGACAGGCTGAGCTCCCCCCTAACACAGAGGATTTTGGTGTGGATATAGAGCTGGTGAGACCAGCCCTGAGACCTCTCCCACTACCCCATCCCTGACCAGACCAGATGCTGCAATGGGAGGTAGGGGTTGTGGGGGACGAGTCTGAGTTGTTTGCCACACATGCAGTGCCAGGGGAAAGGCAGTGGGGTTGCAGGGCAGGGAGTGGGGGCAGTAGGTGAGCTCTGAGCTGTCTCCCCCCTCTCCCCCCAAATCCAGACCAAGTTTGTGCAGTGCCCAGATGGGGAGCTGCAAAAGCGCAAGGAGGTGGTTCATACAGTATCGCTGCATGAGATTGATGTCATCAATAGCCGCACCCAGGGATTCCTGGCTCTCTTTTCAGGTACCACCTGCCCCCCACCTGCACCAAGGCTTCCTCCTCCTATGGCCTAGGGCTGCAGCAGACCTATCCCCAGAGGGGGTTTGCCCTTGTTCATACCCCAGGGACATCTCCCTCGCACCCCGCACAGACATGCATGCAGGCATGCACACACAGACATTATTCTCTGCCCACAGGGGCGGGTGGAACCCCTGTGTGTCCCTTATGGGACTCTGTACTAGGGGAGGGGTCTCCATACATGAGCCCCTCCCTTTCCCACCCCAGGTGACACTGGTGAGATCAAGTCAGAGGTGCGGGAACAAATCAACGCCAAGGTGGCTGAGTGGCGTGAGGAAGGCAAAGCTGAGGTCATCCCAGGGGTGAGTGTGCAAGTTGGTGGGCACTGGGGTGGGGTCTTCCAGGCTTTGTGGGGTTCTCTTTGGAGGGAAGTGGGGAGCTGGGACTAGGAGTGGCAGCCTGGGGTCAGTATGGTGGTAGGGGGAGTACTTGAGGCTGGGCCACCTTTTGGGGGAGCAGCAAGCAGGGCACAGGACTGTGGGGTAGGGGCTGGGATCAGGGGATTCCTAGGGTGACCCCATGGTGCAGTTTTTGGGAAAGGGGAACATTAGACATTAGGGCGGCACTGGGGTGATCCATGGCTCCCAGCTATGAGGGACTGGGGAGAGGCCCCAGTGGGTGTCCCTGGGTACCAGAGTGAAGGGGAAGTGGGACCCCTTCATCATACCTTGTGCGCCCCCCCCCCCCCCACCTCTTCTAACCCAGGTGCTCTTCATCGATGAGGTGCACATGCTAGACATCGAGTGTTTCTCCTTCCTCAACCGGGCGCTGGAGAGTGACATGGCGCCTGTGCTCATTATGGCCACTAACCGCGGCATTACCAGGTCAAGCATGGCAGAGTGGGTGGTGGGCATGAGGCTTCAGCCTCAAACCCCTGCTCTTGTGAGGACCCCCTTCAGGCCCACCCAAGACAAGATCAGCCTTAGCTACCCTTCACTATGCCTATTCCAGTCCAGTTCATCTACCCTGGTCCCAGAAACTCAACCTGGTATCCCAGCACCCCCTAAGCACTCCATCTCTCTGCTAGGAAGATCTTACAGACCCCACCTCCAGCCCCTACACGCTGACCACAGGCTGCTACTTCTAATTCCAGCTCCCCTCTTCCCTCCAGGTTGAATCCTGTGCCCCCCCCCCCCGGTGGCCCCCAATGTGGGTACCATATAGTCATCTTCTGGCATTGCCATTTTCCTGATCCTTCCCATCAGGGGAGCTCCTGGTTTAAAGCAGATGTTTGTACTGGTCCCCAGTTCTGCAACTTGGGGACATGTTTGAATTTTATTCCCACCTGACTGCTCCAATACATCCCACAGGATATTTTGATAGTCTTTGTGTTGGCAGTACTCCCCAGGCCTGTGCTGTCAGCCAGACCCCTGCTTCTTGTGCCTGGACCATTAGCAGAGACAGGCCCATGGCTTAATCCTTGAGGAGCTCCTCTAGTGTCCTCCTTCCCTCCAGCCCAGTATGTCCCCTTTCAGTCCACCTCAGCCACCTTCCCTGGAGCCCATCCATGCCTCACTTGCCTCACAGCCAGTTGTCTTGTTTCTGCCTCCTGGAGTGATGTTTGGACATGTGTGATCATCAGTGTTACCTTGAGCTGGGAAAAGACATTCTCTGTTGGAGGTCCCAGCTGGCCCCTGGAGTAGATGAGAGCCTGCCCCACACTCTCACAGTGGGACTTAAACCCTTGGTTAGGGGGTGGGACAGGGGCAGATTAGGTCATCAAATGGGCAGGCCATCCCTTGGTTAGACCACCAGAGGGGTGGAACCTAGGCAGGGGCAGGGCATCACTTGGTAGGAGCAAAGGATAGGGGTCAGTTAGGTTATTGGTTGGAGGCCTGCACAAGGGCAGGGCGCTGCATGATGGGCATGGCAAGACCCCAGTGCCCTGATGCCTCCAACCCTTTCCCTGCAGAATCCGTGGCACCAACTATCGGAGCCCCCATGGCATCCCCATCGACCTGCTGGACCGGTTGCTCATCATCTCTACTTCGCCCTACAGCGACAAGGAGACCAAACAGATCCTCAAGATCCGGTGAGGCCGGGGCCCCCCAGTCACAGACCCCTCTACCCTTCCCAGTCCCTCAGGAGTGTTTCCCCTGCATCACAAACTTTGCTTCCGCTTTTAGCTCTCCAATCGGAGGGTTCTTCCCTGCATCGCAGACCTTCTCCTCCCCCTTCCAAGCTCCCCCATAGGAGGGTTCATCCCCTTCAATGGTAGGGCCCGTCCTGCGAGCTCCCTTACATCAGGGTCCTCTCCTCCCTTCCCCT
>NW_005841832.1:3004981-3018863 GCF_000455745.1 Alligator sinensis | reverse complement strand
AGGCTGCCCCCAGGGCCCTTCAGCCCAACAGTGGCCCCACCCCCCAGTCACATTTCCCTCCAGGGGTCCTGGTACTGTAATCTACCCCAGCTTGGGGGAAAGGCAGGAGGAGGGGACAGTGCCCACAAGAGCTGCCACAGACCAGCCAGCACTGCAAGGTTCCCTCAAGCAGTGTCTGACCCCCACCCAGGTGTGAGGAGGAGGACGTGGAAATGAACGAGGATGCCTACACGGTGCTGACTCGCATTGGACTGGAGACCTCGCTGCGCTATGCTATCCAGCTCATCACCGCTGCCAACCTTGTGTGCCGCAAGAGGAAGGTCAGCCCAGATGCCTGGGTCCCACCCCAGGAAGGGGGTGGCCACTAGAATGGAGCTGGGAACCTAGGTGCTCTCGCAGCTCTGGGCAGGAAGTGGGGTCTTGGGGGGATTAGAGCAGAAAGGGTGGGAGCCAAGACTCCTGGCTTCTGTCCTAGTCCTGAGTGGACTCTTTGGTCTGGAGGGTTACAGCAGGAGAGCTGGGATGCTTGGGTTCTCCACTGCTCTAGGAGGGCAGTGAATTCTGGAGCTCTGGCAGGGGGATGCATGGGTTCTGGGAAAGGAGTGGGGTCAAAGGAGGGGAGCTGCAACTCCTGGGATCTCTCCCAGCTCTGGGAGAAGGGGTGGGGTAAGGAGTCAGGACACCTGGGCTCCCTCCCAGCCCTAGAAGGCAGAGTGGGTAACTCCCTTGTGGCTCTGGTGACTAGGCCAAGTGAGAGGATTTGGATTGCAGGGGGGTGGTCCTGGCACAGGATCCCTCCACAGCTGACACTTACCCTGCTCCTCCCCCAGGGTACAGAGGTTCAGGTGGAGGACATCAAGCGTGTCTACTCCCTCTTCTTGGACGAGTCACGCTCCACCCAGTACATGAAGGAGTATCAGGATGCCTTCCTCTTCAATGAGCTCAGTGAGTCAGGGAGTGGTAGGGGGTATAGGGAGAGAGGACACGGCATAATCCAGCCCCTTCCCCTTGGATTCTAACCTTCTCTTCTCTTGCAGAGGGGGAGAACATGGACACCTCCTGATGGACCCAGACCGCCTTCACTCCCCCTCAGCTCAGCCCTTGGCACCTGTTTTTCAATTAGTATAGGGTTTTTTGATAAAATAAAATTTTTTTTTTTTTTTGGAGAAGATTGGCTGGACACTGGAATGGGGAGGGGGCAGAATGCCTGGATTCTCCTGACTGGGAGTTTAGAGCGAGGTGGGGGAGGGGAGAAAAGGATGGGTTCTTCTTTTGGCTGTGGGGGATACAACAGGGGAAGATGGGACACCTGGTTCTCTCCTGGCTGGGTAAGGGGAGTCTGGTGTTTGGGGACTAGGATCCATGGGTTTGACCCAGCTGGGAGTTTGTAACACACCTACTGCTCTCCCATATCTATACCCTTCTAGCAGAAATCCCCCCCCACCCATGCTGAGACTGACCCCTCTTCTTTTCCCCCCCCTGCAGTCCTAGGGGCTTCATGCTGTCCACCTGTAGGGCCCCCCCCCACCTACCCAGGCCAAGCCCAATCACTTCCCTCCCAGCAGATGACCTTCTCTAACCCCTGGCCCTTTGCTGTGGGGGTGTAGGCAGGCTGTGATGGTCTCCCAGGGGCAGATTAGGTCACGGGGTAGGTAAGGCATCCCCTGATTAGATCCTGAGAGCTAGCCTGTGGGGACAGGAGCTTGCCTGGTTAAATCACTGGAGTCCTGGAGAAGGGTAGGGCACCACCATGTGACTGGGTCACTGGTAAGGGGGAAGGCAGGGGTGCCCATCATGGGGAGACCCCAGTGCCCCACATCATGCCCCAATGCTCTCCCACTCCCAGCCCAGGGCTCCCACATATCCATCTCCTGGCCACATGCAGAAGCTTCTACCTGAAGTTGAGGGTGGCTGCTCAGATCCCCATGGCTAGCAGGCACTGAGCAGAGAGAAGAGTCCACTTGTGTCCCTGCCAGGCTTCACCCCAGGCTTGGCAGTGGGTGCCATTGGCACAGGACCCACTGTATGCAAAGGGCTGGGTCAGAGGCCAGTGCAGTAGCTCTGGGTAGCTCATGGAGGTAAGTGGGTATTTGTGCAAATGGGGCCACACACAGCTGATGGGGACCAGAGTCCTCATGCAACACTAGCCCTTGTGCAGCTGATGAAAGGGAGAGTCCACGTGACAGGAATCCTTGTGTGACATGGGGCTGTGGGCAGCTCCTGGCAGCAGAAGCCTTCACGTTTCACCCTACCCCATTGAGCACTCAGTGTGGGGCAACCAAGAACTCCCAGCCACATTTACTCAAGGCAGCTTAATTTGGATTAAAGTAAAGTAGGGGTGTGAATGTACTGCTGCATGGACCCCCTAGTGGAGCACGGACCTATTGGGGCTTGCCAGGGGCCCAAGGTTAAGCTTAGTGAGTGTGCACAGACCCTGCTGGTCCTCCAGGACCTTCCCATAATCCATGAGTAGCTCAGCTCATGCAGTGCCTCTGAAGATGACCAGAGGCCTGATAAGGAAGGGTATGTACAAAACAAAGGGCAGATTTCCCCCATCCTTGCCCTGTCCTGGTGTGGCCCAAGGGCCACAGCCTTCACCCCAGCCCCGGTGAGGACCAAGCTTTGAGCCCCTGCCCAGCCATCTGCAAGCTGTGGTCTGGGGTCAGGAGGTTGGATACCCCAAACTACCAAACCAGTGCTGAAGGGCACGGGGCACTACCGAGCATGGATATGCCTGGTCCTTGGCAATGCCCCCCCAGCACAGCCCCAGTAGATCATACTACCTGCTTCAGCACCTTCCTACGAGTGCCCCCTCCCCCGCTAGGAAAAGAACCCAGGTGTCTGGGCACCCCCATTGGGCAGTTAGAGGCCAAAACACCTGGGTTTGGGCACAGTGACCCTAGAGGGGAAAGACTCTGTGCCCCTCCCCCCCTGAGGTGGCTAGTGCCCCCTAGCAGGGAAAACCCCTACTCCTGGGGCCCCACCTGGGGTAAAAGCACCAAGGCCGAGGTCTCTTGTATCTCTTTATTAGCGTCTTAAACAGTAAAAGCCCCCAGCTGTGGCACAGTGCCATCCTGACCAGCAGGGGACACTGGATCAGGGATAGGGGTCAATGCGGGGGCAGGGCAGGGCAAGGCAAGCCAGGCCAGGTTGGGGCTCAGCCGTCAGAGAACTGGCGGTACAGTGCAGCCAGGCGGGCATCAGGGAAACGCGGTACAAAGTGCACCTGCAGGATCTGGGAGAAGCCCTCGCTCAGTGCTGGCGCCACGAACTTGCTCCTAGGGGAGAGGAGGGGCTCGGTGCTGTGAGCTTCCCCTAGGTAGGGTCTCCCCTCCCCCTAGCAGTAGCCCTGTTGCATTCAGGATTACTCTGCCTCTGCCTGCCCTCCCCACCCCACATTGTGCGAGCTTCTCCCCTAAGGTACGGTCTCTGCTCCTGGCACTACAAACTTGCCTACAGGCAGGGAGAACTCTCCCTTGCCCCCTATGGAGTGCCCCCTTCCCCAGCACTCACTTGTAGGTGTTGAGGACAACATCGGTGACAGAGACATGCCCTGTTTCTGTCATGTCCCGGAACTGAAAGGACAGATAGCTCTGGTCAGTGGGGGATGAGACCTTTCCCTTCCATAGGGCACTGGCCCTGATCTGGACCCAGGGCAGGGGTGAGGCAGTGGCTTCCCCACTCTGGGGGGTCCTCACTCACCCTGTTGTTGTGTTTGGCCTGCTCCAAGGTGGCCATGAAGAGGAAGCAGCGGCAGGGAACCCCGGCATCCTGGGCACATTCAATGTACCTGGTTAGGGAAGTGGGGAGAGATTCACAAGGGGAGAGGGGGACTGGAGAACCTCTCCTAGGTCCCCCCATCCCCAAGGTCACAAAGCAGTTGGGCTGGAAGGGACCTCACAAGGTCACAGCTAGTCCAGTCCTGCTCAGGGCAGCATCATCCCTGACTACACCATCCCAGCCAAGTGTCTGTCCAACCTGCTCTTCAAAACTCCCAAGGATGGAGATCCCAGCTTTTCTAAACAGCTTGTCCCAATGCTTGACCACCCTCAGTCAGGAAGTTCCTCCTCATCTCCAACCTCAATTTCCTCTGCTGCAGCTCAAGGCTATTGCTCCTAGTCCTGTCCTGTTCCCTGCAGCCACAAAGAAAAATCCATCTCTGTTCTCTCTGCAATTGCCTTAAGTCTTCTCCGGGTTAAACAGTCTCAGCTCTTTCAGCCTTGTAAATCCTGCTTCCCAGGTCTCTGATCTTTTTTGTTGTGCTCTGCTGGGATCTTTCAAATCCACCCACATCTTGAAGTGCAGGGCCCCAAACAGGACCCAGTGCTCCAAGGAAGGCCTCCCCAGTGCTGAAAAGATGGAAGTGTCACTTGATTTGCAAGGGGCACTCCATTCCTAGGATTATAGTAAAGTCAGGCTGAAGGGAACCTCACAAAGTAACATCTAGTCCAGCCGTCTGCTCAAGACAGGATAATCCTTGACTTAAAACCATCCCGGCCAAGTGTCTGCCCACCCTGCTCTTGAAAACTTCCAAGGATGGAGCTCCCACAGTTTCCCTAGGCAGTCTGTCCCAATGCTGGACCACCCTGATAATCAGGAAGTTCCTCATCTCCAACCTAAATTTCCCCTGCTGCAGCTTGAGGCCATTGCTCCTAGTCCTGTCGCCTATGGCCACAGAGAAAAACCCATTTCCATTCATTCTAGACCCGTCCTAGTCTCTAGAATATCTGCACCTCCACCCAACTTGAGCAAGATGCACTTCATCCTCTAATTCAAATCATTCATTAATGATCCAGATTGACATTGCCAATGTGCACACGCCCTGAAGACAGAAGTGCACTGCAGGATATGCCTAGCACCCTGTTTGACCAGCCCCAAGCCACGTGACCCACCTTAAAAGATAAGACCCTAGGAGAGCCTTGACTAGTGGAACATCAAGACCATTAAAAAGAGAAAGTTGTTAACAGCTGTGCAATGAAGAGTGTAGAAGAGATCAGGGAGATTGAACTATGAAGTCAGTTGACTCCCTCAGTCAAGGAACAGCACTTGATGTCTCCTCCCAACCAGACACTGAGCCATGGATGCTACTCCTCAGGTACAACGATCCAAGCAGTTATGTCTCTATTTTACAGTGGGATTATTTACCTAATGCAGGGGTTGTCAACCAGGGGTATGCATGCCCCTGGGGGTACTTGGCAAGGCCCCAGGGGTACACGGCAGCAGTGTGGAGAAGCGGGGGCACTTCTGGTTTCACTGCTGCACACAGGGGACCCCCCAGGCTCATCGACTGGGTACTCCCTGCTTCTCGACTGGCTGCCAGGGGTACACCAACCAAAAAAGGTGGAAATCCCCATACCTAACGAATCACTCCAGGGCAATGAACACCCCCAAGTGGAAAGCAGTAGTTGATGAGGCTGGTTCTAATTTAAGCTATGTACAAGCAAAGCAGGACTAAGAACTGAGGGTTTTGAGACTAAAACTGCCCTCTGGAGGGAAGTCTTTGATCCTTCCTTTTTGTACTGACATGGGATCCTAGTTGTCCACTCACCATAGAAAATTGCAGAAAAACAAGGATGTGCACGTTTTTTTTAAACGGAAATTTTCTGCTTTCTTTTTTTCTTGTAGACAACTAAGATCCCTATAAATGACTTTTGGGGGTCCCTTCCAGCCTGACTTCACTATGATTCTGATTCCTGCTTAAACAGGACACAAAAGAAACATGTTATCATCCATATCAACCCTTTCCTGAGCTCTCACTGGTCTACAGCAGGGGTGGAGGGCACTGGTTGCACTGCCTTTGATTTCTGCTCCACCCAAAATTTAAAACCAACTGTGGGGTAGTGGCAGCAGCATTTCCAGCCAGGCAGCGCTGCAGAAGTCAATTGACTTCATGGCTCATAATCATCTTCCTTATCCCTTCTGAACCCTTCATTCCATAGGTGTTAACGACCCTCTCTATATTTTAAATGGTCTTGATGCTCCACCAATCAGGCTGCCTTTTGTTCTCCAATGCCATTGTGTGTTCACTGCTCCTGGTGATGAAGTTCCTATTTCACAGCCCAGCAGATTGTTTTTAACTTTTTGCAATGAAGTTGTATTTGCTTCTGCTTCAATCCTAAATGAAATAATACAGCCCTGGGCCCCCACGATGTTAGGGAAGCTTCTAGTTTATTTTTAACTGGAGAAAAATACCTGCTGTGTTATATGTGATGGGACCTCTCAGCATCTGCACCCCACTTTTCAAAGTCCCAGATCCACCCATGGTCTCAAGCCTGCACTCCCAGTCTCAGTGTCTCCCTCCCTCTCTCCCTCCAGCCCAACCTGCGACGTGACTCCAGGTCTGGGTTGGTGTTGTCCACGGCTGCGCTCTTGCCCTGGCGCAGTGCTGCTGTGCAGGCTGCCAAACACTTCTGCCAGGAGCCCAGTGTATCCTGGGGGAGAGGAGGGGAGGCGAGAAGGACTCAGACCCGCACCACATGAGGGAGACGGAGTCCTGTCCCCCTCACTGTGCATCCTCCTTACCCGGTTGGCGTACGCATAGCCAGCAGGCACTAGGTGACGTTTCAGGAAGGTTGACTTGCCAGCTGCAGGGGGAAGAGATGGGGTTAGTGCTGGGGGTGGGGGCAGAGGGGAAACTCGGGGCTGGCCAATGGGATCATGGCAGCACAGGGCTTGTGGGAGCTGGAGAGCCTCTGCCATGAGGAACCAGACTAACCTGCAGGGAAGCCAACAGCCACCACCAGCTCGGGCGTAGGCCATACCAGGAGGGCGTTGGGTGGGTCATAAAGGGGCCCATCAGGATCCAGGTGCCGCTGTAGGGGGAGAGGGGAAAGAGAGGGGATGTTAGAGACACCGCACCTGCCCCAGCCCCTCTCACATCCCTCCCCAGAAGAGGCCTTTTTTAAGGGGCTCAGCCAGGGGGGTGGGGGTGCTCCAAGCCCAGGCAGGGGACATCTTGAGTGTTAAGCAGCAGGGAAGGGATGCCTGGGAGGTGGGGAGAGAGTGCTCCTTGGGAGAGTTTGTTGAGGCAGGGGGCAGTTTGTTGTTAGGGGTGTAACATCCCTCATGCCCTGCTGCCCTTCTCCAACCCCCTCAATCTCCACCTATTCCACACCCCTCCCTCCCTCCCCGTCCCATAAGACCCTGCCTGCCCCACAGGCAACTGGGTAGGACCCCGGAGGGAAGGTCCTCAGGGGCAGAGAGGGGCAGGCAGAGCCCTGGAATGGAGCAGGACCCTGGGACCAGAAGGGGGTACTCATGGGGCTGAAGGGGGGCAGTGGGAAATGGCCAGGCCCTGCCAGAGGATAAGTCAGGGACAAAGTGGGGCACTCACCGGGTCGAAGGCAGGCAGCTGGAAGGGGGCAGGTGCCCAACCCAGGAAGAACTCCTCAGGGGTATGGAATGGCAGTGCTGCATTCAGGGCAAACTGGGGGAGAGACGGTGTCAGGGGGTCACTGGGGTGGGGTGGGGTGGGGGGGTTGGGGGAGGCAGGTCTTATACCAGGCGGTCACTGCAGGAGAAATCCTTCTTCTTGTGCCCAGGGGCCCAGTTTGGGGGGCGTCCAGCTGCATCTGGGCGAGACAAGGAGGTGATACCCCCCACTCCAGCCCTGCTGCTTTCCCCATGGTGTAGACCAGTGTCTGCCCTACCATTCCCAAGAAGGGCTTTGGAGGGCAGGGAGCTGGGGTGGAGTAGAGTAGGATACACTGGCAGGGCTGTGTATCGAGTAAGGAGGGGAAGTTACCCAGTTCTGGAGTAAGAGCCAGGCACCCGGGGACACGACACGGACACGGACACGGACACGGACACGACAACAGGACTTGGGGCAAGGGCGCTATGGATCGGGGTTGAGGGACTCCAGCAGCTCCCAGGGTGAAGGGTTTTGGAGTAACCTGTCACTTTCCTCCAACTTCCCCAATGCCCTCCACCCTCACAGTCTAGCCTGGACTGCCTCCCACACCTCCCACCCCAGAAGGCAGAGCCTCCTGCTTCCCCCTCGCAGGCCCCAGTACCCACCCCCCATCCCAAGCTCATTATGGCTGGGAGGGGAGACCACTTCTGTGTCCCCAGACTGGGGAGGGGCTCTCCCAAACCCAGCCCTGAGGCCTACCCCCTATCCCACACCTGAAAGAGGCTGCCCCCTTCCCCCACACTCACCTCCCACATACAGGCTGTGCTGTATGGATACAGACAGGCCCCCGTTTGCCTGGGGAGGGGTAGTAAGAAGGGTAAGTGCCCTACCAACCCCTCATCCACTCCACTCTCCCAGCACCCCCCACACACCCTGCCTGCCCCCCCCACCCTACCCCACCCCACCACCCTACCAGCTCCCACCCTACTGCCTCTTCCCCAACCCCACCAGCCCACATCCCCTCTACCCTTCAAGCCTCTGCTGCCCCTCCCCCTCCACATCCTTAACATCCCCCCCCAATCCCCTTCCATGCACACCCCTCTATCCCATAAACCCCTGCTGCCATCCCCCACCTGGGTACCTTTTGGCACAGATGGTCCCACATGCCCAGCACAGGCTTCCGGTAGATCCCAGTACCAGTGGCAACCAGCACCTGAAAGAGGAAAGGGGGTGGCTTGTGCGTGTGTGATGTGAGGGACACAGACAGGAGCAGTCTCACCCCCACCCCAAGCCGGCCCATCTCAGGTGCCTATATACTAATGCCAGGAGCATGGGGAACAAGCAGGAGGAGCTAGCCCTCCTACTCCCTAGTGTGCATTACGATCTTGTAGGGATTACGGAAACCTGGTGGGAATCCTCACACAACTAGGACCAGATGGGGAAGAAAGGTGGCGGCATTGTTTTCTATGTGAAAATGCCTCTTTGGAGGCTGACAACAGCTCCAAAAATGAACATCTAGAAACTCTCTGGGTTAAGTTGTGGTGGTGCGGTGAGAGAGACCTAACTGTAGGTGTATACTACAGACCACCAAACCAGGGGGAGGAACTCGATTTGGAGTTCACCCAAGAATTGATTGAGGCCACACATGCACATGACATGGTAGTCATAGCCAATTTTAATTATCCAGACATCTCCTGGGAGGAACACTCAGCCAAGTTGGATCGGTTACAATCTTTCCTGAACTGTGTCAAGGAGCTCTTCCTGACTCAGGAGGTATGTGGGCCAGCCAGAGATGATGCTGTGCTAAACTTGGTCCTGGCCAAAGGAGACAACCTGGTGACTGACTTAAATATACAGGGAAGTCTGGGCAACAACTATGAAACCATCATGTTCACTGTCCAAATGCAAATTCCAACAAGCTTAGGTCACCAAGTGCTGCGGGACCAGGGACCGAAGGCAAAAGGTGCACATGAAAAGTGGTTGTCCCTTAAGGACATGATCCTTGAAACACAAAGGAAGTCCATTCCCATGCAGAGAAAAGGTAACAGAAGGGCTGGAAAGCCCTCTTGGCTAAACAGGGAACTCACAGTCCTCTTAAGAAAGAGACTTATAAACAATGGAAGCTCAGTGCAGGCCTCAAGAAGGACTATTCCACAATGGCCTGCATTTGCAGCGAGCAGATAAGAAAGGCTAAAGCGACAACTGAACTTTGATTAGCAACGGGAATCAAGGACAACAAGAAGTCCTTCTTTAGGTACATAGGGAACAGGAGGAAGACAAATGGGAGTGTGAGGCCATTGCTCAACAACTCAGGAGAGCTGGTCACTGGCATCCAGGAAAAAGCTGAACTCCTGAATAACTACTTTGCCTCGGTCTTTCACAGGACCAAGGGAAAAAATGCCAGGTAGGAGTACAAGATGAGCACGGTAGGAATAATCGCCTTCCTACTACTGCCGTAGAATCGGTGTATGACTAATTACAAAAATTAGACATATACAAGTCAGTGGGACTGGATGCTCTTCATCCAAGAGTGCTGAAGGAGCTGGCTGAAGTCACTGTGGAATTCCTGGTGAAACTCTTCCACAACTCGTGGTGCTCTGAAGTCCCTGAGGACCGGAAGAGGTCCAATGTTGTGCCTATCCACAAGAAGGGCAGGAGGAAGGCCATGGGTAACTATAAGCCAATCAGCCCAACTTCCATCCTAGGGAAAATCCTAGAAAAGTTCATCAAGGAGTCTATCTGTGATAAGCTTGCAGAAGGGAAGATTCTAAACGACAGCCAGCATGGTTTCAGCACGGGCAGGTCTTGTCTTACCAACCTCATCTCCTTCTATGACCAGGTGACTCACCACCTGGACACGAGAGAGCCGGTTGACATTGTATACCTAGACTTCCAAAAGGCCTTTCATCTCATATCCCACGATGTCCTTGTGAGAAAACCTGGTTATGAGCTTAACTCTGAGACAGTCAGGTGGGTGAAAAAGTGGCTGCAGGATAGGACCCAGAGAGTCGTAGTGAACTTATCTTCCTGCTGAGAAGTGGGCAGTGGTGTCCCACAGGGGTCAGTGCTTGGTCCAGCACTTTTTAACATCTTTATTAACAATTTGGACGTGGGGGTGAAGAGTTCACTGGCCAAGTTTGTGGATGACACCAAGTTATGGGGGAGTGTGGTCACGCTTGAAGATAGGCTACAGATACAGGCGGACCTAGACAGGCTAGCAAGTTGGGTAGATTGGAATCTGATGAAGTTCAGCATCAAGAAATGTAAAGTGCTCCACCTTGGGATGAGCAGCCCCCAACACACCTACAGACTTGGCAGCACCAAACTGATTAGCACCACGAATGAAAGGGGCTTGGGGGGGAATAACTGACCACAATATGAATATGAGCTGGCAGCGTGATGCTGTAGCCAGTAGGGCAAATAATACTCTAGAAGTAATGGCCACAAGTAATACTCTGGCATGCATCAATTGATGCACCTCCAACAAAACCAAGGAGATGATTCTTCCAGTCTACTCAGCACTGGTTAAACTGCAGCTGGAGTACTGTGTCCAGTTCTGGGTACCACACTTCAACAGACATGGACAAGCTTGAGAGAATCCAAAGAGGAGACATCTGTATGATCAGGGTATTACATGGCAAGCCATACAAGGAAAGGCTGAGGGATCTGGGACTCTTCACCCTGAAGAAAAGGCGGCTGAAAGGGAACCTGATAGCAGCTTACTGCTACACTAGCAGAATACATCTAGGGCTTGGTGAGCAACTGTTCACCAAGGCAACCAAGGGGAAAACTAGAAGTAATGGCCACAAGCTCCTGGAAGACCGATTCAGGCTCAACATTAGGAAAAACCTCTTCACAGTCAGGGTGTCCAGACTGTGTAATAATCTCCCGTCAGAGGTGGTGCAATCATCTACCCTGGAAATTTTCAAGGAGACTGGATGGTCACCTTGCTGGGGTCACCTGACCCCCAGTCATCTGTCCTGCTTGGTGCAGGGGGGCTGGACCCGATGATCTTCCGAGGTCCCTTCTAGCCTTAGAATCTATAAATCTCAGAGCTGGCCATCAGGGACTACACACAGCACTGGGGGCATCTTTGAGCACTAGGGGGGCAGGAGCTAGACAGGGTCCAACCCCCTAGCCCCCAACCCCCCACATCCCAGGTTCCAACCCCAGCCCTGCTCACCTGTATGGGCAGCCCCAGCTGCCCCACCACTGCCTCTGCTTTGGCCTTGAAGACTTCGGGGCGCAGGCGGCCTCGGCTGATCCCCAGCTGGTTGGTGAAGATGATGATCTGGGGAGACAGTAATGTGGGGGTCAGTGGAGAGGCTGGGGGAGGGAATGGGGGGAGGGGCCGAGGTGGGGGGGGAATACCTTATAGCCTTCTCTCTGCAGTTGCTTCAGCTTCTGGGGGACCTCAGGGTACAGGATCCTTGTGGGGTGGAGAGAGGGGGAGGGAAGAGACAGGAGTTATCCCAAGACCTCACACGCTGGAAACTGCTGGGGTCCCTCGCTCCTGACCCACAGCCCCCTGCCCACAGCCCTGCCAGTGCCTGGCTCTTCCCCAGAACTCCTAGGTTCCTTCTCCATCTCATTCTACACAACCCTGTCAACATCTCCCACTCTGCCCCTGACTTCCTGCCCCACAAAACCCTGTTAATGCCCCCCACACCTGCCCCTAGCCAGCCCACTCCTGGGCTTCCCCCAGCTCTGTTGGGGTCCCCCACTGCAGTCCCAGCCCTCAACTCCTCCCCCCCACCAGCTTCATGGTGCCCCTCACTCCCAACCCGTCCTTACCTCCAGTCATCCGGACTGGTAGGGAAAACCTTTCCTGACTGAGTGGTGATGATGGTTCCATCCAGGTCAAACCCAGCGACCTGCAGAGACAGGGAATCAAGGGCCTGGAGTTGGGGAGGAGCAGAGAAGTTCACCACTCTCCCCACAACCCCAATCCCCCAGCTCCCAGAGGTGTCCTGTCCCTTTCCACCAGGGGGTACCTTGGTGCTGGGCATGACACCCTCCTTAGTGAATACCAGCAGCTTGCTGTGTTGCTCCCAGGAGTCCTGGGGGTGGGGAGGCAGGCTCCAGGACCCCCCCAAAGGTTGGGGGGCAGCCCCACTCTTTGCTCCCTGGGCCTGGGCAGCTGTGTCCTGCAGCTGACGCAGTTTGGTGGCTACAATATCATCCTCCTCCTCATCCTCCTCAGAGGGGCTGGGAGCCTTCAGTCTCTTGTGGGGATGCTCCTCATCCTCATCTTTGTCCCCCTCTAGCTGGGGCTGGCGCTTGGAGCTGAAGAAGTCCAGCAGGGTCTTGCGGGGGGAGTGGGCCAGGGCCAGGAAGCGCAGGCCATGGGGGTAGCTGCGGTTTACCAGCCACAGTGTCTGCCCCTCCCTCAGGGTGGCGCTCTTGCCCTGCCCCAGCTCCTGGTTGTCCACTGAGGTGGGATTTACACCCAGCTGCAACAAAGGGGGGTGCATTAGGGGAGACCACCCAAGAGGTGGCTGCATCTTAGCCCAAGGGGAGGGGTGGCCACATAAGTAGCCCACAACTTGTTCCACCTCAGAGGGACCTGCAATTCAGCACTGAGCAAGGGATAACTGAATAACCATCCCTCAAGGTGCCCCCACCCCAAAGGCAGCTGCAACTCAGTACCAAATGAAAGGTCCCTGTATAAATAGCCCACCACGTGCCCCAATCCAAGAAATGGCTGCATCTTAGTGCCAAGCAAGATGCACCAGCTTTCAAGGTGCTCACTCCAAAGGCAGCCGCATCCCAGAACCAGGAGAGGGCGCTCTGTATAACCAGGCCCTAACATGTTCTACCCCAAAGGCAAGTACATCTCAGTACTGGGTAAGAGATCCCTGATGTGCCCCAACCCAGACCCAGCTGCATCTCAGCACCAGGAAAGAGAACTCTGCATAAGTAGTCCCAGACACACTCCAACCCGGAACCAGCTGCATCTCAGTGTCAGGCATGGGGTCCCTGTACAAACAACTCCTCTACAAACCTGCCTCTTGGCCCCTGTGCCTGACTTCACCCTTTACCTGAGTGACTCTCACTGCCTGCTGTTTGTAGTCAGCCAGCAGCTCCACTGCAAAAGAAAACAGCAAGGAGGGAATCAGAACAAGCAACCCCCATGCTGACAAATCCAGACACCCTAGCCCCCCTGCCACTCCCCAGACAAGATGCTCTGGGATGGGGGAGCAAGCAGGTTTGGGAGGGCTGTACCTGGGTTGGGGGAAGAGTTACACCCAGTGCATGGAGAGTAGAGGGAATGGTTGGGGGGAGGGGGGGCCCGGCTCACCTTGCTTCCGGGAGCACTTCTTGTCGGCCACACGGGTCTCGGGGCCACGGCCCAGCACCACGGCAATGCCGTTAGGCAGGGGCACGGGGTCGTGCTTCCCGTCCTGGCTCACAAGGTGGCAAGCCATGGCTGCAGGTGAAAGGAGAGGCACTGGGCAGTAGGTGAGGGATAGCACCTCCAGCCCCATCTCCCCCTGCCTCTCCATCAGCCCCACCTCCTGCCCCACCCCA
>NW_005841832.1:3001835-3004664 GCF_000455745.1 Alligator sinensis | reverse complement strand
TTCCCGCCGCTGCAGCGCCGGCACTTCCGGTGCGGGTGCCACAACCACTTCCGGCCGGCGCGCGCGCAGGACCGGGCGCCGAGGGTTCCGGGACATTTTGGTTCGTAGGGGCGGAGGAGGGGGCGACACCCAGAGCCTCTAGCGGGGTGGGGAAGGTCTGTGGGGCACACGGCCCCCTGCTTGGTGGGGGGCATTGCTGGCGTCAGTCCCGCTGCATGACTTAGTGCTGTGCCCTGGTACCTGGTCCCTTACCTGCCACATCCCAAGTGCCCAGTGAGTGCTGCCCAGGATTGGGGGACCCTCTGATGCAGCCCAGGACAGCATGGAGAGGTGGTGCTGTGGCCCAGGCTGGGGGTAGTAGAGCTGTGGGCTCAGCCAATTATGGGTTGTGCCCAGAGGGTGCTGCCAAAGTCACTGGAGAGCCGAGATTCAGCAAGGGGTGGCTATGAGGCCCCCAGAGCCCTTGGTGTATGGGAGAAGGGCTGAGGGAACCAGAGAATGGGAGTGCCCATGAGAGTTTGCCTGGGGAGGAGACAGGGGGCCTTGCAATAGAGGAAGGGGTCACCGAATCATAGAAAATAAGGGACCTAAGGAGATCATCTATTCCAACCCCCTACTCAAAGCAGGACCATCCCCCAACAGGTGCATAGTTTCTTAAAGTGATTTAAAGGTGTGATAGAAAGTTTATGCTAGAGGATGTATATATATAACTCTATGTATATATAGAATTATATTTTAAAAAAATCCCAGCCAAAGTTTTGTCTGGCCGGGTCTTAAAAACTACACTAGGGATGGAGATTCTACAACCTCTCTAGACAACCTGTTCCAGTGTTTTACTGATATCTAACCTAAATTTCCCTTGCTGCAACTTGAGAGCATTGCTCCTTGTTCTGTGACGATTGAGAACGGTCTAGCTCCATTCTCTTTGGAACCACTCTTCAGGTAGTTGAAAACTGCTATTAAATTCCCCCCTCCGTCTTTTCTTCTCCAGACTAAATAAGCCCAGTTGCCTCAGCCTCAGAAGTCATGTGCCGCAGCCCCTGAACCATTTTCATTGCCCTCCACTGGACTCTCTCTAATTTGTCCACATCTTTCTGTAGTGGGGAACCCACAAATGGACACAGTACCTCACCAGTGCCTAATAGAAGGGAATAATTTCATTCAGTCTGCTGGCAGCACTCTTACTCATGCAGCCCAATATGCTGTTAGCCTTCTTTGCAACACTGTTGACTCTTACTCAGTTTGTCCACTGTAACTCCCAGCTCCTTTTCTGCAAAACTGCTGCTTAGCCAGTTGGTTGCCTACTTAGGACAGAACAATGCACTGGTACAAGTGCAGGACTTTGCACTTGTCCTAATTGAACCTCATGAGATTTCTTTTGGTCCAGTCCTCCAAGTTATCAAGATTTCTCTAAATCTAAACCCTACTCTCCAGTGTATCTACTACTCCCCCCAGCTTGCTTGCTGTCATCTGCAAACTTGCTGAGGGTGTATTCTATGCCATTTTCCAGGTCATTGATGAAGACACTGAACAAAACTGGCCCCAGGACTGACCCCTGGGGCACTCCACTTGATGCCAGGTTCCAAATAGTTACTGAGCCAGTGATTACTAGGCTCTGAGCCTGATGATCCAGTTTTCTATCTACCCTACAGTCCATTCATCCAACCAACCCATACTTTCTTAGCTTGCCTGTGAGAATGTTGTGGGGGACCATATCAAAAGCCTTGCTGAAGTCAAGGTGTATCACATCCACTGCCCTCCCCACTTCCACAGAGCCAGTCACCTCATTATAGAAGGGTCCCCAGGCACACACCAGCATGGGGGAGAGGGTCCAGGGAGGGAGAGGCAGAGTGGTAGGTGCCACAGGCAGGGAGGGGCAGTGGTAGGTGCAGAAGATACCCCAAAGCAGGGCACCCTGAGGCCAGGGGAAAGTCTAGGGGGTCCTTGGGGGGACCATGGGGGTGCACAGCTGCTCTGGAGCCTAGGGAGAGCCACATGAGGATTTTGGTTGGAGGCAAAGTGGACGCTGTAGGGGCCTTCTCATGCCCTCAGGCTAGCTCAGAGTCCTGGGTTCCTGCACACAGGGCACCCTCCTGCTAGGCCTCTCAAGGTGAGGGGTGCTAGTGGCAGGGTGTCAGAGGTTCCCAGCACAGGATCCTGGCATGGGGGGGGTCCCACTTCACCCAGCCCCTGCCCCCCAGGCCTGGTTCTCATGGTGTGCAACAATCAATATTTATTTAATCAAAGAATTCAAGTCATTCAAGATCCTGAGGCTCCTGCCAGAGTGGATGGAGGGCAGTGCTGGGGGCAGGATACCCCAACTTCCCTCCTTCCTCTGCTTCTCCCTTCTGAAAGGTCCTTTGGCACCCAGACACCTGGGTCTACAGGGGTGGGGATCCTGGATGCCAGCCCCACAGGGAAAGTCTCTGGTAGCTGGACTCCTGGCTTCCCAGTGCAATGATTGGGGGGGCGGGTTCCAACTCCAGCCCCTCAAAAAGAGCACAGCACCCAGACACCTGGGTTCACAGTGAGGTTACAGGGGTTGTCCTGGATTCCAGCAAGTCCCAGGTGCCTGGTCACCTGGGTTCTCATTTCTCCCATCTTCTCACTGGTCCAGGCAGAGTTGGGGGAGTGGGTCATTCTGCTCGGGGGGAGACAGACAGAATTAGGACAGGTAGGAGGTGGTCACATTGCAGCTTGGGGGGGGACACTAATATATGAAGGAGCCAATTAACCCCTTCATTTTTGCCCCACCCCCCGAGGGGCCTGGCTCTTGGGGTGGGAGTAGGGGGGTTGCTTATGGGGGGACCCTGTCCCAGGGTTGAGGGG
>NW_005841832.1:2992385-3001561 GCF_000455745.1 Alligator sinensis | reverse complement strand
GTACCTGGTTCTCCAGGGATTTGAGGTGCCGCTCTGACTCCCGGATCTCAGCCAGCTGTTTCAAGGCCTGGTCCATCCTGTGTAGGGGGAGGGAATGGGGGTCACTCAGGGGTCCCCCCAGCCCCTCTACCTCAGAGCTTCTGCCGCACCCCATCCCAGGCTCCATCAGTGACCCCCTGTTCTTTTCCCACCCCCTCCACTTTCTCTATGTCTCCCCTTGCCTGGGGTTCCTCCCTGCACCCCGCTTTCCCCCCAGTGCCCCATATCCCCCCCCATAGCCCCGCCTCACTTCTGGGAGGTGCGTTTCAGGCGCTCGGTGTCACTCTCACGTTTCTGGCGCCTCAGTGCTACCAGGTGGTTCTCCTTCTGCACCGCCTCCCATGTAAGCAGCTGCCCATCCTGCTCCTCAGATAGCTCCAGTGCTGCCAGGGACCCAGGCATCCGGGCCGGGGGGAGAGGGACCATGCACACACGTAAGAACCATGCAGGCAGGGCATGGGAGCTAACATGGGGAAAGGGGCTGAAAGTAACTTACAGTTGGGCCTAGTTTAAAAAGCCTGGGACTTCCCAGGGCGTGGGGTGGGGATGGAACAGGGAGTTGGGGGGTGCTGCAAATTCACGTGAGGGTGGGGGCCCAGATGTGTGCATTGGCACAACAGCAGAGACTTGCATGAGGGGGAAGGCACAGGATATGTGCCAGCTCGCACAGTGTGAGTGTGGCACTTCCAAGCTCACCCGGGGGGGCGAGGGCACTTGAGTGTGCAAGGTTGCGCAAGGGCATGGGTACAGATGTGGGCTGGCTTGCACAACTCAGGCATGGGCTCCTGCACCTTTCCAAGCACCCCTGTGCTCGAGGGTGGGGGAGTGTGAGCTCGCATGAGAAGGGAGGTCATGTGCATGAGCTTGCATGGGGACATGGGCGCACATACATTTCACATAGGGAGGGGGAAGAGCAGAACACAGGAAAGGGGGAGCCAAGCTGAGGACAGTGTCAGGGTCAATCAACCCAGTGCCTCCAGCCCTTCAGTGAGATCCCCAATGCCAACCCCTCCCTCCCCACCCCAGCTCTCCTTCCCCTCAAACTCCCCCAACCCCAGCTCCACCCAACCCCCAACCCCTTCCTTGCAAGCTCCCAGCTCCCACCATGTCCCTTCCCCACCCCCTACCCCCAGCTCCCCCCCAGTCCCCTGCTCCTTCTGCACCCCACACCTGCTCCCAGCTCCCCTGATCCCCGTGCTCACAGAAGTGCCGGCTGCGGGAGCAGCGGGTGCGGGGGCGCAGCAGGGTGTACAAATGGCTGAGCAGGATGAAGGGGGGCGCCAGGGCAGGACGACTGAGGTACTCCAGGATCA
Organism: Alligator sinensis; assembly: GCF_000455745.1. Taxonomy (NCBI): domain Eukaryota; kingdom Metazoa; phylum Chordata; order Crocodylia; family Alligatoridae; genus Alligator; species Alligator sinensis. The sequence continues at coordinate 3,000,209 of NW_005841832.1, read as the reverse complement.
GGCTGTAGCGCTGTGACCGCCAGTAGATATCACTGTTGCCCTGCACCTTAGAGAAGGTGTAGCTGGAAAAGGGGGGGGGTGGGGGGTTAGGTGGAGGAGGACCCCTACCTCCCTGTCCCCCATGCTCATGGGCCCCTCATACACTCGTGACATAGGCCCCTTGTGTGTTTTCAGGGCTCTCACATGCTCACAGCATCCCCCACTCATGCCCCCCTGGCATGCTGGTGATCCATCGTGCCCATGTGCTAGTACACTGCCTTACTGTGCAAACACACACGTGCTGTCTGCTTGACATGCTCCCTACCAACAGGCACTGACACCTGGGATCCTTGCATACATGCCTTACACAAAAGTGCCCGGGGACTTTCATGCACCCATGCTACACATGAGGGCTTGGGATCTTCACACACTTGCACAACACACGAGCCCGGGATCCTCATATACCCCATGCATGAAGGCTTGGGATCTCACATTCACCCTGTGCATGGGGGCCTGGGATCACTGCACAATTGTTCTGTGTAAGGTCTTGGGTTTCTCTCACACTCACCTCGCACATGGCCCTGGGATCCTCACACACATGCACTGTACACAACTGCCTGAGATCCTGTCACATTTGTCCTCTGCACAAGAGCCTGGGAGCCTTGCACACTTGCCCCAGACCTGAGGGCTTGGAATCCTCTCACACTGTTCACTCCACATACAAGGGCCTGGGATCTTTACACACATGCCTCACACACAAGGGCCTGGGATCCTCACACACACAACCCACACACAAGGGCCTGAGATCTTTACACATGTGCCTCATGCACAAGGGCCTGGGATCCTCACACTCTCACCCCACACACAAGGACCTGAGACCCTTCACACTTACCCATGCACAAGGGCCTTGGTTCCTTACACTTGCCCTGTGCACAAGGGCTTAGGATCCTTGCACTCACCCCATGCATGAGGGCCTGACCTTCTTCCACACCCATGCCCTGTACATGCATCTCCCTCCCCCTCCCACCTCAGCAGTACCTGAACATGGCGATGAGAAGGTTGAGCAGCAGGATGTTGGCGACGAGGAGGAAGACAACAAGGAGAACCAGCACCAGCCAGTTGGCATAGGTGCTGGCACAGTCCTCCGCCGCACTCCCTGTGCAGTTGGTGGCCTTCATCAGGGCCGCTGTGGGGAGGGGAATGGGGGTCAGTAGCCCACAGTGACACCCCTAAGCCCCTCATTAAACTCAAAAGAGAAGTCTACACCAGTTGGAAAACGGGAAGCATCACCAAAGAGGACTACTCAGCACTACCCCGCACCTGTAGGGAGTGGTCCAGAAAAGCCAAGGCACAAACCGAACTCAGGCTAGCTACAGGGATCAAGGACAACAAAAAGTCCTTCTTCAGATATGTGGGAAGTCGAAAAAAGAAAAAAGATAGCATTGGGCCCCTGCGAGATCAGACGGGACAGTTGACATCCGACACCCAAGAAAAGGCCAATCTCCTAAATGACTTTTTCGCATGGTTTTTCACCCTCCCAAGAGAATCACACTGTTAGAAAGGACAAGAACCATCCTGGGAACAGGTGGCAGGCCCAAAATTGATGTGGATCAGGTGAAGGAACATCTTGAGAAACTGGACATTCAGTAGTCCATGTGCCAGGATGGAATGAACCTGAGAGTCTTGAAGTTGCTGCCAGACATCATTGCACCCCACTTGGCAAAGATATTTGAAAGTTTGTGGTGCTTGGGCAAGGTCCAACAAGACTGGAAAAGAGCCAATGTGGTTTGTGATCTTCAAGAAAGGGAGGAGGGATGACGCGGGGAATTATAGACCAATCAGTCTGATGTCCATCCCTGGAAAAATCCTGGAGAAAATTGTCAAGGAATCCATCAACACCATACTAATGGAAGGCAAGCTTCTGAATGCCAGCCAACATGGCTTTGTGACCAACTTCTACGACCAGATAACACATGCCCTGGACAAGGGAGATGACGTGGATGTCATATATCTGGATTTCAAGAAAGCTTTTGACTGAGTTCCCAACAATGTCCTCATGGCTAAGCTGGGGAACTGTGGCCTTGATCATCTTATGGTCTGATGGCTAGGTAACTGGCTACGGTATTGGATGCAAAGAGTACTAGTTGACAGGAGTAAATCAACATGGTGCAGGGTGATCAGTGGAGTCCCTCAAGGCTCAGTATTTGGGCCAGTACTCTTTAACATCTTCATTAACTATCTTGAGTCGGGAGTCAGATGCGAACTGGCAAAGTTCGTGGATGACACCAAATTATGTGGGAGGGTGGTCACACTGCAGAACAGGGTGGGGATAGAAGCCAACTTGGACACGCTTTCAAGGTGGGCTGACCAAAACCTGATGGCCTTCAATGTAGAGAAGTGTAAGGAACTGCACCTCGGTAGGAAGAACCCTCAACATACTTACAAGCTTGGCAGTGCTACGCGTGCTAGCACCACGACCAAAAGAGCCTTGGGGGTCCTGATTGACTACAAGATGATTATGAGTCACCAATGCGATGCTGTGGCTGGCAAAGCTAACCAAGCTGGCATGCATCTACTGATGCATCTCAAGCAAAACCAGGGATGTCATCCTCCTGCTTTACTCGGCTTTGGTGAGGCCACATCTGGACTACTGCATCCAGTTTTGGGCCCTCCACTTCAGGAGGGACGTGGAAAAGCTTGAGAGAGTCCAGAGGAGAGCCACTTGTATGATCCAAGGCCTGGAGGGCAGGCTGTATGAGGAGAGGCTGAGGGATTTGGGACTCTTCAGTCTGGAAAAGAGAAGGCTCGGGGGGACTTGGTAGCAGCCTACAATTATATAAGAGGAGTACATCAGGACCTGAGAGAACACCTGTTCACCAGAGCTTCCCAAGGGATAACAAGGTCTAACGGCCATAAACTCCAGGTAGGCTGATTTAGACTAGACATAAGAAAAATTTTCTTTATGGTGCATGTGTCCAGGGTCTGGAACAGACTACTTTCCCCCAGAGGTGGTGCAAGTACCTACTCTGGACTCTTTCAGAAAACATCTGGATATTTTTCTTGCTGGGATCACTTGATCCCAACTGACTTCCTGCCTATGGCAGAGGGGCTGGACTTGATCTCACGAGGTCCATTCCAGCCCCTAATGTCTATGAAATCCCCCACCAGGCCAGTGCTCCCCAGCCTGGGGCTGGATCTGTCCCCACAAAGGCCCTCACCATCCATCTCTTCCTGGGGGATCTGGCCGAAGATCTGCAGGTAGGGGCGGTAGAAGACACGGCGGAAGATCCAGGGCAGGCGCTGGTCATGTGGATGCAACAGCCCCTCCGTGGTCACCCCATAGGCTACCAGCCACACAGCCAGGAAGAAGAGGAACAGGAAGACATCCTTCACCTGTGGAGGTGGGGCGGGGGATCAGAGCCTGGCACAGGACCCCCAAATCCCCATGGGATGCCCAGTCTCCCAAGGGAACCCTTTAAACCCCCACATAACCCTCATAGCCCCATAGAACCCGCCTGAAACCTCACAGGACCCCTCAATCTCCCATGGGATCCCCAGAGCTACCATTAGAACCCCCAAACATTCAAGAGACCTTCTAATCCTGCACAGAACTCCCCCAAACTCTCACAAGACCCTCAGAGCCCCTCAAATTACCACAGGACCCCCTGAGATACCACAGAACTCTCCAAACCCTCACAGGACCCCCCAGAGACTCCATGGGACCCTCAGAGCCCCTATGGGACCTCTGGAGCAGACCACATAGCATCCCCCAAGCCTCCATGGCCTCCCTTAGACCAGGAAACCCAGCCCTAGCCTGGGAACCCCCCACAGCCCAGGGTACCCCTTCCTGATCCCCACCCCCACAGCACACAGACCTCCCTCACTGGCCCCAGCAAGGGACCCTCCCAGCATCCCATCCTGATCAGGATCCCCCTGTATCCCCTTACTGTAGGGCACCCGAAGTCTCGCCATGGCACCTGTTCCCCAACACCCATCAGAGCCCCCTTTTCTGGTCCTCTCCAAACTGCCCCACTCCTCACCATCTTGCCCACGATGATGAGTTTGGGGCCCAGGTTCTTGTTGACAGCGAAGATGTGGATGAGTCGCAGGGTGAAGACCATGAAGTCGAGGCAGAGCACCGTGCGCCCAGACTCGTATGTCCAGGAGGACATCCTGGAGGGACCAAGGGGGAAAGGCATGAGCCTGGGCACCCCCTGAAACCTTTCCCCAGGGATGCTGAGGCAGGTGGGACCCTCCCCCTTCACCAACCCTTTTCCAGCTGAGACCCTATGAGAGACCCTAGGGGCCCTCTGTACGGCTAGTACCTGTGCTTCTCCAAACCACATCCCCAGTGTGGCCAGCCCAGCCCTCCTCACAGCTGGGCCATGACCAGCCTCCCCCCAACCAGCACAGTGCTCAGGCTGTATAGCACATATGGGGCACCATTGCCTGGGTGGGGGGTCACGGTGCCCAGGCTGGATGGCACATGGGAAGCACCAAGCCTGGACTGGAAGGCACCATGCCTGGGCTGAAGACCACTAGGGGACGCAGTGCCCAGGCAGGGGGTGCACGTAGAGGGGGCAGGCCTTGCAGGCACAAGTCCCACGCCTGGCAGGCAGACCTCACCGGCATATGGCACCCATGAGGAAGAGGAGCAGTGCGGTGAGATCAAGCTGGTTCCAGGAGTCACTCAAGTAGGCACAGATGCGCTGGGGCAGGGGCTGGTGCCCAGCAAAGCAGCCCTGGCGCAGCTCCTCACATAGCAGGCTGAAGACCCACAGGTAGAGCAGGACTTCAGGGCCGTGGGGGCCTTCGGGTGGGGGTGGCGCGAAGTCCAGCAGCAGCACATAGGCGAAGAGCAGCAGGAAGAACAGGTACATCACCACGTTGCCCAGGAAGGTGGTCACTGGTGCCCCCCAGAACCAGTGCCATCGCTGCAGCCAGTCCTTACTATCACATTGGGTTGCGGGGCTCCCCACCACATCTGGCCTGTGGATACAGCATGGGGATGGGAGCAAGGCTGTGAGCTTCCCCACAGCAGTTCCCTGAGCTTCAAGGGGGAGGGTGTTCACTGTGGGGAGAGGGGCTGTGAGCAGAGTAATGTTGTGAGCTTCCTCATAGCAGTGCCCTGAAGGAAGCGAGTGAGGGTTGACTGTGGGCAGAGGATGTGAATAAGGGGAATGCTATGAGCTTCCCTACAGCAGTGCCCTGAATGTGTATGTGGGAGGTTGGGGGTCTGACTGGGGAAAGGGGCTGTGAGCAGGGGGATGCCATGGGCTTCCCCACAGCAGTGCCCTGCGCTGGGAGGGTCCAACTGGGGAGGGGGGCTGTGAACAGGGGGATGCTGTAAGCTTTGTCACAACAGTGCCCTGAGAGGCAGGGGTCATGGAGGTTGACCAGTGAGCATGAACTTGGGGTGGGGGGGCACTGTTGGTGGGGGAGGTGGTGAGTGCCAACCAGTGGTCGGCAACCATGCGCAGACACTGCTGGCAGCCTTGGCAGTGGCCAGCAGCAATCACGGATCGCCTGCAGACACTGCTGGTGGTGTTGGCAGCTGGGGAGGGTGGGGGTGGTGAGTGTTGGCATGCCTTTTCACAGGTGGTGCGCTGCCACGCTCAGGGGGTGCACATGCACCCCCTATGCATTACCAATGCCAGTGAGGAGAGGGGCAAGTCTGAGTATGGAGAGAGAACACTATGAGCTTCCTCACAGCAGTGCCCTGAGCAGGACTCAGGGGGCCTACCTGGTTGGGGGCGGGGGAGGAAGGTGTGAACAGAGAGTGGGGGGGGTTCCAACCCACAGGCGAGGAGAGGATTAAGTTGGGGAGAACAATGCTGTGAGCTTCCCTATATCAATGTCCTGAAAAGGGGGAGGGGAATAGGGAGGGGCGCGCTTGCCTTTTGGGGACAGAATACAACAGTACTTGGGACCCTCAATGTCTTGGGGACCCAGTTTAAAGCCCCCCTCCTAGCCCGCCACTGTACCCCTCCAGGCTGCCCCTCATGGAGGATTTTTCATTAACATCTATGCTGTTCAGCTCCATAGTGCCGAGGGGCTCTGGGGACCCTTCCTCCTCCGTCGACCTGCTGCAGCGGGGGGAGGAGACACTGAGATGGAGTCCCTGGTGCTGCGAGCTTCCCCACAGCAGTGCCCCCCATCCCCGCCCCCGCTACTGCACTCACCGGAAGGTGATGAGGTTGGTGAATATGAGCGGAGGGCAGAAGAAGGTGAGCAGCAGCTGCCACACAGGGGTGCCCCGGTTCATCTCACCCCACCAGTTCTGGGTGAGCAGCACCTGTGGGGATGAAGGGGGGTCAGTGCTTGGGGGGTAGGAACTTCCTCTGCTCTCACCACCCACCCATGACCTCCATGAGGAACCCCTCCCTTCATCCTTCCCCCTCCCCCCATCCACTGATTCTTTTCCACCCAAAGACTCCCAGGACTCCCCACCCCGGCAAAGGCCTCTCCTGCCTCCTCTGACCCCCTCCCCTGGGGACACACCTGCACAGCATCATGGGCAAAGAAGCTGCGGGCATCAGCCTGGCGGGCGAGCTGGAGGCAGGTGGCACCACCCCAGAGGCAGGAACGACGCACCAGGAGCTGCAGGACCCAGTGCTCGCTGCTCCGGTAGCACTCACCCACCATGCCTGTGGAAGAGAAAGGGTTCAAGCAGTGTGTTTCCCTGACCCCCTCCTCTCACCCTGTCCCCAGCCAGGCCTGGGGTTGGGAAAGGATAAGGTGGGACGCTCCCCTCTCACCACAGCTGTGAGAGGGAAAGGGTTAACAGGATAGATGCACACAGATTAGACACACACAAACTCCTCACCACCCACCAGGCCCATGGGAATGAAAGGTTTAACATGAGATCTCCCCACCACTCTCCTATCACCCACCAAGCCTATGACAGTGAAAGTGTTAATGTGGGAGCTCCCTTGACCCCCACCTCTCACCAGAGCCAGTGGAAGGAAGGGGTTAATCACACACATGCACACGCATACACACTATTGCCCCCAGGCCTGTGGAAACCAAAGGGTTAATGTGGGACATGAACCCCCAGACCTGTAGGAATGAAAGGGTTAATGAAGGCAGCATGCCTGGGCCCAAACGCACCACACTTGTGGAAAAAAATGGGTTAGTGGTGCACAAGTGTGTGTGCACCCTGGACTCTCCTCACCCACCAGACCGGTGGGAGTGAAAGGGTTAGCATGGGATGCTCCCCTGACCTCCATCTTACTAGGCTTGGGGAAAGGAAAGGAAAATGTTAACAGTGCACAAGTGAGCCCTCACCCACTGTTGTGGGCACGCACGCGCACGTGCACCCCCACCACAGGTGTGTGCGCACACACCCTGGACTCCTCATCACCCACCAGGCCTGTGGGAGTGAAAGAGTTAATGCTGGACACCCCCTAGTACCCCCCTTTCCAAGATCCCCATAGGGGGCACAATTTGGGGGTGAAAGGTCTAACATGGGGCCCTTCTTCCCCCCAAGTCCTGGGGTACTCAGACCCCCCCACTGGCCCCCTCACCCACCTATCGCCAACCCCTCAAACTTGGCCGCCAGTTCCTTCATGGCCGCAGCTTCCTGTGCCTCCTGCTCCAGGTGCGAGAGCTGCCGCAGGATGGAGGCAGCCGCCCGGCCCCCCCGCCACTGCATCTGGGGCCTGGGGAGACAGCGGGTGAGGGGGGACCCCAAAAACCATCCAGCCCCCCCCTCCAGGGCCTATGGAATTTCTTGGGGTGGACCCCCAAATCCCGCCCAGCTCCCCACATCCAAGGCCTGGGGGTTTCCTAGCACACAAACGCCCTTGTACACTGGGGCCTCTACCCACAAGGGGTCTTTCATCC
>NW_005841832.1:2977101-2992375 GCF_000455745.1 Alligator sinensis | reverse complement strand
GGGCCCCCGGTGCCCCCCCCCCCCCCCCCCCCGTGCCCTCCATGCCCCTCCCTAGGGTCCCTCCTACCCCATGTTCCCTTGACCGACCCCTCACCATCTCCCAGCAATACATGGCCATCTCGCCCCTGTTCAGCAGCAAGGCCCAGATGAAGAGGTCAGTCCAGGGGTTTGGGGACTGCTGGCTGTAGTACAGGGGGTCCCTGTCCTCCACGGCCCCTTTATGCTGGAGGGAAGAGGGGGGCAGTGAGTACCCCACTGCCTGCCCAGCTCCCTAGCCCCACCCATCTGTGGCACCCCCTGTCCATAAGCAAGCCCCTCCATCCCTCCACCTGCCCCACATCGTGTCTTCCCTCTGTCCCCCCCACCCCCATGCCCTCCTGCTTCCTGGGAACCTCAGGGGATCCAGGCTGGCACTGTGGCTAGTGCACTGCCCCTCCCCCCCACTGTACCCTCAGAGGACTACAGCCCAGTTCCCCCCACCTCCTACCCCCCACAGTAATGCCCCCCACAGTGCACCCAGGGGGCTGCAGCCCAGTGCAAAAGATATACGTTGCCTCTCCCATGTCCCCCCACTGCCTCCTACATACCCCAGCCCCCTTGTGCCCAGCAGCAGCATAAAAGGGAGTGCAGGCATCTCCCAGAAGCTCTCGCAGGATGCGAGCCACCTGGGGCAGGCGGCTATCATGGGGACGCGTGCCCAGGGGCAAATAGTGGGAGGGTGGGGGCTCAGTGCTCCCCTGGCGCCGCTCCAGGAGCTGGCACAGCAGCGAGGTCTCAGGGGCACCCCTGTACAGCTCCTCCAGGCGCCCCCAGGTCAAGAACTCGCTTGCGTCCAATCCATTTTCTACCAGGAGGCGCACCAGCTCTGGGCGGTCCCCCAGCAGCGCATCACGCATAGGGTCTACCAGCAGGGAGGGCTGCCAGGGTGGGGAGCAAGTTTGGGGGCAGAGGGGTGGAGGATGCGGTGCAGGGAGGATGGGGTGGCGTCAAAGGGTCACAGGTGTGGGGGGGAGGGAGAGAAAAGAGAGCATCATTAGCCATGGTCCAGCACACACTAGTACCCACCCCAACATTGGTGCCCCCTTCCCCCATTCAGCTCAAGGGGCTGGGGGCTCACCACTCCCAACTTCTTCCCTGAGAACCACCCAGCTCTCAGGGAGTCCCCACTCTCAGCTCCTCCTCCAAGGTCGGTCCTTGTTCTCCAGACTCATCCCCCTCTAGGCCCCTGGGACAAGAGGGGGACACCTGCCAGCTCCCCCTCCCCACCAAATGAGACTCACCTTCCAGTGGACATCAGCTTGGAAAAGCTCGGAGCTGGCGATGTCCACCCGGTTCCAGGCCACAGCCAGGCGCAGCTCGTCCAGGTACTGGGTGGCTTCGCTAGTGTGCCGGCAGGCTGGGAAGGGAGTGGATTGTGGGGGGAGGGGGTCACTTGCCCCCCAGCACCCCTGATATGGCTCCCCCCTTCCAATCCTGTATGAATGGTGTTGCCCCTCCACTCTGGGGCTTATCTGGATTTGCTTCCCCAGTGCAGATGCTTGGTGATGGTGTGGGGAGCTCCATCATCCCAGTGGAGGGAGACACTAGCCCAGGGAGGGGCCTGGCCTGAGGGAATTTGAACCCATGTCTGACCAAGCCAGGCCTCTGGCTGTCTCCCTCGTGCCCCAGGCTTCTTGCCCCTGGGGCTCAAAAGGGGTGGACAGGGGCTCCCACTCAACCCAGTGCTGGCCAGGGCACCAGGGTCTCTTCTGGGGGGTGGCATGGGTTCAAGACCCCTCTGGCCAAGGGGGCTGGACCCTCAGCTTCTCCCCATCTGGGTCACTCAGAGCTCAGCCCCTCACTAGGTACTTGGAGGGGAGTGGGCAGGGGCACATGCTGTCTGGGGCCAAGCACCAGGTGCCCAAGGAGGAGGTCCTGTTGGGAGTCGGGGAGGGGGGTGGTCTCACCTTTCACCAGTGCCTTAAGCAGGATGGTCTCAAATTCGTCCATCCCCTCCTCATCAGAGTAGACAGTGACGAGGTCCCGCAGCGCCATGATGTTCTCCACCTGTGATGGTGGTGGGTGTGTGGGCAGGTCAGACACCCTCCTGGACTCCTATTTCTGTCCTGGGGCCTCAGCCCCACCATGGATCTCTTCTGTGCTCCCTCCAGGTCTCTGATGCCCCTTCCATCAGTGTTGGGAATCCCCCCTCCTAGCACCCCAACTACCCCATCACTGTGGAGGGACCCTGATCAGCATTCCCTCTAAGCTGTGTGGTATGCATGGCCAGGCAGACGCACTCATGCCGCAATGCCAGGCGCGCCTGTGTGGCTGCACACACCATGTAGCTTAGAGGGACTGCTGACCCTGATGCTCCTGATACCCCCCATGCCCATCCCCACTTCTGGACCCCATCCTTGACCCCTCCTTTAGGACCTGTCCCAGGGATCTTGCACCTCCAATCATCCACTCACCCCACAGGATGCCTGGGTTCCACTTGAGGTTGTCACTTCCCATTTCTCCCCCAACCCAGACTCCTCCTACTGTTCATCCCAGACATCTGGGTCCTCAAGCACCCTGTCCCTCCAGTATGTGGGTCTCCAACCACCACCATTGCCAGGACACTTCACTGTTAGAGCAGTGAGTCAGTGGATTAGATTGACTAAGGGAGCTGTGCACGCTCCATCACTGGAGGAGTTCAAGGAGAGGTTGGACAGGCACTGGTCAGGGATGATCTAGGTGTAGCTCTGCCTGTGTTCTGCTATGGGGATTTCTCAGGCTTCTGGGCTTTGCCACTTGTTCCTTCCCCACTTTCTATAACAAGTGTCAGGATGTTTTTAAGCCTCCCTCAGAGGCCCTGGGTGTTGGCTGCAGCCCAGGCTGGGAACTGTGACTGGGCTGCGCCAGAGCTCCTGATGGGACTAGGCTGAAGGTTCCTGGCTAGAGAGTCTGGCCCCTCCACTCAGGGTCAAACCAATCAGCATAGTTGGGTCAGGAATTAATTTTACCCCTGGTCAGGTTGGTGCAGACTCGGGGGGGTGTCTTCCTTTGTACCAGGAGACATAGCCTCTGCCTTGGTTCTCCTGTGCATATATTGGATTAACAACCTTTTACAGCAGCAGGACGTTGGCTGCTGTGGTCATAGAATCGTAGAAAATGAGGGTTGGAAGGGACCTCATGAGGTCACATCTAGTCCAACCCCCTGCTCAAAACAGGACCAGCCCCAACTAGATCATCCCAGCCAAGGCTCCTAGTGAGAAAGTTTTACTTAATATCTAACCTAAACTTCCCTCCCTCAAACTTGAGCCCATTGCTTCTTGTTCTGTCATCTGCTATCACTGAGAACAGTCCAGCTCCCTCCTCTTTGAAACCCCGCTCAGGTAGTTGAAGGCTGACATTAAATCCCACCCAGGCAGGGGTTGGACTAGCTGACTTCTGGAAGTCCCTTTCAGCCCTGCTTCTCTATGATTTTAGGACACCTGGGTCCCCCCATGCACCCTTGTTCACACGGATGCCTGGGGCTCTATGTCCATCCCTGCACCCCACAATCTGCCCAGACACCTGGGTCCCCAGTTGCAGTACCTGCTCGGCCAGATGTAGCAGGTCGTTGGGCGGGAAACGGTCTTGCATCTTCTCCTGTGCCAGTGCCCGCACGGGCTCCCCAGGCTGGGTCTCAGCCAGCACCTGGGCTAGGCAATCAGCCACTCCCCCAGAGCCCCCCACCAGCAGGCAGGGGATGGATGCCTGGACAGCCTCCAACACACGCTGAGGGGCAAGATGGGGGAGAGTGGGGTGGAGACACTCAGCAGCCACCAGGGACCGCCCCCCGCTTGTGGACCCTGTGTCAACCTGCTCCCCCCACTGCCCCAGGGGCTGGTGCCCTACCCACTATGGACCCCACAGACCCTCCCCCACCCCCATCTCTGGTCCCTGGGATTTGCACGCCACTCCCCCAGTACCGTGAACATGGAGGCATCACCCCCGATGAGCATCACCAGCACAGGGATCTGGATGCTGCCCTGTCCTGCAGGGGGGAGGGGAAAACAATAGTCCTGAGGTTAAGCATGGAGGGGTAACTATGGTAACCATGGAACCAGGGTAATCATGGTAACCATGCTAGGGGAGAGGAATGGCCAGTCTTCATAACCAGGGTGAGGGGTAATCATGGTAACTGTGGGACAAGAGAAGGGGTAACCATAGTAACCAGGCTGGGGGGGGAGGGAATGGCCAGTCCTTGTAACCAGTGTGAGGGGTAACCATGGTAACCACAGAATAGAGAGGAGAAGCAACTAGGTACTGGAAGGTAACTAGGAACAACCAGAGAGGAACTGTACTTGGAGGGGTAACCATGGTAACAGTGGCCTGTAGGGGAGATAAGTGTTATAAGTGGCCAGGGGGAAGGGGAGTAGTAACCAGGAGTGGGGGTGGTAACCACAGTAACCATGGTCTGGTCCAGGTTTTCTGTAGTTTGGGATGGGTAACCATGGTAACAAAGATGGTAGTGGTGGTGTAGGAGAGAATCACTGTAACTTTGGATGGGGAAGGTAACCATGGTCTGGGGGTAACCATGGCACCTGTAGGAGGGTGAAGTAACCATGGTACCTGTGGCCCAGCCAGGCCAGGTACTCACCGCTGGTGCCCACACACTGCTGGGCAATGTGTCCCTCCAGGCGGGTGCGGAAGCGGTTCTGGCCCCCTGGGTGCCCGTGGGTCCCATTATCCACCAGGAAGAAGGCCGAGTGGTTGCTGTCCAGGGGCAGGGCTGTGCAGGTGGCCTCGGGGGTGGGCAGGGGCCGGACATACCGGGCAGGGAATGAGCCCTGGCGGGGCAGGGAATGAAAGGGGCCAGTCAGCCAGGCACCCACAGGGCTGCTCCTCACCCTCCATGAGACCCTGACTCAGCACCCACCATTCCCCAGACATGCCCTAAGTTGTCTTCCCCAGCACCACCTACCTTCCCCTGCCCCCAAGCCCTCTATAGCACCTAACCCACCAGACACCCAGTGATCCCTGCCCTCCCATACCTCTGCCCCCTGTTCCACAGCCTTCAGCCCCCATAAGCGAGGCCTCAGCACCCCCTGCCCCCAGCTCCTGCCCCCCTCAGTGCTTCCAGCCCCCTCTGCCTCCAGCACCCCCTCCTGCAAACGCCCATGGCTGCCAGTACCTTCAGCCCCCTCTGCCCCAGTACGCCCTGCCCCCTTCCCCAGCCCTCTTTGCCCCAAGACCCCCATGCCCTCTGCTTACTCCCACACACACCTTGGGGTTGATTAGCTGGTCCTGGTTGGCAACCATGCCCCAGGGGGCGATGCCCATGGCCACAACACGGGCACTGGGGCTGGTGCTGGCTGTGGCATGATCCCGCACGGCCTCCCCCACGTAGCGCCCAATCCCAGCCTGAAGCCCCCCGGTCATGATCCAGGCACCTGTTGGGGGAGAGGGGGCTTATACATGCCCAGAGTCCCTCCCCCCAAGCATGGACATGCTCACATCATGAGCCATGCTACATGACACTTCCAAGGACCCCCTCCCCACCAAGCCTGGACAGGGCTCCCTGGACTGCCCTGGGCACAGTGCTCCCTGCTGCTGGGTCGCACGTAGATATGGGACATATGGGCAGGGCCCTGACCCTTCTTGTGGGAGAAGGGGGAAACAGATGCATGCTAACAACAGTGACTGAGGCCAGGAACAGTGCAGTGCTGGCCCAGGGCCATGGTTGTGTATGCAGGTGCACAAGTGCAAGGAACGTGCATTGAGCATGTGAGAGTCAATCGATAAGCAGGCACTGAGTGTACATGGACTGTGCAATGAGTGTGCACAGCACACACAAAGGGCTTGCAATGGATGTGCAGGGAGCATGGAGTGAGTTTTCAGTGAGCGTGCAATGGATGTGTAGTGAGCATGCAGGGAGTGTGCAAACAGCATTCACAGCATGTATAATGGGTGTGCTGCAGTGTGCATTGAGGGTGTAATGAGTATGTAGTAAAAGTGCACGGTATGTGCAAGGGATGTGCAGCAACCATGCAAAGAGCATGCAGTGAGTGTGCACTGTACATGCAATGGATGTGCAGTGAGCATGCAGTGAGTGTGCACAGCACATGCAGTGGGTGTGCAATGAGTGTGTAAAGGGTGTGCGTGGCACATACAAAGGGCATGCAGTCTGCATGCAACAAGCATGCCGTAAGCATGCACCAAGTGTGGAGCAAGCTTAAAATGGATGTGGACCACATGTACCTCCTAAGTACAACAAGGGCAAACCAGGAACACCCTGAGTGTGCAACAAGTACAGGACAAGTGTACACTGTACATGCTAGGCCCTCTACAAGCTTAAGGGAGATGGCATGGCTGTGCACCAAGGAACTCTGTGCACTCTGGAGGGAGTGACAGAGTGTGTGTACATGTGTCTGAGCCAGCCACTAAGTGTAAGTGTGTAGACAAACATGCACAGGGAGGGCTCCACATACACGCACTGGCAGACCTCTGGCTGCATCATGGTGCACATCACTGTGCATGGCAAGGCATACACACGTGCAGATACTCTTGCACAAGGACACTCCTTTCCCCCAGGCCACATGTATGATGGAGCCCCAGGGCATGCACATACGAGGGAGGCTCTTCCCTGTGAGCGTGTGCAAGTCTTGCACATGTAAAGGACAGGTGTATGCTGGCATTTGCATGCACTTGTGTGCACTAGAGCACCAGGCATCTGTGCATCCTTGTGTATCACCGCCCCCCCATCCCTAACTCCCCCCCCCACCCCCAAATGTCCTAACCCTAGGGAAGGAAGGGGGACACCCACCTGTGCTCTGTGCTGCCTTGACCAACCCCTTGCGCAGCATGTCCTTCACCTGGGTCCGGATGGCAATGTCATTGTCACCCCCCACCACTGACACCACCAGGTTGGGAGGGGGGATCTTCCAGCAGCAGGTTACCAAGCTGTAGGCGGCTGCAGGGTCCGTGCAGTCTGACACGCGGATGAACTAGGAGGGTGGTGGTGGGGAGGAAGGACAGATCTAGGGGTCCTCCTCGCCCCTGCCCCCCAGCCCCCTGCCCCACCCCAGCCCTGTGGTACCCCTCACTCCTCCCCCCAGACCTGCTAGTGCCCTTCACGCCCACCTTGCAGCCCCTCACCTTGCTGGGCTTGCCCCGGGTGCCCACGAACTCCACCTCTCCATAGGCATCAGTGGGCTGTTCTGTGGTGTGTTGAGCTGAGTCCCATTTGCTGACAATGGAGGCGCCAAAGGCATCTTCCACAGCCACCGAGACGTGCTTGTCCCTGGGGTTCCCACACTGGCACATGGAAGGGGCTCTGGGAAGCAGGCAGGGGTCACAGAGGTCACAGGGGCACTAGGGGCTGCAGGGTGGGAGCCCCCATTGCTGCCCCTCCCACCCACAGGCAGGAGGAGGTGCAGAGGGGGAACCTGCTGGGCATTGGGAAGCTCCTGGGGGCACCAGTCATGACAGCCCCTAAAATGGGGACCTGGGATTGACATCACCCCGCTGGGGAAGGGATGGGGACCAAGGGGGCAGAGCTCAGGGGGCTCCATTCCTCCTGGGGGGGGGTTGTTTGCAGAGCGGGGGCAGCCCCATGACGGGGGCTTGGGGGGAGGAAGGGCTGGATCCATCTTACCCCGGGGCTGGAGGTGCCTCCACAAATGATGTGCAGGTTTTCTTCTTGAAGAGTTTGGGGATCCAGGCCTGGGGGTGGGTGAGAACAGAGCGTGGTGAGGGGTCAGAACAGAAGCACCCCCCCAGCCCTGCCCAGCTTCTCCAACCCAGAGAGCAGCCCCCTCCAGAGACAACCCTCCAGGCTCCCAGCCCCATCTACTCCAGAGACCCCCTCCAGGTCTGCCCCAGTCCCCACAACCCAAAGAGAACCTATAAGTTCCTTCTAACTTCAGACAACCCCAGCTCTCCCCCCAGCCCCGCTTACCCAGGAGAGAACCCTTCAGACCCCCCCTGAACCCTCCATCCCTGCCCCAGCCCCCAACCCAGAGAGAACCCATCAGATCTCCCAAGCTCCAGAGACAACCTCTCAAATCCTCCAGACCCACCACTCTAGAGAACCCCCCAGTTCTATCCCAGCCCCCACAACCCAGAGAGAATCCCTCAGGCCCCCCCAGCCCCCACTCCATCCCTAGGCCCTGCCCCAGCACCCTCCAACCCAGAGGAAACTCCTCAAGACCCCCCAAAAGTCCCTCTCACTCCAGAAACACCCTCACAGTCCTGCCCCCCACTCACCATGGCCTCCCACTCCAGGGACCTCCCAACCCTGTCCCAGCCCCTTTGTGTCCCCCCATCTCGACTACAGCCACCCTTCTTCCCTCCAGGCTCCATGCCTGGTGCCCCATGTCCTGCCCCACCCCAGGCTCTAGTGGGGGTGGGGGGAGAGGATGCATGTCGGGGGGAGCTTCTATACCTGGTCCTGCCTCTTGATGCTGGTCATGGTGCCAGGCAGCCCCCCCACTCTCCCTGGCTGGGGCTGTGGAGCCACGTGTGCAAGTGCCAGGGCCCAGCTGGCGGCACCCACAGGCCCAGAGGCAGGAGGCAGCTGTCAGGGGCCCTGCCTGCGAACTGGCCCCACCCTGGCAGAACCGGCCCAGCAGGATCTCAGGACCCCACCCAGAGCCCTAGGGTGCAGCCTGAGTCAGGGCTGGGGCCTGAGCTCATGGTGGGGGGGAGGAGCAGAGAGTGTGTGGAGTAGGGGGGAGGACAGCTCCCCCTGCCCAGGGTCAGGGGCTGCGGGGGGGAAGGTGCGGGCTAGGGCTGCCCTGCCAAGGAAAACAGTCTGCTCCACCTTGAACAGTCCTTCCCTGTACCCTTTGCTTATCACCTGGGGCAGGGAGGTGGCATGGGGCGGGCCTGACATGGGGGCGGGGTCTGGCATAGGGGGCAGGGTCTAGCATAGGGGGATATGGCATGAAGAAGGGCTTGCCTAGTTTAGGGGATGGCGGGGTTGGAATCATGGGGGTAGGGCCCACCATAGGGGGCATGGCCTAGTGCAAGGGGCAGGGATAGAGTATGGAGGAAGAGGCCAGGGCATGGGGGGAGTGGGATGCCTGCCCTAGTGGAGGGAGCAGTCCTCCCAACTCTCAGGGTCCCTAAACTCAGCCCTCCCCCCTCGGAAGGGTGCTGGTGGGTTGGGGACGAAGCCCTGATCTGAAGGGACTCCCCGTTTCCAGCCTTCCCCAGGGAACTCAGGGCAGCCATGAGGCTATTGTACCAAGCTCAAACCCACAGTGACCCCCTCCATCCCCAGCAGACACTGCCCATAAGGCCATGTGTTTCTGCCAGGCCCTTTCAGTGTGTTGTGGTAGGGTGGGGGAGGGGAGGGTGTGGTGTGTGCGTTTCCATGTATGCTGGCTTTGCACTTGCCACTTTGGCCAACACCTGGGCAGAATCCAGGAGTCTTGGTTCACAACCCAACCCCAATCCAATCCTCCCCCCTCCCCATTCCCAGATGCAGGACAGAATCCCAAAAGACCCCGATCCACTCTCAGAGCCAGGGTAGATCAGGTGTCCTGGCTCCCAGCACCACCACCTGGTCCTACCCACCACATCCCACTCCCCTTCCAAAGCTGGGAAGGAACCCAGGTGTCTGGGGGTCATGCCCCGGGCACCTTGTGCCCAGCTGTGTCAACCCCCTGCTGGGGATTCTTGCATAGCCACACTGGAAAATGTGACAAGGTCTTTGGCGGACCCTTGTCCCTGATCCCTTTGCCCTGGGAGTGCCCAGCAGCCCTTTGCCTGGCTCCCAGGCTGGGGTGGGGGTGGGGAGGTGCTATATTTAGCTCTGATCCCAGGATCCGGTTACCAGCTGCAGCCCTTTCCCCTTGGGTTGGATCAGCACATTCTTGCCCAGAAGCCAGGTTCCCCTCAAGGCAGGAGGGACTTAGGGGCTGGGACAAGCTGTATACCAGGGAACAACCCCCTCCCCTAGAAAGATCAGAATGCTGTGCCTAGAACCCAGGTGTCCTGGTCCCAAGGTATTTCTCTCTAACACACCAGACCTTGCTCCCCACCCAGAGCTGGGAGGAAATCCAGGTGTTGGGGCAGGTGCTGGGTCCCTCTGCCAGCCTCCCCTCCCCCCCCCCCCCCCCCCCCCCCCCAGGGTGATGCAGCTGCTACTGAGGAGGGGGAAGGGGCGAGCTAATTTTAGCCAGGCCAGGGGGCATCAGCTCGTATAAGGCCATGACAGGGTGGTGGGGGCTGGGCTGGCAGCCATTGGCTGGGGCTGTAGGGTTACGTGGGGCACCTGGGCCCGTCTCTCAGAGCCATCCAGGGCTGGGGCCGGCACGGATCTCAGCTGCACCAGTCCCCTTACAGCACTGCCTGCCTGAGCCATGGCCCCCCTCTCCGCCTGGCACCTGGGCCTGCTGCTGGCCCTCTTGTACTCCCTGCAGCCTCTCGAGGTGCATGGAGACACTGGGCCCCATCCCCATGATGACATAGAGCACCCACATCACCACGGTGATTACAGCCATCAGGATGCAGAACACCCTCAGCATAACAGGGAACATGGGCACCACAGCCATCACCATGACGACAGAAAGCACCAGCACAGCCATCACTATGGCGATGAGGGGCATCCCTACAGCCATGATGAAGAACATCATCACCACAACGAGGAGGAACACCATCATGATGGCCATCACTATGATGACGATGAACACCGCCACCATGGCCATCACCACAATGATGAGGAGGAGGAGGTGGAGCACCACCATCACTACAAGGAGCATCATCATCACAGTGACAAAGAGCATCTGCTTGGTAACAGGCACCACCACCACTATGATTCTGAGGAGGAGGAGGATGATGACAATGATGCTCACCATCACCATGATGACCACCACAGCAATGAGGATGAGCCCAGTCACCACCATCATCACCACAAGGACAAGGATGACAATGATGATGAGGACAAGGACACCCCTCGCCACCATGGTCATGATATCAAGTCTACTGAGGAGGACGATGATGAGTCTGAGGAAGAGGAGGATGAGGAAGAGGGTGTGAGGAAGCACCACAGGGATGAGGAAGAGGATGAGTCTGATGAGTCAGAGGAAGAGGAGGAAGAGGAAGGACATGGCAAGGAAGGGCACCGGGTCCGAGAGCATCGCAAGGAGGAGAAAAAGGAGGAGGAAGGTCAGAAGACCCACAGTGCTGGGGGAGCAGAGCAGGTCCAAATGGGGAGAAAGGGGCACATGGGGTAGGGATGTGTGCACTGAGGTACTGTAGGGCAGGGTGGGAGCACAGGCCAGGGGAGGTGGGCTGGGGGTAGTGGGGGCAGAGTAAGGGCATTTGAACTGCAGGGTATAGGGACTAAGCTCCACACCATGGGGCAGCGTGGGTGTCCTGGCTGCCTATGGGACACTTGGGGGAACCCAGTAGGATGCCTATGGGCTGAGGGTAAGCACTGATCACTGAATCAGGGCCCCCCACCCCCTGAGGGCAGAATCTGGCCAAGGGTAGGAGGAGCCCTGTTCAACATCCCCCAGGGGTTGAAGTGAGAGGTGGGTGGATGCTGTCTTCATGGAAGGGGACAGGTAAAAGGTTGGCGCACAGCTGGAAGAGAACCCAGGCATCCTGGCTCCCAGAACAGCTCTGCTCAAACCCACCAGAACTCCTTGCTCCCAAACCCCTACCCTTGGAGAGCTGAGCAAGAACCCAGGTATCCAGGTTTCCAGTGCCCCTCCCCTTCTCCCAAACTATCAGACCCCCTCCCCACACTAGGAGCTGGGAGAGAACCCAGGTGTCCTGGCAGTAGCTGTGCCTCTTGTTGCAGAGGAGGAGGAGGAGGAGGGAGAGGAGGAGTACCAGCCAGGCTCCGTGTGCCAGTACTGTGAGTTCTGCAAGGTGAGCAGGGCTCCCTGTGTCCCCTACGCTGCACCCCCAGACCCTGCCCAGCTCTGCAGACCCCAGCCTGTGCCCCCAGGTCTCAACCTATACTCCCAGACCCTACTCTGCCCCCTGCAGTCCCTGACCTGTGCCTCTCAGACCCCTAATCTGCCCCAGACCCCAGCCCTATCCCTCGACCCCTGCTCCCCCCTAGACTTCAGCCTGTGTCCACAGACACCTGCTCTGCCCCCATTTACCCTGGACACCCCCCCAACCCTCCAAAGGTTCCCTGAGGGAAGTGGGCATGCTGCATCCCAATCTTTGCCTGGGGGCCCAGCATCTCTGCCCCCCAGCTGCTGAGCAATACAGTCCTGGACTCATCTGGAGCCCCCAACCCTTGAGGCAGAGGCTGTCTGCCCAGTCCCCTCATCCCCCACCCTGGTCCAGGGTTGGGGGCAGTGAGCCTGGCATTAACGCACCCCCCTGGTGTTTCCTCACAGCACTGCGGGGAGTGTGACAAGTGCCCCTGCCTGGAAGGTGATGCCAGCCCCTACTGCGAGGCCTGTCAGGTACGTGCTGCGAGCTTCCCCCAACACTGCCCTGGTGCTGCGAGCTTCTCCCTGACAGTGCCTTGGTGCTGTCTGGTGCAAGCTCTATAGAGCCCTGATACTGTGAGCTTCCTCCTGACAGTGCCCTGGGTTCTGTAAGCTTCCCTTCAGCAGTGCCTTGGTGCTGTGAGCTTCCTCCTGACAGTGCACCACACTGTGAGGTTCCCCCTGACCATGCCTTCATGTTGCAAGCTTCCCCTGGCAGTGTCCCAACCCTGCTAGCTCCTCTGGATGACAGCCTGGGTGCTGCAAACTTCCCCAAAACAGTGCCCGGTCTTGGGACCTTTCCCCTAGTGCTGAGAGCTTCCTCCCAACAGTGCCTTCACCGTAACTCACCTGCCCATCTCGTCTCCCTTGTAGCACTGCCACTTCTGCTACATGTGCCCAGTCTGTGAGACTGCCTGCCAGCCAGGTGAGCCCCTGACTCCCAACACCTGATAGCCACCTGGCTGGGATGGGGAAGGGGGTTCTACTAGGGTCTGACCCCCCCATTCTTGTGTTTTGCAGGGAGCATAGTGGATGAGATGTCTGGGGCCTTGTTTCAGTGAGTGACCTCCCATCCCCTTGCAGTGCCCCCTGGTGATCCTGGAAAAGGGCAGATCCTGGAAGGGGGTGGATAGAAAGAGGCAAGGGGTTAAAAAGGGATGGGGATGGGGCAGTAAGGAGTTTAATTCTTTCCTCTCCCCCCCACCCCCAGAATGATCGCCACCATCTTTGAACGACAGGAGCAGTGAGGGAGCTGTGATCCAGGGGAAAAAGTGGGGGAAGGCCCTAGGTGACCTCTGACCTTTAGGATCCAAGGTGCCCACTCAGCTGGACGGGCCTCTTCCTCATCTGGGCTTGTGTAGGGGGGTATCAGTCTGACCCGTCTGGATTGAGATGCGACATGGGGGGGGGGAGTCCCTGTACCCCTGACCTTGTACCCACTGCTGACCCAACCCCCACCCCCCCTCAAGCCCTCCATTGGGCTTCATTTCAGCATAGGGGGGAACAACTGCTGCAGTGACAAGGACCCCCAGTTGATGGGGCAGTGACCTGGGACCCTCCCCTTCAAGCCCCAGGCCCTGGTACACCCCCTTCAGATCCCCACCAGGCTGGAGCCCTCCATGCCCAATTTTGCCCCCCCAACCAGTCCAGGTGCCCAGGCCCCTGGTGTGAACTCAACCCTCCCCTCCTCCCCCAACTCTGCATTTTGTATGGTTAATCCCCGTTTCCCTCAATAAAAGCTGTGATGCCCCCAGACCTGCGTGTCCTGCAGTCCATGGGAGCACAGGGAAAGGGAGATCTCCAGGGGCTGAGATGCAGCCACTTCTTGGGTGGGGCACGTTGGAGGGTGCCAATATAGGTACCCCCTTCAGCCAGCAGAGATGCAGCCAGGTCTGGAGTGGGGCACATCAGGGGCTATTTATGGAGTGATCACTCCTCCACTACTGAGATGCAGCTACCTCTTGGGTAGAAAAAGGTCACAGCTAATCCAGCCTCATACTCAAGGCAGCAGCATCCCTGACTAAACCATCCCAGCCAAGTGTCTGTCCACCCTGCTCCATCCCTTCCAAGGATGGAGATCCCAGCTTCTCTAGGCAGCCTGTCCCAATGCTTGACCACCTTCAGTCATAAAGTTCCTCCTCATCTTCAACCCGAATTCCCCCTGCTGCAGCTTGAGTTCATTGTTCCTAGTCCTGTCCTGTTCCCTGTAGCTGCAGAGAAAAGCTCATCTCCATCCTTTCTGTCATTGACCATTAGGTATTTGAAGACTGTGATAAAATCCCCTTCAGCCTTCTCTTCCCCTGACTAAATAACCTGTTCTTTCAGCCTTTCCCCATCAGTCTCATCTCCTAGCCTGTCCCCCACTCCCCCATGTTTGCTGCACTGGACTCTTTCCAGTCTGCCCATGTCCTTCTTGAAGTGCGAGGCCCAGAGCTGGACCCTGCGCTCTAGGGGAGGCCTCCCCGGTGCTGCTGGCGACACAAGGCCCCTCAACCCCTGGCAAAGAAAACCACAGAATCCAAGTTTTGTTTTTTAAACTCTTTTTTCCCCCCGCCCCGTTTTGCTTTTATGACACAGTTCATC
The DNA here is from genome assembly GCF_000455745.1 of Alligator sinensis. Taxonomy (NCBI): domain Eukaryota; kingdom Metazoa; phylum Chordata; order Crocodylia; family Alligatoridae; genus Alligator; species Alligator sinensis. Next base: position 2,977,880 of record NW_005841832.1, on the reverse strand, counting down.
ACAGCCCCAACCCCTGTTCATTGGGGGTGGAGGCTTGGAGCTCCCCCGTGGTCCCACCTGCCCGGTACCCCCTCCCCTTCCTCCATGTCCCCAGGCAGTTGTTTGGGTTTTTTTACATTTTTTTTGTTTTGTTTTTTGTAAAGCTTCCCTCCCCCAAATTTTCCCCTTCATGCAAAATCTGGCCCCCTGTGAGTGGCCCTCCAGCCCCGGGACCCCAGGCACGTGCTGGGGGGAGGAGCATGCCAGGATGCCACAGGCAGGTCATTAAAAGGCAGCAAAACTCAAAGTCATTGACTCCAAATCCACAGCACAGATATGCACAGAAAATACAGGTCTTATTGTACAGCACCCAAGCCAGGGGCCCCTCAGGCACCCCCAAGCCCCATCCCAGAACCCATCAAGCCTCCAGGACACCCCCCCACCTCAGGACCCCTGAATCCCAGCACAGAACCCACCCCAGGACTCCCTACCAGCCACCCCAGAAGTCACCCTGAACATTTCCCCCCCTGGGCCCCCACATCCTAGCCTAGAACCCATCCCAGCTCCTCCCCACCCCACTAGCCACCCCAGAAACTACCCTGGACAGATCGCCCCAGACCAGAAGCCACCCTGGACCAACCCAGCCTTCTAGACTCCCAGTCCCAAAGCCCTGAACTTCCTCCTAGACCCCTCCACCTCCCCAGAACACCCCCAAACCCTACTCCAAAACCCCTTCCAGTCCCCCACTTCCAAACCCCAGACTTCACTCCCCCAGCCCCAAACCCCCCCTCCAGCCCTTC
>NW_005841832.1:2974011-2976993 GCF_000455745.1 Alligator sinensis | reverse complement strand
AGCACCGTCCCCCCCCCAGACCCCAAATCCCAGGGTAAGACCCTCAGCACATGGCCCTTAGGGGGAGCCCCCTTGCCCAGCGCCCCCCATTCTAGGAGCATGGGCAGGCCCCCATCCCCTGCAGCCCTTCCTTGGGGTCATCCCCCCAGACAGGGAGATGGAGAAAGGGGTCTTATATCCCCAAAAACTGCCCCCATAGTGGCCAATATGGACTGTGGTGGGATGGGGGGGGTGAGTCACTCTGCCCCTGTCTGGGGTAATGGGGAAGGGGGATTGGCACAGCTTGGCAGAGTGTGTGTGTGTGCCATCCTGGGCTCTGGCTAGTTACAGTGGCAATAAAAATAGTGGGTGTTTAAAGATGTGCTCTGGGAGTGGAAGGAGGCGGGGGCTGGCATGGAGGGAGGGGCCATTTCATTCACATTCTTGTGCCCCCTACTGACTAAATGAGAAAATAAATAAACCCCAGACAGACAGAGACAAACAGACACGTGGGGGGCCCCCCCAGCCCCTCCCCCTCTCTGAGGGGGGGGGGTCACACACATATACATGTACCCTCACACACACAACTGCCCCCAACCCCTCCTCAGTCCCCTCTCCCCACACATGCACACAGCAGCAGCCACGCCTCCTCTGGGCAGGGGCGGGAAAGGCTCTCGGGGAAGGGCTCAGGCATAGGCCCCCTGCCCCCTCCATGGCAGGGTGAGGGTCAGGCCCCGCACTTCCTCCGGCGGTGGCTATGTCCATCCATCCATCCATGTTGAGGTGTCTGTGGAAGAACGGGGTGGGGGGTGGAGGGGATGAGGTACTTATGTCAGCCCTTGGGTGGTCCTCCTCTATCCCCAAGACCCAGCAGCCTCTGAGGTGGGGAGCACCCTGTCCCCCAAGCTCCCAGCATCCCAGCGAGGGAAATACCATGGATCCACTCGCAGAAGCCTCTGAGGTGGCCAGAGCCTCCCAGACCCCAGCAACCCCAGGGCAAACTGCTCCCTTCCCAGAAGCCCCTGGGGTAGGTGGCTCTTCTCTAGCTCCCAGAAGCCCCTGAAGCAGATAGTATCTCCCACCTCCCAGAAGCCACCAGTGCAGGCAGGTTCCATCTCCCAGCAGCCCCTGGGGCGGGCCGCTCTCCTGACTCTCAGCAGCCCCCAGGGTGGGCCACTCTCCTGACTCACCCCTCAGGTGGGCACTAGCAGGAGTAGGTTCGCACTGAGACACTGTCCCCTCGTTGACTGGACAAGGAGTTTCCTGGGGGAGATGGACAGGAAAGGTCAGAGGCCACATTGTCCCGTCCATGTTGCTTCCCCCTCCCCACACACACACTACCACACCCCTCCAAGCAAGGCTGTCTAGATGGGCAGAAGATCTCTGGAGCTGAGCTTTCCCAGGACAGTGCCCTGGCCAGACTTCCCACAGGTGTTGTGAGCTCCCCTTTGGGACAGTGGGCCCCCCCCTCTGGTCCTGTGCTCTGAGCTATTCCAAGAGGGTGCCCCCAGGGCTGTGACTTTCCTCAAGACAGTGTCCCATACCCCCATGGTGGGAGCTCCAGAGCCAGGTATACCTCTACCCTCCAGGGTTATGAGGTTCCCCAAAACAATGCCCCACCCCCTGAGGGCCACAAGCTTCCCTGGGATGGTGCCATGCCTACCTTCAGGCTGCACCTTGCGCAGCTGGGCACTGGGTGAGGCGATGGCAGCGCTGCGGAAGTTGGGGGGCAGCATCTCAGCGGAGTCGGGGCTCACCCCCCGCAGGTCCTTCTCCCGGAACATCTTGCGCCACGAGGGCGACCGGCTGAACGTCTTGGTGCTGTCCTGGGGGGAGGGGGGCAAAAGTCACAGCCAGCCATAGGGTACCTGGTACTGCATGGGTGGGGGGAGGTACCACCATGCTGTGGGGGGGCAGGTCAAAGGTCAGGTGGTGCCTTGGGGTAGGAGGAAAAAAAATCAGAAAGGAGGAGCAGGGGGCAAAGGTCACTCCTGGAGGTCAGGCATAACGAGAGGCTGTATTGAGGGACAGGGATGCACATAGGGGCTGGGGTGGCATTGGGGGGAAGGGAGTAATTGATGTGCAGGGGGCAAACAGGGGTCCCCACCTCATCCAGCCGCCGCTCAGTTCCCATGGTGATGAGGTTAGCGAATTCCTTCTCCAGGATTTGCCGAGCCTGAGGAGGCACATGCGGGGGGCGGGGGTCAGAGCTTACAGCCCCTCACCCAGTCTGATAGCCCTTTCCCCATGAGCCTTTGCACCTGCTCCCAGCCCCTGGACTCCTCCCTCATCTCAGACCCCTCTCATCAGCCCCCCTCCTCTGCTCCTGCCCCCCCCAACCCATGACTTCTGCCAGCCTCAGCCCTCCGCCACTCCCACCTGGGTGTTCTGGGTGGGGATCTGCAGCAGCAGGGCCAGGTCGCTGCAGTCAAAAGTGTCATCGAGAGCCAGCAGCGCGCCATGCACCCCACTCTCCGCCAAGTTGTTGGCAAACTCCTTCAGCCCAATCAGCTGCAGCCAGCACATCACCCGCTCGTTGGACCACACCATCACGTCTGGCGGGGAGGAGAGACAGTGTCACCAGTGCCTACTACAGGGCCCCTTGTGCCTCACCCCTTAGCCCTCCTGGTACCCCGCACTCCTGACCCACAGCCTCCTGCTCACCTCTAAGCTCTGCTGGTACACCTCACTCCCAACCTGCAGCCTCTTACCCGCCGCCAGCCCTGCTGGTGCCCCTCACTCCCAACCCGCAGCCCTGTGGTACCTTTGATCTGATTCTGACTCTCTTCCCGCCTGCGTTCCAGGTCCTTGCGGTCATAGTTGAGTCGTTTCAGACACATAATCCCGTAGTGCAGGCTCACTCTGAGGGTGTGGGGGAGATGGGATGTGGTCAGGGTGGGGGATGGGCTGCCTGGACTACACTCTTAATCCTGGGGTGCCCTTGAGGAAGCTGTGCCCCATGTGGAGGAGCCCCAATCTAGAATCCTTTGAGTCAGGTTACCC
>NW_005841832.1:2955850-2973980 GCF_000455745.1 Alligator sinensis | reverse complement strand
GCCATGAGATTGGGTCTCCATGGGGTCAGAACCCACTGAATCTGTGCCTGGGGAAGCGGGGGGAGAATCCCTGTGACTTAGGTACCATGAGTTCCCCCTGGGTACCCCCATGGGAGCTGTGCTCTGGAGGGGCAGGGTGTTACCTAGGACATCCCCATGGGACCTGTACTCCCTTTGGGGGTCCTTATGTGGCACAGGATTTCTCGGGATGGTATCTATGAAGCCTGTGCCCTATGGGGGGGAGGGGGCAGAATCTGTGGTTCAGGGATCTCCAGGGGGAGGGGACCCATGGGAACTGTGTCCTGATAGGGAGATCCCTGTGGTCTGGGGTAGTGGGGGATCCCTGTGGGAGCTGTGGCTGTGTAGGAGGTCCCTGAGGAAGGCAGATACTGGGAGGTATTGGGTGGTTCCCGTAGGAGGTATGCTTGGGGGCAGGGTCCCCTGTGGTACCTGTGAAAGCCATGCTCTGGGGGAGTGGGGATTCCTATGGCTTAGAAGTACCAGGGGGTCCCTGTAGGAGCTGGGCCCCAGGAAAGGGATCTCTGGGGGTACCAAAGTGGTCCCTGTGGTACCACTGCCTTAAGCAGGAGTGGGGGAAGTCCCCATGGTCTGGAGGGACCAGGGGGTCCCTGTGGGAGCTGTGCTGAGGGGAGGGTCCCTGTAGTACCTGTGGGAGTTGTGCTCTGGGGAGAGGGATCCCTGTGGTCTGGGCGTAGCAGGGGGAATCTCTGTGGGCTGGGGGTGCTGGGGATCCCCATGAGAGCTGTGCCCTGGGGAGATGGGAACGGGGGTGTGTGCATGGAAAATCTGTGGTCTGGGGGTACCAGGAGCTGCCCTGGGGTGGGGGGATCCCTGTGGTTTGGTGTACAGGGGATCCCTGTGGGAGCTCTGCCTAGTGGGGGGGGCACAGGAGGGTCCTGGCAATACCTGTGGAAGCTGTCCACCATCTTGAGCTGGCCGCGCAGCTCCTTCTTGTTGAGGTGGTCGAGCATGCGGGCGTCAACCAGCGACTCCATGAAGTAGCTGCGGTACTGGGGCAGCCCCAGGCTCGGCAGCCCCTCATTGCCTACCCACTCGTGGTTCATGTCCCCATAGGCCAGGATCTGCCAAGAAAGCAGGGGGCAGGACTGCATTACTTACAACCCCTGACCTCTCATCCAGGATCTAACTCAACCTCCCTACAACTCTGCCCCTCCCACAATGTAACCCCCCGCTTGCACCTCCCACCCCAAATACCCCCAAAAAGCTGGCAATGAACTTTGACCTCTACTGTGACCTCTTCACCTTTCAGACTGTGCCCCTCTGGCTGCAACCCTTGACCTCTGACTCAGTGACCTTTGACTTCATGCCACATATACCCTATGGTCACAGTCACCTCACCATTCTTGGATCCCCACCATTCACTCCACACCTTCAACAGAAGAGGGACAGGCAACATCTGATACCCACAATGCACTGCAACCCCCTCATCCATCTGTGTCATCCCCCGCAAAACAGGGAGAGTGGACCATTTCTTTCCCCCACAACCACCCCTTCAACAGGGACAGCGGGATACTCTGTAAAGCCCTGAGCTGGGATCAGCTGGACAGGAACACAAGTGTGCTACACGTGTGCAAGCCTACCTTCTTGCACACATACAGATGTGCAAGACTCCCCACCCCTCCGTGCAAGCACACACCTATGTGCACCACCCCCTACCTGCTCCCAGCTGATTTCCTTGGTCTCCTGGTGGGTGGGCAGGCAGGAAGGAAGGGGGAGAGCGCGGTTAGGACCCCCAAGACCCAGCCAGAAGTAGGGTGCACAGGGGCGCACCCTAGGCCCACGACACACCCTTCCCACCCCCCACAGCATCAGCTAAGCCAGTTCCCCACCTGCCCTGCACTAGTCATGCCAAGCCTCTCACAGTGCCCTCATGCAACGCACAGGGGTGTTCACACTCACTGGCTTTGTTGTGGCTGTGAGTGACTCCATCTCCTCATGCGTCATCCACACATTGCCCGTGGACTGGATAGGGGTGGGGAGCAACAGGGCAGGTCCAGAGGGTGTCAGGCGAGCAGGAAGAAGAGATTGTGCTGTGAGATGGCTGCCTCAGCCCCAGAAGGGTGGGGCTGGGGGCAGGAGCTGGCTGTGCGCCGGCAGGGGGGGCCGGCGCTCCCAGCTGTTTCAGCCCCTGTGGGGTTGTGGGGGGGCAGGAGGATTGGCTGTGGGGAAGGTCTTGAGGTACAGGCCAGATTGGACTGGGGTCTAGGGGGCCAAGAGGGCTGAAGAACTGGCTGGGGTGGGGTCTGAGGCACTAGCTGTGGGGGAGGTGGTTCGGGGGCCACGGTACAGTGGAGGGGGCCTGGTAGGCCAAGGCACTGCCTGAGGGGCATCTACGGGGGGCCAGGGCAGTGGCTGAAGGGGGAGGGAGGTCTGCAGGGCAGGACTGGCTGTGTGTGGGGGGAGTGGTATCTGAGGGACCAGGGCCCTGTCTGGGGGACAGGGTCGGGGTGGGGGGGGAAGGTCAATGTGTTGGCTGTGGAGGCCCAGGCCTCAGCTGTAAGGAGGATTTGAGGTGCTGGACAGGGGAGGTGTCTAGCTGTGAGGGAGACCAAGATGCTGGCTGAGGAGACCTAGACTCTGTGGCCTGGGGGGCCAAAGCCAGTGCCTTGCTGGGGAAGGACGGAGGGCTGAGGGGCCAAGGCATGGACTGACAGAGCCCAGGGTGGTGGCGGGGGTCTCACCGTGCGGGAGGTGGCAGGGGCTGAGGGGCTGGTGAGTGACACCATCTCCTGGATGGCCAAGCGTAGCTTGAGGCGGTGCAGGGGGTTGCTGATGCCAATCTCCCGCTGGATCTCGGTGTCCGACAGGTTGGCCATGATGGCCCCACTCTTCACATTGGCTCGGCAGGCTGCCACGTACCATGCCGGCATCCCGACCCACAGCTGTCCACGCCACAGGAGAAGGGGGTGCAGGGGTCAGTGTGTCCGAACGCCTGGGTTCCAGACAAGCCCCCTCCCTCTCAACTTCCTCCAGGATTCCTGGGTCCCACCACCACACATGCACATACACTTGCTCCAGGACTCCTGACTTCTACTCCCTCAGGCTTCACCTTGTCTCTGGGTTTCCAGTGCCAGTCACCTGTACTTCCTGCCAAGTGCCTGGGTTCTACTCCAGGCCTCCCCCTGCCTTCTCTCCTAGTTCTTCCAGGACACCTGGGTTTGTCTTTTCCCTCATGCCCCATCCCCACCCGGGGGCATCCAATGCCAGGCACTCTTCCCCAGGACACCTGGGTTCTACTCACTCCATCCCTGGCAAGACTCATAAGCCCAGTAACACCTCAGCTGGGATGTGTAATGGGCCAGTTCCTGGTTCCCCCTCCCACCCCAGACACCTGGGTCCTAAACCTCAACCCCATCCTGGACACCTGGGTTCTAAGCCCCAGCAGCTCTGCATGCAGCCCCTAGAGGCAGGGGGGCTATGGGCCCATTCCAACCAATGGGACACCTGAGTCCCCCTCCCCAATGTGACCTAGACATCTGGGTCCCCAGTCCTGTGCCTCCCTAGAGCAGAGTCACCTCGAGCCAGGATACCACAGTGGGGCCATCCCAGGCAGCGAAGGGCAGCCCCTGCCGACAGGCCTCCTCCAACAGCTCATGCCTGGGGGTGGGAAGAAGAAAATTTGGAGGAGGAGGGGGATCAGAGCAAACTGGGACCCCAACATCTGCCTCTTCCCCTCCCCACAAGACAGTGCCCCCCAATGACCCAGCTCTCCCCTAAACTCCTTCCCCCCATCCCTCCCCACTCACTTCCTCTTGTTGCGCCGGTCCTTGTCCACGGGCCCCGTCAGCTTGGAGAGCCCCAGGGGGTCTGCAGGGGACAACTCATCTGAAGGGGTCCCAGCTTGGGGGGGGGGGAAGGGCAGAGAAAGACAGGTGAGACACCCCCACACCCAACACGCTCCCGTGCTGCACTGCGCCTGAAGCCTGGGGTCTATCCCAGCTCTGGGATTGGGGGTGGGGGGGGTGGAGGGAGGTCTGGTGGGTTAGAACAGGGTGAGAGGTGGTGGTAACCAGGATACCTGGGTTTTCTCCCCTGCTCTGGGTGGGGCGTCAGGTCCAGTGGGTTCGAGTGGAAGGAGCTGGGAGCCTAGATACCTGGGTTTTATCCAATGCTGAGAGGGGAAATGGGGTCTGGTGGGGGTTGGGAGCCTGATGTCTGGGTTCTACACCAGTGCTGGGAGGTGAAATAAAGGTCAGGTATAGTGGGGCTGGAAGCCTGGATGCCTAGGTCCTGTACCAAGGGAGGGGGAGTCACGGCCTAGCGGTCCCATCCGCCCCTTCTCTTTCTTGCCAAAGAGGCGCCCAATGGACGACTTGATGCTTTTCTTCTTGGTGGATTTGTGCAGAGGATCCTGGCTGCTGTTGGCACTGTCAAGGCCCAGCCTGGAGCAGGGGACGGGATGGCAGGGGTTAGAACACCCCCTGGACACCTCCCCCAATTACACCAGCCCCTCCACACCCCTGGCCTTCCACACACACCCAAGCACTGCAGCCCCCATGGACCCAGAGCTGCTCCCAACCCTCCCCAGATCCCCTCTTCCAAACCCATCCCCATCCCCTGCTCTGGTCTCTGCCCCCCTCCTGCACTCTGCCCCCCCAGGGTCACAGCACCCCCCCTCCCCCAACTCACCCTGCCCGCAGGTCCCTGCCATCCTCAAGGGCTCCAGCCTGCAGGGCCAGGGCTTGGGTCATACGTTCCAGGCGGGCGGCACGGGGAGTGGTGGGGGGAGGCGTCTCACAGGGCACCAGCGCCTTCTCCTCTGCCCCACGGGGCTCCTCTTTGGCCACGTGATTCTGAGGGAGGGGACCAAGCTGGTGAGCACAGAGCACTCTTACAAGGCAGCTTGCAGAACTGGGAAAATCCCCAGCTGGGGGCACTGCCATGGAGAAGCTTGCAATGCTGTGGAGAAGCTTGCAGTGCTGTAGGGCAGGATGGTGGGAGCACTGTCTAGGGGAAGCTCCCTATGCAGCACAGTGGGAGAATTGGCACTGTACAGCTAGGGTTGGGACACTGTTTGGAGGAAGCTTGCAGCACCAGATAAGGAAGTGGTGACACTGTCTGCAGGGGGCTTACATCCCCATGTGGCAGGAGGATAGGGCCACTGCTTGGGGGAAGCTTGCAGTGCTCTGTGATGGCAGGGCACTGTCTAGGTAAGCTCACAAGAGCAGGCAAGGAAGCCAGGGCACTGTCCACGGAAGCCCACAACACTGTGGCAGGGGCTGGGGCACTGTTTGAGGGAAGCTCACAGCACCAGGTAAGGAAGCGCTGGCACTGTCCAAAGGAAGCTCGTAGCTCCCCCTGTGGTGGGGGGCACCATCCAGGGGACACTTGCCACATGGGGTGGGAGCTCACCGCCTTGTCTCCCTCGCGGGCGGGGCTGTGGGGTACCAGGCGGGGGGTCGAGTGCCCACTGCTGGGGGGCGAGGGGCTGGCCAGCGTGGAACTGGTGACTGAGGGGGGGATGGAGCTGCTGGCCCGGTACCGGCCCAGCGACCCATCCAGCGCTGAGGGACCCACACGACTCTCCAGCTCCTCCGCACGCAGCTCTGTGCACTCCTTCTCCTCCTGGATCAGCCTGTGGGAGGTGCCGTCAGCAGTAGGAGAGGGGTAAGGGTCCAGGGGTCTGGTGCCCCCATGAGTGCTGGGGGGTTCCCCAAGAGCATGCAACCCCAGGGGGTGTGTGGGGGGGAACAGGGACCCCCAGCTGTTTCTGGGCTGCTAGGAGCCATGGGCAGTGTGAGGGGTCCTGGAGGGGACACAAGTACCCCCTGTGGGATACTGGCAGCACAGGGATTTCCTGGGGGGCTGGGTGTTTCTGGGGGCTCCAGGGGCTGTGGGGGTGGGGCAAGATCTGGCTAAGTTAAAGGTGTTCTGGGAGGCTTCAAGACATCAGAGCACCTTGGGAGAGGGGGCCAAGAGGGGCTGATTGTTCAGGGGTCCCAGCTGGTCCTGGGGGGCAGGTGCAGGGCATTTGGGGGCTCCCAGGCAGTCCCTGGGGGAAGAAACAAGGTGTTTGGGAGGTCCTAGGGGTCCTGGGGGAGGGATCAGGGGTTTTGGGGGCCCCAGGGGAGTTAAAGAAGGGGATCATAGGGTCCTTGAGGGGTTTGAGGAAGGATCGGGGTGGGGGGGTTCAGAGGAGGAGGGATCAGAGGTTTGGGGGGCTCAGGGGTTTAGAGAATCCCAGGGGGCTTCAGGGGGTCCCAAGGCCTCTCACTTGATCTCTTTGTTGATGGCCTCAAGCTGCTCCTGCAGCATGAAGGCGAGGGTCTGCACGTCTGTCTGCCCGCTGGGCGAGAGAAGGTCGGCCGAGCCAAAGAGGGGGTCATGCTCATCTTCATCCGAGCCCTCCAGGGCCCCCTCAAAGGGCGGCTGGGCCAGGGGTCCCCCCTGCTGTGCCCGCTCCCACTCCTGCACCTGGGGGTGCGCAGAGACGATACATAATGTGAGCGAGACAGAGACCGGCTCTAACCCCAGACACTGGGGAGGGGGAAGGGGGGGAGCAGAGAACCCAAAGGTCTCCATATCCCCCCCACCAACTCTTCGGGGGCCAAACCCTTGGCTGACCCCTATTAGGTTAGCCCCTCTGGGATGGGCAGGAGACTCCCCCACCACATGCTCCCACCTGGCCTGAGGCCCCTGCCCTGCAGGCCACTGGGTAACTCACCAGTCAAGGGGCAGGTCCAGGGGCAAGGGGAGAGAAAGCAGTCAACAATAGCTGGACACCCCCTATCCCTCTCCCAGCCCATCCCCACCCCCACCACACAGCCAGAGACCTTCCTCCTGCAGCCCTGCCCTGCACCAGGCTGGACACCCCCCACCCCCAACTCAGTTACAAGCAGAGCTCCCCAGCTCAGGACCCCCCAGCCAGGCCCAGCCCCCAACTCCCTCACCTTGGTGGCCTCATCCTTGGGGGCCCAGCGGCCCTTGCGGTGCCTGCGGGGGGCACCGGAGCCACTGTAGGGGTCCAGGTGGGAGCTGCTGGGTGCCTGAGAGTACCGCAGTTCCAGGGCACTGCCCGGCAGGGACCTGGGGGGGCAGTGGGGGAGTGAGGGGAGCCTCTGTACAGCCCCCACTCTCCCAAACCACCCCTTCCACTACTGCCCAGGTCCCCACAGCATAGGGATCCCCTGACTGCCTGTAGGACCACCCCCAACACAGCCAAGGCAGCTCAGGGCTGGGGGGCACTGGACCCAAATGGCGCATCTGGAGAGGCCCTGGGAAGGCTTGGGATGCTAGGGCTCTCCATGGGGGGTGGTCCTCATGCAGGGTAGTTACCTAGAGTAGGTGGACACAGGGCGGCCTCGGAGTTGATCAATCTCCATCTGCATCCGCTCCATCTCTGTCAGCAGCTGCTCCTGTGGGGGAGGAGGGGAGCATCAGTGAGACCTCCTAGACCCACCCTCAGCCCCTCCCCCCAGGGGAGATCCCAACATACCCCACTAACACCACCCAGGCTCCTGGGTCCCTGACCTAGCCCTTCAAGGCCAGCTGCCCCCCCACCCTGCCCCCCGACCCAAGAGCTGGCTGTGGCCTGTTTCCCCCCCTGCAACCTCATGGTGAACCAACGTGCCAGACCCTTCCCCCAGACCACTCGGCCTAGTCTGTTCCATCACACCCCAGTCAGCCAGAATCCGGCAAGCCTCCACCCCCAAGTGCCACCCAGCTAAGACCCCAATGCCATAGACACCCTGACTGCCATTCCCCTGCCCCCTGCCCCTCCCCCAACAACCTTGTTCAAAAGCAGCTCATCCTGCAGCTTCTTCATGTTGGCAATTTCCTCACTCAGCGAGTTCTGGGGGGACAGGAGGAGATGGGGGGAACCGCGGCACAGCCCTGCAGTGCCCCTCATGCCCAACCCACAGCCCCTGCCCCCATAGTCCTGCTGATGCACCTCATGCCTGACCCACAGCCCCACCTTCTCCTCCAGGGCCCCCATGCGCTCCTTGAGATGCAGCTGCAGGCGCTCATTGGACTCCGAGAGCAGCTTGTCCACTGTCTCCGAGAGCCGCTTGTTGTGCTCGTCGTTCATCTTCTCCCGCTGGCGTGCCTAAAGGGGGTGGGGGATGTCACAGGGTCCCCTCCTTGACACGCCAGCACCCTGCCTCCATGGTTGTAGGACCCACCCCACTTGGGCAGACATCCAGGCCAGGAACACCCCTTAAGTCCCAGCAGCCTCCCTGCACCCCCAATGCTGCAGGAGGAGGCATCTCCAGACAACCACATGTCTCTATAGACAGGGATGGGGAACCCCTGGGCCACCAGCCCTTCTCCCCTGACCTCTGCCCCCTCCCAAACCAGGGGTCCCCCCCTCCACAGAACCATGACTCCTTCCATCAATGCTAGGCACCTTGTACCCCACCCCTCCACCAAGACCTCTACTGCAGCTCCCCCATACCCGCTGGAGCTCCTGGTTCTTCTCCTCCAGCTGTGCTTCCAGCTGTCGCAGCCGTTCCTCAAAGTTCCCATGTCGTTCCTCAGCCTGGATGGACAGATGGACGGATGTCAGCCTGGCACTCTCGTCCCACCCCCTGCTACCTCTGGGCCCAGCTCCCCACCCTTGTCACCTGCTAGACCCTGACACCTTCCTTCTGCATCCCCAGCCCTGCTCCTTCCCCTCCACTCCAGCCCCTCCCTGCTCCCCAGCACCTTGGTGAGGGCAGCCACACGCTGGGCCAGTTGGGCCTCAATCTCGGGCAGTGTCTCAGCCTTCTGCAGGGTCTGCTGCAGCTTCGCCTTGGCATCCTCCAGCCATTCCTGAAGCTGGCGTCCCTTCTCCTCGCTCTGGGGAGGGCAGGGCATGCGAGAGCCTGTGTGGTCCATCCCCAGCACACCCTCCCACATGGTCGCGACCCTGCCACAGCCCTGCACTGCACCCCTTCTCCTCACTCTTGGGGGGCAGAGGGTAAGAGCTCACATGGCCCCAAACCCACCACCCTCCTCACTTTGGGAGTGGGGCATAAGGTGCGAGAGCCCATGCAGCCTCTCCCAAAACCATTACAGGGGCCTAATCCTGCCACAGCTCCCCCTCCCCCCACTCACTGAGCCCCTTCTCCTTGTTCTGGGAGTAGGAAGTGGGGGGGGGGTGAGGGCCCACCCTCCCCACAAAAACACCATGGTGTCCACCTCTGCTCACTGGGCAGGGGGCAGAGGGTGTGAGATTCCACATCATAACCCTAAGAATTGATAGTGTTCACCCCTGGGAGGCACTCAATAGCCAACTGTCTAGTTAAGGATAAGCCAGCTGCAAATGTTGTCAAGGCATACACCAGAGATTCTTAGGCACCTTGAGATCCTCTCAAGGGTGAAAGGATGTGTTAGCACTGTGAAGTATGCAAATACTATCACAAGACCAACCCCAGAGATTTCAAACAGGAATCCACAGTGTCAAAAATGGGCTGTCCTGTTTGCAGCCTGAGTTCTTTGCAGTGGAAGAATTGTTCTATCGTTCTTCTCTGCACAAAAAATGAGCATCAGCTCAGAGCCAGTGTTTTATGCAGGAGCCTTGAGTCTATTGAGGGGCATCTTGAGTTTTAAAAGGTTGAGAACCACTGCTGTGAACTCTGGCAGGAGGTTAGACCAGGAGAACTGTGGAGGGCCCTGCTTTCCTGGGATCTTGTGATTTGTCAAGGACAGAACTATGAGGATGTGCAGAAAAAGGAAGGGTGGTAAGACAGGGGTGCAAGCATATGTGTCCTTGATATCTGGAAAAACATCTTCAATATTAGAGCAGTGAGGCAGTGGACTAGACTGCCTAGGGGAGCTGTGCACTCCCCATCACTGGAGAGGTTCAAGGAGAGACTGGACAGCCACTGGTCAGGGACAACCTAGGTGTAGCTATGCCTGTGCTCTGGATTTCCCAGGCTTCTGGGTTTTGCTGATTGCCCCACCCTCCTTTTCTGCTGTGTGTCAGGGTGTTTTTAAGCTTTCCTTGAAGACACTGGATGTGGGCTGCAACCAAAGCTCCTGCTGGGGCCAAAGCCAGAGTTTCATAGTTTCAAAGTTGGCAGGGTCGGAAGGGACCTGAGATCATCAAGTCCGACTCACTGCCATGGGCAAAAGAGAATGCTGGGGTCAAATGACCCCAGCTAGGTGATTATCTAGAATCCTTTTGAAGACCCCCAGGGTAGAAGTGAGCACTACTTCCCTAGGAAGTTGGTTCCAGATCCTAGCCACCCTAACTGTTAAGTAGTGCCTCCTGATGTCTAACCTGAACCTACTCTCAATCAACTTGTGGCCATTATTCCTAGTTACTCCTGGTAGTGCTGTGGGGAACAGGGACTCTCCCATTCCCAGCAGGTCCCCCCTGGTAAGTTTATAGACAGCCACCAGATCCCCCCTCAGCCTTCTCTTGTGGAGGCTGAACAGGTTCAGGTCCCATAGCCTCTCTTCGTAGGGCCTGCCCTGCTGCCCCCTGACCGTGCGAGTGGCCCTCCTCTGGACCCTCTCAATGCTGTTCACATCCCTCCTGAAGTGCGGCACACAGAACTGGACGCAGTACTCCAAATACGGCCTGACCAATGTCGCATAGAGGGGGAGGATCACCTCCTTGGACCTGCTCGTGTTGCATGTGTGGATGCATGACAAGGTGCGGTTCGCCTTACTGACCGCATCCTCACACTGGCGCCCCATGTTCATCTTGGAATCAGTAATGACTCCAAGATCCTTTTCTGCTTCTGTGCTGATGAGAAGGGAGTTCTCCATCCTATAGGTATGCTGCTGGTTCTTTCTCCCTAGGAGCAGTACCCTGCACTTGTCAGTATTGAATCCCATCCTATTCTCATCTGCCCACCCCTGTAACCTGTCCAGATCTAGTTGTAGCCTGTCCCTCCCTTCTATTGTGCCCACCTCTCCCTACATCTCAGTGTCATCTGCAAATTTGAACAAGGTGCTTTTCACCCCCTCATCCAAGTCGCTGATGAAGATGTTGAACAGTGCGGGCCTGAGGACTGAACCCTGGGGGACTCTACTGCCCACATCCCTCCAGGTCGAAGATGACTTGTCCACCACCACTCTCTGGGTGCGGCCCTCTAGCCAATTTGCAACCCATTTGACTGTGTAGGCATCAATGCCACAGTTGCCTAATTTTTAATGAGAATGGGGTGAGAGACAGTGTCAAAAGCCTTCCTCAAGTCCAGAAAGACTACGTCCACCACGACACCTGCGTCCAAGGATTTTGTGACCTGGTCGTAAAAGGCAACCAGGTTGGTCTGACAGGACCTGCTCCTAACGAACCCACGTTGGTTGCCCCTAAGCATAATCTCCCCTGCTGGTCCCTCGCAGATGTGCTCCTGGATAATTTTCTCAAAGAGCTTCCCCAGGACCGAGGTAAGACTAATGGGCTTATAGTTACCTGGGTCCTCCTTCCTCCCTTTTTTTGAAAATGGGGACCACACTGGCCCTTTTCCAGTCCTCTGGCACCTGGCCAGAGCACCATGAGTGCTCATAAAGCCATGCCAGGAGTCCTGCAATGACCCCTGCCAATTCCCACAGCACTCTGGGGTGGAGATCATCTGGACCTGCTGATTTAAACACGTCCAGCCACACCAGAAGTTCCCTAACTAGGTTCTCTGACCCTAGGCCTGGCTGTGCCTCTCCTGAGTCCGTCTGGAATCCTGGTGGGGGGGGGATGTCCCGGTCCCTTCTCAGAAAAACAGAGGCAAAGAATTTGTTAAAGAGGTCAGCTTTATCATCTGGTGCAACTACCAGATTGCCAAGCGTGTCCTGCAGGGGCCCCACTTTACCCGGTGCCTTCTTTTTACTCCCTATGTATTTAAAAAAGGACTTCTTGTTATCTTTGATCCTGGTTGCTAGTCCTAGTCTGTCTCTGCCTTTGCTTTCTTAACAACCCCCCCCTACAGTCTCCAGCAACAGAGGTATAATCCTCCTTGGTGATAGCCCCCCCTTCCACCAGGTGTACGCCTCCTTTTTAGCTTTCAGATGTTCCTGAATGCCTTTGTAAGTCATGGGGGCTTTTGAACACTCTTGCCCCCTTTGATTCGTGTTGGGACTGTCATCCTTTGGGCTCAGAGGATCATCTCCTTAAGGAATGACCACTAGTCTTGGACTCCCAACTCCCCTACCCTTTGCGACCTCAGTGCCTCTCCGACTAATCTCCTTAACTCATTGAAATCAGCCCTCCTGAAGTCAAGGGCTACTGCCTTGCTGCAGGCCTTTGACACCCTGCGCTGGATGATGAATTCCAGTAGGCGATAATCGCTATCGCGCAGGTGGTCGAGAACCCGCAGACCCCTCACCAGGTTGTCACCTGTGGCCAGGACCAGATCCAGCAAGGCATTTCCCCTGGTGGGACTGTGCACCTCTTGGGTTAGGTGGAGGTCCTGTATCTCGGATAGGAACCTACATGAGTAGTCAGACCTGGCTGACTGCTCCTCCCAGCAGTTGTTCGGGTAGTTTAGGTCACCCATGATGACCATGTCCCTTGACTAACTGCCTCCGTGAGCCGACCTGAGAATATCCGGTCCAGCTCTTCCCCCTGGTTGGGTGGTCTGTAGTAGACACCCACCGTTAAGTCCCTTTCCCCATGACTCCCATGTATTCTAACCCAGAGCACTTCAGTCTGCCCCTCCTCTGACCCTATGCTGTTTGCTGAGGATATGTATTGCTCTTTGACATAGAGGGCCACCCCCCCGCCTTTCCTCCCTGTTCTATCCCACCTGTACAGTCTGTAGTCCTTAATGTTTACCACCCAATCACGGGTTGAATCCCACCAGGTTTCAGTGAGCCCCACTATGTCCGGGTTTGTGCTAGCTAGCAGGAGGGCAAGTTCCTCCTGCTTGTTCTCCGCTAGAGGGTCTTGCCCCTCTTCTCAGGGTCAGACCAATTACCATGTTTGGGGTCATGAAGGAACCTTACTCCATGATAAGATTGGTGAGGAATGGGGTGTGGGATCCGCCTTCCTCTGTAGCAGGCAAATGGCCTCTATTTGGTGTCTCCTGAGCATATATAAACAACATTTTGCAGCAGGAGGTCTTGTGTTGTCAGGGGGAACAGTAGCTTTGTAAGAAGTTAGATGGATTTGTAGGGGGCAATTGGATAGGGCTGATCCTACCTCAGGCAAGGGGTTGGGTATATGACCCCTGGAGGCCTGATTTCTCTGATTCAATGAATATAAGGCTTTAGAAGAAAACACCCAAGAATGAAAAAATCAATTATATAAATAGCTTATGTATCAGGGATGTCAAAAACACAGCCCAGAGAGCCCCATCACCTGGCCCCTGGTGCTGCCCCTTGATCTCAGAGTTGACCCACACACCCACTGTGACCAGCCTGGGATCTGCCCTGCACATGGTGCCCGCAGTGAGGATCTCAAACTTGCCCCCCACATACACTGGACTGGGGGCAGGAGGGGGTGCGCATGTGTGCGTGTGCATGCCTGTGCCCATGTGGGTGGAAGAGGATGGTCTGTGGGCCCAATCCAGCCCTGCCGCCCCTCATATGACCCATGGGGCCAGGAGACTGAAACTCCTGCTATAAAGCATCAGTAGTAATAGTCATCATTAAAATCAATATGCAAGTAACAAAAGATATTTAAAGCGTTTGGGGAATAAAGTGTCTTTAGGCTGCATCCCCTGAACATCCCAGCAAAGCTCCAGACTGTCAGATAAGCAGGACAGGGAACAAAATTCACTAGGAAGGTAACAAGTACAATTCTAATTCTAAGCATGCTATCTGCTGAATAAAGCTCCCTTGATGGGGGGAAACACCTCTTTCTCAAGCATTCTCTCTCTCAACATCCTTCTAGTTCTTCAATCCAAGATTTCAGGGTAACAGCACAGCCCCTCACTGCCCAAACCCACTTCAGGGTCCTGGGCCCGTCATGACCCCTTCACTGTGCCCCTTCTCCTTGCTTGGGGAGGAAAGGGAAGAGGGCATGAGAGCCCAGGGAAGCCCCTAAACCTACCAAAGCCTCTCAACCTTGCTCATCCCCTCTCAGCCCCCTCCCAGAGACCCTACCCTTCACAGGGGGTGGGGGAGGAGGGGGCAGAGGGTGTGGGAACCCAAACAACACTCCCAACTCTGTTGTGATGGCCCCCAATAGCGGTCCTATGCCCCACACACCACCCACCTCATGCACACAGAGCGCTCCATCTCCTCACCCTGGGGGGACAGAAGGTGTGAGACTCCATATGTGCCCCCCACCCCAATACAACACCCCATCACAGTCCCCTGATGTACCCCCACACTTCAGACACCTCCTTAGGATCCTTCTCCAAGCTCTTGTACCCCCTGTGCCAGGGACACCAGAATGGGACCCAGGAGACCAACCTCCCCCTTCACATTAGAGCACTGGGTAGGATGGGAAGAGGGCAGGGCGGTGCCCACCTGACGATAGAGGGAGTCCTTGCTGGCCAGCTCATTCTCCAGCTTGTCATTGGCATCGTGCAGGGAAGTGGCCTCACGCTGGGCACTCAGGTACCGCTTCTCCAGTGTGGTGATGCGCTCCTCCATGTCCTCACGCTGTGCCAGCGCCTGCACAAACGAAATGCCAGCTGCCATGGGGCAGATGGACAGGCACAAAGACCCGCCAATCCACCATGGGGAGGGGGGGACAAACACAAGGACACCCCAGCCACTGTGGGGCAGATGGACACACAGACGGACCCAATGACTGCCGTGGGGCAGATGGGCAGATGCACAGACAGACCCACCAACTGCTGTGGGACAGGCGGAAGGACGCATGGACGGACCCGCCAACCACCCAAGAGATGGACACGTGCACCTGCTGCACCACTGTGGGGCAGATGGACATGCAGACAGACCTGCCAACATGCTGGGGGGTGGGGGACGACACAAAAAGATGGACAAGCAGCACCACCATGGGGCAGACAGATATTCAGCACTGCTGGGGGACATGGGAACCATGAGACAGATGGACACAGCTTTGCTATGAGACAGGCACATGCGTACCAGCACCAGTGGACACACACTAACAGACATGGACAGTCAGACAGACACCATGCCTTGCCCCCCCCAGTACCACAGGACACACGGATGTGCGCACACACATACATGTTAGCTCGCCAGCCCCACAAGACACACAGACACCTGCCAACAGATACCCGCTGACACCAAGGGGCATGTGGGCCGACAAATACACACGCCTGCCCTGCCAAACACACAGACAGACATGTGGGGGTTGCAGACCCTACAGGTGGCCACAGATGGACAGATAGGTGCATTCTACCATAGGACACAGATGCTCATACATATGGATGGACGCATGCACTGCCATGGACTGGACAGACAGACACAGATGGACACGCTCCTGCAGGACCCATGGACAGATGGACACACACACCAGCTGTGGTGGGCTCATGAAATGCCCCAAAACACACCACAGACTTGCACTAAGGGACAGACAGATGGACATATGCATTGGGGGGCAACACCATGCACTGGAGACCAGACCCAGGCTTGGGCAGGAAAGAAGCCAGATCCAATGCCCAGGCAAGGGCAGGGACTTGGCAGGGAGGCCCTGGGTGGGGAGCCGAGGGAGAAGCCAAGCCAGGCAGTCTTGAAGGGGAGGTGGGGCTGGGCCTGGGGGAGTCCTCACCTCCTTGAGGTCACGCTGCAGCTTAGCGTTGCTCTCCTGGGCTTTGGCCAGGTCACGGTGGGCGGAAGCCAGCGCCTCCTCCAGCTCAGCCAGCTGGCGACACAGCAGGCTGAGGCGCTCCCGCAGCTGGGCCAGCTCCCCCCGCTGCCGCTCCAACACCTCCTCCAGCTCCACCTCGCGGCTTCCCCGCCCTGCTGGCCCCCCCATCCCATTCACCCCCGACGCCTGTGGGGAGAGGCAAGGGGGGGGGGTCAGTGGGCAAATTGGGGAGGGGGGCAGAACTCAGGCACACCCCTGAACTGGCCTGACACCCCCCTTCACACCCCAAACAGGCTCCACCTCCCCTCAAACAGCCCTGCTGTGCCCCCCCACCCCTAAACACCCTTGAACATGCCCCCGATACCCTTTCACTGACACTCCAACACCCCTCAAATGCCCCCCAACTTCCTAACACCCCCTGCCTGCCCTCCACCCCATAACTCCCCATTTGCCCTATTATCCCATACACCCACTCACCTGCCCCCAAGCCCTTGCTGCTCAGCCCCAGAGCCCCGCCATTTCCACCCCTCTGGGTTGCCCCACATACCGGAGCATCGCCATCCTTCCCCACGTCGTCAAGGCCAGAGCGGCGCCGGGCCAGCTGTTCCCGCAGGGACAGGGACTGAGGGGAGGGAAAGAAGTGAACTTCCTGTGGCAGTGCCCTAAGTGCTGTGAGCTTCCCCTCAGCAGTGCCCTCAGATGGGGATTCTCCCCCTCATGCTGTGAGCTTCTCTTCAGCAGTGCCTCCAGAGAGGGAACGCCCCCAATGCTGTGAGCTTCCCCACAGCAGTGCCCTTGGTTCAGGGCTGCCCCAGTTCTCCTGGCTTTAGGTAAGGGGTAGCCTTCCCAAGCCCCCAAGCCTAAGGGCCACGCACCTCCTGGTTGGACATCTCCAGCTCCTCCTCCAGTACTGCCACCCGCTCCAGTGCCACCCGCAGCCGCTCTCGGACCTGTGTGGCAGGAGAGAGGGGTCACCACCTGGTCCTGGCCCCTGTGGGACACTGTAATGGCACAGCCCAGGCTGCATCCTTAAGCAGAACCCTCAGGCTGGCTGCACCCACTCAGACCCCCTAGCCAGTGCCTCCAACAGGCACCCCTTCCCCATAGACCCCCTGGCCAGTCCCAGTCAGGCATCATCCACCACCCTAGCCAGTCCCTCCTGACCAGGCCCAGCCAGACCCCCTCTCCTAGCCAGTTCCTCCCTGACAGCACACCCATCCCCCGACCAGACTCCCTGGCCAGCCTCAGCCAGATGCAGCCCACCCTTCCAGCCAGTCCCTCTTGACCAGGTCCTACTAAACCCCGACCAGGGTCAAGCCAGACTCTCCA
This sequence comes from Alligator sinensis, assembly GCF_000455745.1. Taxonomy (NCBI): domain Eukaryota; kingdom Metazoa; phylum Chordata; order Crocodylia; family Alligatoridae; genus Alligator; species Alligator sinensis. The sequence continues at coordinate 2,956,996 of NW_005841832.1, read as the reverse complement.
CCCAGGCAATCTCTCTCTGACAGCTCCCCCTCTTACCAGACACCCTGCACGGACCCTCTGGCCAGCCCCAGCCAGTCACCACACCTCAGCCAGTCCCTGATCAGGTCCCACCTCAATGTCTCCCAGCCAGTCCCTCCCTAACACCCCCCACACCCTCCCACACCAGACCCTCTGGCCAGACCCAGCCAGACCCCCTCCCCCAGTCAGTCCCTCCTAACCACACCTGACTACTTCAGCCAGTCTCTCCCAGACAGCCCCCCCCCACTCCTCCATGGGCCTCCTAGCCAACCCCAGTCAGACCCGCTCCCCCGCCCCAAATAGTGACCTGACTAGACCCCTGACCAGGCTCTGGCCACATCTCCCCAGCCCAGCCCTACAATACACCCCCCAGAACCAGTTCTCCCCCCCATCCCACACCCTTGAACCTCCCTAGTGAGGCCCAGCCCAGCCCAGCCCCCATCCACATGCAGCCCCTCAGGGTATCCCCCCTGCTCCAATCCAGCAGGGCCCAGCCTTACCTTCTCATCCAGGGCCTTGTGGTGCTCAAAGAGAGACTTGAGAGCCTTGAGCACCTCGACCTCACTGGAGACTCCAGCTGGGGACTGGGCCTGGCGCTTCACTACCGTCATGCGCAGCGACCGCTCATGCCGTGACACCAGGCACTCTAGGTGCTCCAGCAGCAGCTGTGGGCAGATGGGCAATGTGAGGATAGATGGACAGGCAGACAAGTTTGTCTGCCTTCCCCCCCCCCCCGCCCCCCCCCCCAGCCCCACGTGCCAACTCTTAGCCAGATTCCCCCTTCTCACACAACACACATACATACACACACACATACTTCTCCAGGGAACAGACAAATGGACAGATGCCTCCATGTTTCTCCAGCAGCTACAGACAGCACAGCACAAGAGGTAGAGAGGAGAGACAGATACCTCTCCCATCACACACACACACACACACACACACACACACACACACACACACACACACACACACAGTGCTCCAGGGGACAGGCAGACAGATGGACAGACGCCCCCTCCTTCCTCAAGCTGGAAGGCCCCCACCAAACCCCAGGGTATTTCTGTAGCAGCTACAGACAGGCAGACAGACAGCATAAGAGGCAGGGGAACAGATGCATACCTCTCCCCT
>NW_005841832.1:2954828-2955700 GCF_000455745.1 Alligator sinensis | reverse complement strand
CCACTGGCTCCTTGTCTGAAACCTACCCCCGACCCTGAACAGACAGACACACTCATGCACACACTCCAGGGCCTTCAGCAGTAGCTGTGGATGGATGGACAGACAGGTGGAATGAGGTGTAAGCAGACAAACAGCCCCTTCCAACTAACAACCCCCCCTCCCCTTCCCCCCCCAGATTGTGTCCAGGGCAGGTGGGTAGAGAGACCAATAGACTCTTCCTAGCCAGACCTACCCCACAAGACATATGCACACCCCCTCCTCCCCACCCCCCATCATGTGCCCTAGCAGCAGCTATGGATGGACAGAGGGCACAAGGGGCAGCAAACATACAGACAGACCCCTCTCTTACAGACACACCCAGTTGCTGCAGGTGCCTCAGCAGTAGCAGATGGATGGACAGACAGACTGTCCCCACCTGCATGCACCATGCCCCCTCCCAGCCTGGACAGACAGACAGACAGACATGCTGACAATGCAGGTGCTCCAGCAGTGCCTAGGACAGACAGACAGTGGCAGACCTCCTCCACCCTCCCCAGGCGCACGTGCGCATGCACGCACGCACACCCCCCAGCTGTCCCAGCAACAGCTGATTGGGTGGTACATACAGACTCCCCCTCCAGCTCCCATCCAACATACCAGCAGCAGCCACAGGATGGACAGACTGACCCTCCCACCCTCCACATAGGACAGACAGATGAACACCCCGCCAGCACACACACCATACCCACCAGAATTGTGGCAACAGTCAGAGGACAGATAGATGGATGGACAAATGGACAGGTGTGCCCCACCCCCTGCTCACCCCACCAGAAGCCGCAGGAGAAACACAGACAGATGGGACAGATCCTGAATGGACAGACACCCTCCCTTTC
>NW_005841832.1:2950437-2954797 GCF_000455745.1 Alligator sinensis | reverse complement strand
TGAGGACAAAGACCCCTCCCACACAGCACCCAGAGAGGACATGGAGCTAGACAGATGGACGGATAGGGCCAGGTACCCACCCGGGTGTTGTTCCGCTCGGCCTTGAGCTCTGTGATCTCCTCCTCACGCTCCAGCAGCTGCTCCCGGCATACGTTCAGCTCCTTGGTGAGCGCTGCAAACTCCTGCAGACATACAGACAGTGAGACCCTTCAAGGGAACCCCCCAGCCAGCCAAATGCATCCCCACCCTGCCCAGAGCTGGGAGGAAACCCAGGCATCCTGGCTCCCAACCCCCAACCCCTGCTCTAATCCACCAACCAGCTCCCACTCCCCTCCCAGAGCCAACAAAGAACCCAGGTGTCCTGGCACCCCCTGCACCTGTATCCCAGGGGACTGCACCTAAACCAGCTGAAACACCTTGAAGAGGAGGGGCCCGAGGAGGGGGAGGGAGTGTCAGTGTCACCAGGAGGGAACTGGTCAAACTGGAGCAGCTGAAGCACAGCACCAACTTCCTGGCAGGTCTGACAGCTACACAGAGCCAGAGCTGGCCCAGTCAGTGCACCTCACTCCCAACCCACAGCCCCCTGCTCCCCCAGTGCCCCATATCCTAGACCCACAGCCTTCCCAGTGCCCCTTCCTCCTGACCTGGGGCAGGGCGATGTTGAGCTGGCGCTGCAGGGACTCCTTCTCGTGGGCAAGCTCCCGGAGGCGGAGCTGGGCAGTGCCCAGGCTGTCCTGGGTATCACGCAGGGTCTCGAGCAGGCGCTCGCGCTCCGTCAGCATGTTTACCATGAGCTGCTCAAAGTTGGCCTCGTCGGCCCCATAGGCCGAGCCACGGCGGTTGTCCTCGCTGATGGTAGGCATCACCTCACACATCATCCTGCCGGCTGGGTTGAGGGCAGGGCCCTGAGGGGCACCGCGGGCACAGGCAGGACAGGGGAAGCTAGTGGGGGGCCCGGCCCGTCTGGGCGGGGGCTCAGCACCCCAATCTGCTGGGGTTGAGGGGGGGGAAAAGAGAGAGAGAGAGAGTGTGAAATGGAGGAGGACACTTGGGTTCTGCTCTGGGCAGGGCGGTCTGGTGGAAGGGGAGTGGGGTCTGAAAGCCTTCATGCCTGGGTTCTCTCCCAGCTTTGGGAGGGGAAGGGGGTCTGGTGGGTTGTAGCTAGGAGGGATAAGGTAGGCTGAGAGCTTGGATGCCTGGGCTCTCTTCTGGCTGGGCGCCTGGTTTGTCTTCAGGCCTGGGTGGGGATAGGGAGTAGGGTCAAATGGGTTGGGGTTAAGAGCCAAGACACCTGGGTTCTCCCCCAGCTCTGAGTAAGAGGAGTACTTTACAAGAAACCACATTAACCAGGGACCACCATGAACTGGCCCCAGATCCTGGGGCTCTGGGAGCCTGTGGCCTGCTCAATCCCCCATCCCTCCCTGATGCCCAGGGCGGACTCCTACGCTGGGACTCCCCCCTCCCCCCACATTCATTCTGGGGTGGCATGAAGTCTGGGCCCGTCCCCAAGGGCTTGTGCCCCTCAACATGGGGAGCAAGGAGGGAGAATGCATGGGGTGGGAGCTGCTTCAGGGCCTCCCTAGGGGCCATGATGGGCTGAGGAATGAAGCAAAAGGAAAATACAGCTCCCAGCACCCCCCAAATGAGACCCCTCCCAGCCCCACCAGCCCAAGAGCCGTGGAGCAACAAGGCCTCAGACAGACACAGACATGGCCATGCCAGCAAGTGCACACACGTGTGCACAGACCCCAAGTTTCCCTCACATGCCCGTGCATACCCATGTGAGCATGACCACTGGAGAGGGCAGAACATGGGGGTCGAGCCAGGTAGACAGACAGACAGATGTGGATGGTAAGAGCAGGTGGCAGTGGAGGAGAGGGGCTTCTGCCCCACAGGCCTCCACAGGGGCTGGCTGCATAGAACACAAGGCCAGGAACCCCAGCACACACATGTGCACACAGAGCCTCCCAGGACCAGCTCCTCAGAGCCTTGCCACATAGGACACGTGTGCATTAACCAGCACAGCTCCCTCAGGTCTCACACAACATGCATGTGCTTGTGTGAACACACAGTCCCCAGCAGCTCCCTGGGGCTTTGCACAGCACAGTGCACACATTTACATGTATGCACAAGGCCTCAGGGCTTTGCATGCTGCAGCACACTTGCTCTCTTGCACATGGACACACCAATGCACAGGTAGGCATGCAGGCACCCAGTTCCATGAATAAAGCAGTGCATGGAGCCATGGGCAAACACATGTACACACACACACAAACACACCCAGCTTCCCTGGGCCCTGCACAACACTGCACACGAAGCCACCTATGCAGGTGCAAACATGTGATCACACACATGCAAGCAAATGTGATCTCACACACACACACACAGCTACCTGGGACCTGGCACAATGTGGCATGTAGGGCCACACATGTTCACACAGACATACAACACACCCAGGCAAACTCCAAGGTGTTTATAGTTTCCTCAGACCACTGCAGAGCCTGGTACACAGAACCACACATGTGCACCCAAGTCCTCAGGGGCCCATGCCACACGGTATGCAGAGCCACACATGTGCAAACACACACGATTCCTAAGGGTGCTTGTACAAATCCTAGTGAACACTTGGGGACTCGTGCACATGCAGGGACACATGCACACGTGCACACACATGCACAGACATGGGGGCTCAAGCATATGCGTGAGCACGTGCACACACACACACACACACACACACACACACTCAGGTGCACCCTACTTCACAGCGGGCTGAAGGACAGAACCACACGGCAACATGCTCCAGCCAACTTTGGTCCTGTGTGCCAACTTACACACATGCATTAGGACCATGGCACATCTGCACATGCGTGCCCTTGATGCACATACCTCATTCCTCCCCAACAGCAACATGTGCAACTGCCACACACTGGGGCCTGGGCACCAACACAGGCCGGGGCGCACACAGTCACTGACATGCGGGCACACTTGGGCACACCACAGCTGGTTTGAGCCCCTTGCATCCTCATGAAGATAGTCTCCTTCCATATACACACAGATCCCCGTGTACCTACAGATATGACCCCACATGCAGAAACACACCAGTGCCCTCGTGCATAGAGGCCCAACACATACAGACATGCCTGTGCACCCTCAGCCATACCACAATCACTCCAGGACCCTCCCCTCTGGCTCCTGTGATCCTCAAGGCTTTGGACTTCCAGACACCCCCCTCCCCGCTTCCAGACACATGTATCATATACCAACACAGTATCAGTGCATGCACTGGCACGTGGGCCACGGAGCAATCATACACCAGGGTGCCACAGCAATAGTGCCCCAGCATGTGCAAAAGGATATCACACCCATGGTGTACGCATCACACCAATAGCACACTAGCATGTCTGTGATACCGCACATGTGTTGCGCAAGGTGTGGAGACTCCACCTACACACATCGTGCCAACACTGCCTCCCAGCTTATGCCGGAATACAGGTGTCGCACCAATGGTGTGTCACGACAGCAGCATGCATGTCCCAGAGAACATGGAAAGGGACCGATGCCAGCGCATGCACCCCCACATCATGGATACAGTGCACAAGCGGGTCTGTGGCATGTGACTGGGCACAAGTGTAGGGCAGCGTACATGCGTGTGCAGGGCTGTGTGAATGCATGTAAGCCTGAGTCCACATGCCCCCCCCTCCACACACAGCAAGCATGAGCAGGGGAGGGGCTCTCCTTCCCCTTTGCACCTGTTCACACCTGTCTGAGGTGGCAGAGGGATGTGTGCAGACTTTGAGAAGGGGGGCAGGGAGCAGGGTCTGAGGCTGGGGCCCTTTCTGGGGAGCAAAGATCCCCCCAGCAAAGAATCCACCCTGGCCCAAGGCCTCTTCCCAGCACAGATGCCCCCCTTCCTCCTCCCTGCCAGCCCCACAAGGAGATGGATGGGGGGGTCCACGGGGCTCTAAGCCGCCCCCCCCAGCCAGGCTGCGGGGGAGGGGGAGGAGGGGAAGACAGAGATACCGCCTGGCACCCTGAAAGCCAGACCCCTCCCCCCAGCCTAGCTGCAGACACAGACTCCATTGCCCTGCGGACTTGGTGGGGGAAAGCTCCTGTAAGGGAGGAAGCCAAGAGACAGCGTAGCCACCACCCCCTAGGAGGGACCCCAGGCTGGGGTGGGGGGGGAAATCAGGGCTGGGGTAGGAAGAGCATAGACTGGATGATGTTGTGGGGGGTATGGGGCAAAGCCTGTGTGAAGGGGGTTGCAGGGCATGGGCAAGGGGTGCACTAGGGGGGAATGGGCAATAGGTGCAGGAGGGAGGCAGATGGGTTGGGGGTGCACGGGTGGGGCCCAGGCCTAGAC
>NW_005841832.1:2946697-2949524 GCF_000455745.1 Alligator sinensis | reverse complement strand
GCGGGGGAGTGGGTGCTCCTGGCTCAGGAGGCCACCAGCGCCTTTACCAGGGCGTGCACGAAGAGCCACGGACACGTGCAACCCAGGGAAACGCCAGACCATGGCTACGCGCCACGTGATGGGCACACACCAGACCACAGACAAACACCACACCATGGGCACACTCCAGGCCGCAGAAACATGCCACACAACAGAAGCACACCAGGTCGTGCCAGCACAGGAGGTTCACTAGCACATGCAACACAAGGACACACCAGGCCCCGTGGGGGTTAGCAGTAGCCCATGAAACACCAGAACACACTTGCATCCCCACAGGAGAAACAGGCACTTTTGTGCCACCCTGGAGAGCTCCACACCCCACTGCCCCATGTCCACAAGTGCACTGCTGTGTCACACAGATCAGCAGGAGGAGCCTGGGAAGATGGTGGATCAGCAGCCCTGGTGCAGAGAAACACACCAGCCTGCACACACCAAATGCACAACACTCCATGGTGCAATGCACAAGAGTGAGGCACGTGTGTATCAGGCAGAACACGCCATGATGTGACCCACAAGAGCCTGAGATGCTTGACACCTATAACACTCCAAGGTGTGATCCACAAGAGCCCAAGACACATGTATGTTGCAGAATATGCCAAAGCGTGATGCACCAGAGCCCAAGTCAGACACGTGACACGCAGAATACACCACAGTGTGACCCACAGGAGCCCCAAGACATGTGTGACATGCAGAACAGTGGAGCAACCCACAGAAACCCAAGACACGTGCAACATGCAGAACATGCAATGCACAAGAACCCAAGACACGTGCAACAAATAGAGCACAACACAATGAAACCCACGAAAGCTGGAGGCCTCCACGCACATGACTTGCTCCACCCCCACCACACAGGGCACACATGTACCTGGAAGGGCTCTGGGGGCAGGGAGGGCAGAAGCAGCAACAGCAGCAGGAGGCACAAGCATGACACTGATCCAGAGCACATGCTTTCACATAGTGTCACACCTTCGCATGCAGCCTCATGGCACGGGCAGACTCTTCTGACAGTAAGGAGATCCTGCGGCTCCAGCTGCTTAAACAGTCCTTTACAGTCTGCATCAAGCCTTGGTCTGATCCCCACCCTAGAGGCCAGGGTCCCTTTGCCCCACAACATCCACCCAGCCCCCGCCCCTCAGCAAAGCCAAGAACCAGGCCTGAAACCTGTAAGCCAGGGGACAAGATGGGTGGGGAGGGGTGCCCCCCCAGAAGGGGCAGGAGACAACTGACCGATGCCCCCAGCCATTCACTAGCATGTGCAACACAAGGAAACACACCACCAGCCCTGCAGTGTGGGATGGCAGTGGCCCATGAACTCCCACAGTGCACCTCTGCTCACCTCAAGTGCCTTTGTTGCATACAGATGTTCATTTGCCACCCTCCTCCTCCAACTAGTGTTGCATGAATGCACACAAGGATGCCCAGGTGATCATCAGGCCACTACCATGAGGCTTAGGGGAAGGCAGGGAAGGGGGTTAGCTTTTGGATGGAACTAGCAGACAAAAAATATTCCCCTCCTCCAGCCAGCTGGTGCCCCCATTTCCTGGGCATGGTGCCCACTCAGGGAGGCAAGATATTGCCCTATCCCTGCAACTCCCCTCCCAGGCAGCCAGTGCCCCTGGCTGTCCCAGCCCTGTTTCCATAGGATCTGTTCATTGTCAGCACCTGGAAGTCCCTCCCCAGGGGAGATGCACAGAGGTCCACAAGGCTCGTGGGTGGGGGATCCCAACCTGCTCAGCTCCAGGTCCTGGGTGATGCCAAGCTGGGAGGGAGGGAGAGAAGCAGGGGACACTCCACTCTCAGCCCAGCCTGCTAGAGGGGTGTTGCAGCCTCGGCAGGTCACATGAGATACTGGCAACACAAACGACAGGGATCAGTATGTCACGGACTCGCTCACACCTTTATTCACAGAGACACGATCCAAACACAATCTGCAGGGCCCAGGTATTGGCTTGCCAGGACACAGGCTCTGCTCCCCTCCCAGAGTGGGGAGAAAACCCAGGCATCCCAGCTGCTGGCCCCACCCCTCCCCCTTCCACCCCCCCCCTTAGGAATTTCAAGCGCTTTCCCAGGCACCAGAGCTGCTGGACCAAACCAGGCACCTGGTGGGGAATTGAGTTAGCGCTGGGGAGTGGGGCAGGGCCCCACTTCCCAGGCCTGGCCCCTTCTCCCACAGCTAATATGTGGGGGGCTGAGCAGGGCTTGCTACACCCTTGCAGGAGGCTCATAGATGCCTGGGTCCCCTGCTCCAGAAGGGGTCACAGGGGGTTGGGGGCAGGGTAACAGAAATGGTCTGAGGTGTGAGAGGCACCAGCCAGGCTGGGGGAAAAAAAAAGAGCTGTGGGTTGGGAGTGAGGGGCACCGGCAGGGCTGGGGAGCAAGGTGGGGGCAGCAGGTCAGGAGTGAGGGGCACGACCAGTGGTGGGGAACACTGCAGCTCTCACCACCCAGTGGCCATTCACTGCACTGCACTCACTTTCAAAGTTGGGCAGGGGGAGGGGGGGGGCACAGTAAGGGTACCCCCTTGCCTGGCACAGAGGTGCAGCCACCTCTGGGGATGGGCACAGGTGTGTGTGTGTGTGTGTGTGTGTGTGTGTGTATATAGACATGTATGTGCGTGTGCCCAGGGGGTATTCCCATTGCCTCTGGTTCTCACAGACATGCAAGGCAGCCGCACGGATTCACACTCGCTCTGACTCACGTACGGGGAAGGGCTTTAAATAGAGAGGAAATAAATACTGTACAGAGAGGAGCTGGAGCAGCAGATGCAGCCATACTGAGAACTGGGGGT
>NW_005841832.1:2945852-2946675 GCF_000455745.1 Alligator sinensis | reverse complement strand
AGAGGGACCTAACCCTGGCGGTTGCTGGGCTATGAAGGAGGTGTCAGGGGCTGGGGGGGGCATGGAGAGGCCAAGGGGGGGCCCCTTAACAGGCTGTGGGGTAGGCTGCAGGATCATGGGCTTGGTACTCCTGGGCCAGGGGCTTTGGGCAGCTCCCAAGGGGTCTGGGGGGGTCTTTATGAGTAGCTGACAGGTTGTAGGGGCAGGTATTCCCTATGAGTAACTGGAGCAGGCACAATTGATAGGGACTGTGTGGAGCCCTGAAGTGGAGGGATAAGTTGGCAACTTGGCGGGGGTTGCAGGGTTTCAGGGGGGGTCCTTTGAAGTAGCTGCCATGGCTGGAGGGGAGCATTGAGGAGCTGGGGGGGCGGGACTTCAGGGGTCTCTGGGAAGGTGCTGCTGCCAAGGACTCCCAGCAAGGAGAACAGGCGGTTCGGGGCCTGAGGCAGTGCTTACAGGTGACTGGCTGAGGCTGCATGGTTTGGGGGTCCCTTATGGGGTAGCTGCTGTGCTGCGTGGAGCCTGGGAGGGGTGGGCAGGGTGTGGACACCCCAGGGAGTCCCATATGAGTACCTGCTGTCTTAGGGTGACTGCTTATGAGAAGCTGTTATGCTGTGGGGATCTGGGGACTGTCATACAAGTACCTGCTGTGCGGGGGGGGGGCACTTGGAATACCAAGGGGGTTTCTTATAAATAGCTGGGGGATCCCTTACAAGTGGCTGGCATGCTGGGGTGGGTGGGAGGCTCCCTTATGAGTAGCTGGGAGGAATGGAGAGGGCCAGGGGGCCCCTTACGAGTAGCTGGGGGCCTGGCGGACGCGCCC
>NW_005841832.1:2944242-2945785 GCF_000455745.1 Alligator sinensis | reverse complement strand
CAGGGGGTCCCTTACGAGTAGCTGGCGTGCTGCTGACGGCGCCGGGCCGTGCGCATCTTCTCGAAGCGGGCCTCCATCTCCTCCAGCACCTTGGGCGTGTAGCGCACGACCAGCTTCACCGTGCCCTGCGCCGCCTTCAGCAGCTCCACTGCCTTCTCATGCTGTTCCCCCTCCACGCTCTGCCAGCGGCACGACCATGCCAGTCCCCATCACTGCATGCCTGGCCCCCATCGCACCCACTCCCGCTGCAACACCACCCTTTCCCCAGGGCTGCGCTTGCCTCCCCCTGGCCCCTACAGTCCTGCCCCACACCTGTCTCCTGCTGTCCCTCCACAGGCACCTCCCGGAGCTCACCCCTATGTCACTCTCTCTCTCTCCTGTTCCCCTGCCCCCCCACAACCCCAGCTCCTTCAGTCCTAATCCCAGCCTCAGTCTCCCCCCATCCCCAACTCCCTCCATCCCAGGTACAGTCCTTTCCCCTACATCTCCCTCAGCCCCAGTCCTTCCCAGCTCCCTCAGTTCCAGTCATCCCCCTCTGCCCTAACTCCCTCAGTTCCAGTGTCCCCTTTCCAGGCTCCCCAACTCCCAGCCCTAGTGCCCCCCCCCACACTCCCTCAGTCCCATCCCCCCGTCCCCACACCCACTTCAGTCCCAGCTGTCCCCCTTCCCAGTTCCCTCAGTCCTCCAAGTCCTCACTGCCTCACCACGCCATTGACAGAGAGGAGCTGGTCCCCGCGCTTGAGCCCGCCGTGCCGGTCAGCCACACCAGCAGGGATGATGCGGGAGATGTAGATGGGAGAGTTCTGCTCCTTGCCTCCCATGATGTTGAAGCCGAGCCCCTCATCTGTCTTGGGCAGCTCCACCACCCGTGGGTGCGCGTGCCCCTCACTGGCTGCAAAGGCCGCCACTGTCGCCTGAGGACGGACACACAGACTGACAGCTGAGAGGATGGCGGCCCTGGGTGTCTTCCCCCTTCCTAAGCCACCTGCCCTCTGGCTGAGGGTTGGGCTTGGGCTCTCATGAGCATAGTGCCCTGGCCACGACCTGGGACTGGGAGAGCTGGGAAGAAGGGGGTATTGGGATGGGAGGGGACAGGGACGGATGCTGGGACTGAGTCATGGCTGTTCGGTGGAGGCCTGGGGGGACAGGACCAAGGGGCCACCATGCCTCTGGGATAGTTGTGGGCCACCATGACTCTGTCCTATGGCCACTGGGTGGGCCCTAATCCTGGTTGTGAGGGAGCTGTTGGGGAAGGGTTCCTCAGGAACCATACTTTGGCTGTGGCATGGGCCCGGATCTCAGCACTGCCTGCGATGTCCAGCGTGTCGTAGAGCTGTTCGTAAACCTGCCAGAGAAGATATCAGGGATGAACCTAGGAGTCTGGGGAAGGACCGGAGTGGTGGGGTTCCAGTTTGAGGGGGGGACAACAGGGGCCCAAAGAGGTTAGGGGCAGGGGTGAGGGGATGGGGACAAGGGAAATGGGGGCATTGGGGTGGGCTGGGGTCTCCCTACAGCACACTCCAACTGGGGGTGGAGGGGGTGC
>NW_005841832.1:2939747-2943724 GCF_000455745.1 Alligator sinensis | reverse complement strand
GCCCCTCCCCAGGCTTTCCCATCTCTTCCCCCAAACCCTGGGGTTCAGCCCAGCTCCCTGCACATGTTCTCCCACCCCAAACTCACAAGCGACTCCCCTCTGCACATGCACCCCCACAGGCTTCAGTAGCCTCCTGCCACGGCTGCCCTGCTCAGGTTCCTCCCCCAAGACCAACTGCACCCTCACCCCCTTCTAGGCAGGGGAGCTCAGCCTACCCCCCCCCCCCAACACTTACACACCTGCCTGCCGCCTTTCTGGGGGTAGGCACCCCATGCCACCCTCCCTGAGGGGCTCAGCTCAGCTCCCCCTATAAACCCCAGCACTTCCTGTGGACCCTGCACCCCCTCCTTAGCCAGGAGCCCCCGCACCTCCCTGGTGGGAGAGGGGCCTCCCTCTCCTGCAGGAGCTCATCCTGCAGCCCCCTCTATGCATCCCCTTTGTGCCCCTATACACCCCTTACACACGAGCCCCCCAAGCAACCCCATGCACTACCCCTTGCACACGAGCCCCTGGGCACCCTCATGCACCACTCCTTGCACGCATGCCCCCGTACACCCCATACATCACTCCTTGCACACTGCCCCCTCCTTCCACGTATGTTCTTCTTTGCCAGCACGGCCCCCGTGTACGCCCCCTTACACCCCTATGCCACCCCTTGCACATGTGTCCCGCTCAGCACACCCCATATCCCCTACCCCGCTCCAGCCCCAGCGGTTCGCTGCTCAGCGAGGCCATCTTCGTGCGCCGGCCCCGCCCCGCGATGCACCGGCCCTGCGGGGGGAAAGAGGGGGCGGGGGCCGCCGGCTCGCACGTGGGCTAGCGCGGGGACGCGCGGCCAAATGATGGGCCTTTGTGCGCATGTCCAGCCGCGGCGCCGCACCCAGTGCGCATGCGCACGCCTGGCCCGGGCGCTGAGGCTAGTGGCCTACCCGGCCACGCCCCCTGCGAGTCTGGGCGTCACGCTCCCCCGTGCGAACGGGGCCCTGCGCGCTCGCACATGCATGTACACACACGCACACTAGCAGGCCTGCAAAGCCTGTCTGCATGCCCCTGTGCATACACACACCTGTTTACACACGCACCCTCCTTTTGCATGTGCACACCTGCTTGCATGCTAGCCAGGGTCTTTACCCAGGGGCCCCTCTTGCACATGGGCACCATGCTCATACCTGCTTGGTCATGGGGTGGGTGCAGGCCTGTCCTATGGGGAAGCCATGTGCTGAAGTGTGCATGGCGAGGAAGTCTACTGGCAGGTGTGCATGTACATGCACACATGTGCAAACCTTATGCCTCCCCACACATCCCTGTGGAGAAAGACTAGCAATGTCTCCTCTGCCTGGTACCCATTTGGCCCCCACCCCAGTAGATCTGGCTGTGCCCTCTCTGTACCCCCACTCCAGACTGTTGGGGATCCAGCTTTTAAGGCTGGGGTGGGCAAAATACAGCCCGTGGGCCAAATGCAGCCCCCCAGGCCGTTCTAACCAGTTCGCAAGGCCCCTAAAAACTTAGAAAATCAATAATTATCTGCCTCTGGCTGCCTGTCATACGGCCCTTGATGACTTGCCAAAACTAAGCAAGCAGCCCTCCCCCCAAAATAATTGTCCACCCTGGTCTTAAAGGGATTGGGGGGGGGGAGGGGGAGGAACGGCATGGGACAACACAAAATATTAAGGGTGGGCAGGTGGCATAAGGATGTTGGCCCCCCACCCCACCCCCCCCCCCCCCCCCCATGCCCAGGCTGTTTCCCATCTTTGCCCAGAAGCAGGAAAATACTCAACCCCCTCATATATCCCCCTCCCCACCATGCCAGCCAGGGACAATCCACCAGCCCCCCAGCCCACCACCTGTACATGGGGCAGAGGGCACTGAATGATTTGCACCCTGGTTTCAGGGGTAGAGGTACCCAAGTGCTGTGTCCAAGGCCAGACATGGGTATCAGCAAACCAAGCTGTTGCCTGGGGCCAAGGGAGAAAGTGGGCCCAAAAATGGTGGTGGTATTATTATTATTATTATTAATAATAATAACAACAACAACATCATCATCATTATCTCTGGCAAAAGCCGGGCCCAATACTAAAAGTTAGCCTGGGGCCCCCAGGAGTCTAGGTACGGTACTGGCTGTGTCTGTGCAGCAGGACTGGAGATCAGGGCACTGGTGCAGCCTCTGTCTGTGCCAGAGGCACTGGCCAGGGGTATGGGTGCATGGGGATGGGAGAGGAAGGAGCCCTCATGTCTGCAGGCCTCCCACAGCCAGTAGCTGTTGTCCGCGCCAGGCACTGGAGAGGATCAGCGTACTCATAAGGGCAGCATCTGCCACAGCAGGGAAGCAACAGGACAAACCTCGCAGAAGAGGAATGCAGTGGGGACCACAGGGCCTGACACTGGGACTGAACAGATGGGGTGTGCTGTGCCCCTGGCACAAGGGAGCATCTCGGGCATGCAGCTGCTGGGGGAGCATCGCAGGTCATGGGTTCTTCACCTGTGGGTGGTGCTTGCGGGTCAGATCCAGATGCAGAGGTTAACACAGATGTTGCTTGCCCTCCCCCCCACCCCTCTAATACGCTGCCATGGTGCTCCATGCCTGATGTTGGCAGCAGGCCCCACTCAGGATGCAGATGCCAGCAAATACATTTGACGCCCCTGTTCTACAACGGCTCTTGCATCAAATTGGGGGGCATGGCCTGGGGTTCTCTATTGCACATGAAGGGATCCCAGAAGTGGCTAAGGGGAGATTCCACAAAGCGACCCCCAGCCTGATCTGCACTCCTTGGTTAAGCAAATGGGGGGGGGAAGTGAAGTGAGTTTCAGTGGCAAAAAGGGGGCTGGAGGTGAAATTCATGAGCATGATGGGGTGTGATAGTTGGGTAGATGAGGCCTAATGGCCTCAGCCTAGTCAACAAAGTGGGGGTGGTTGGTGGTGGAGTGGGACTGTTAATGGGTCTAGTGATTGCTAAGCAACAGAGTCATCACTTCCTACCCCAAATCCCTATGTTTTGTGTGGTGAAACTGCCCCCAACCCCTCTTGGGCAGCAATGTGGTACAGGGGAAACATTAAAACACCTTTATTGTGGTTAAAGAAAAAGCAGGTGCAGGCACCCAAGGGTGTATTACACTGAGGCAAGGGAGGGGACGGGTGGAGAGGGGAACACGCTACAGAACGTGGGGGAGGGGGGACAAACTTACCCACCTAAAAAAAAAAAAAAATTAAGGATAAAAAAGAGAGGGAAGAAGAGAGAGCAAGAGATGCAGCCGGCAGCCAGGAAGGGGAGCCAGGCCCCAGCTCATCCCCCGCTGCACCCCCCACCCCAAAAAAAATTAAAAAACAAAAACAAAAACAAAAACAAAACAAAAATCGGTCCAGCTAGGGGTGGGGGGTACTCACTCCATAGGGGGCTCAAGGAGGTAGCCATTTTCCGTGGAGACATAGCCATCGCCAGACTGCATGGACTCCTGGTCCAGGAACATGTCCTGGCTGCTCTCCTCCAGGGGCTCGGGCACGCCGTTGTCCTGGGCTGCCCGGTCATCCCGTTTCTCAGCACCGCGCTCCCCACGCTCCCGGTCCCGCTTATGCTCGCGGTCACGGTCGCGGTCACGGTCCCGCCGGCGGTCTCGGTCACGGTGGCTATCCCTCTCCCTGTCCTTGTCACGGTGGCTGCGCCGACGGTCGCGCTCCCGATCCCTGTCTCTGTCCCTGCCCTTCTCCTCCCCCTCCAGCTTCATCTCCAGGCCATCCATGCCCAGCTCGCCCAGGGGCACCTCCTCAGGTGGAATGTCGGCGGGCTCCAGCATCTCGTCCTTCTTGTCACGGTCCCGGTCCCGGTCCCGCTTGCGGTCTCGGCTACGGCTGCGGCGCTTGCGCTCCCGGTCCTTGTCTTTGCTGCGCTCTCGGCTCCGCTTGCGCTCATCCTTCTCGCGGCTGCGGGTGCGGCGCCGGCGTTCCCGGGAGCGGCTGCGGCGCCGCTCCCGCTCCTTGTCCA
>NW_005841832.1:2936103-2939042 GCF_000455745.1 Alligator sinensis | reverse complement strand
AGCGGGAGCGGCGCCGCTCCCGCTCCTTGTCCCGCTCTCGGCTCCGTTCTCGCCGGTCACGCTCACGCTCCCGGTCACGGTCCCTGCGGGGTTGGGATGAAGGGGGAAGAGGCCAAGTGAAGGTGAGGGACAGTTGTGGGGGTGAGCTGCCCTGTGCCCATGCTGCTTCCACACTGCAGGCCCATTGCCACAGGGGGCAGCTAACATGGCGACTGGCTCCTCATTCCCACAGAGCACCTGTACCCCCTCCAAGGGCCACTATGGGCTACCACAGACATGGCAGCTTGGGGCCATTCCCACAATGCACTTGGCCTCACCTTGACTCCAAGGGTGCTCGCCACTACCACAGACATGACTCCTGGCTCATACCCATAATGCACCTGGGCCCTAACAAAGGCTACTATGTGCCTATACAGACATGACTGCTAGGGGCCTATTCCCACAATTCACCTGGCCTTATTCTGATGGCAAGGCCTGCTCCTTACTACCAGACATGGCTGTGGAGATTCCATTCCCACAATGCACTTGGCCCCACCCCGATTCTGCCCTACCACAGACATGATTCCTGGCCCCTCATACCCATAATGCACTTGGGCCCGATAAAGTCCACTCCACTTCCATAGACATGGCTGCTGGGGGCCCATTCCCAGAGCATACCTGGCCTTAACCTGACTCCAACAAGGCCTGTTCCCTACCACCAGAGACATGATTATTGAGGCCCATTCCCACAATGCACCTGGGCCCCACCAAGGGCCACTATGGGCTACCACAGACATTACTCCTGGGGGCCCATTCCCACAAGGCACCTGGCTTTGGCCTGACTCCAAGGCCTGCTCTCCACTACCACACAAATCCTGGCTCCCCATTCCCACAATGCATCTGGGCTCATTGCCAAGTACCACAGACCTGGCAGCTACTGTCCATTCCTACAATGCACCTAGGTCTCTACCTGGCCCATTCCCTGCTCCCAGTGCTATGGGCCTACACACCTGGCTGCTGCTGCCATAGCCCTATGTCCACCTCATTCCACGGAGAGGCACCCCACCGAAAACGGCGGGCACTGGTGATTCTCCTGTGGTTCCCCCCAAGCTCAGGGCTGGGAGTTCCACAGCCCACCCCCAACCCTTGCAAGCCCACCACTCACCGCTCATCGTATCTGGAGGTGTCATCTCGGCCAGAGTGCCGGATGTTGACGTCAGCACCACCTCGCCGGGTGCCCCCAAGGCCACCGCCTGCAGGGAGAACATGGCCCTTCATAGCAATGCCAGGCAGGGGGTGGTAGCACAGGGAGGCCCTTCCAGAAGGGTCCCACCTTTCCCATTTGGCACCAAGGCAGAGGAAATGGCCTCATTCATTGCACCCTCCCACCAGGGACATCACGGGGGAGCTCGATCTCCCAGCCCCTTGGGAGAGTGCCTGGCTGCTCCAGCCAGCTGTGGGGGGACAATATCTTGACTATTCCAGCCCAAGTAGACCATGTGGTATAGGGCACAGGCTGGCTGTGAGGGGTGATCTCCCAGCCCCTCAGGGGAGCTCTTAGTTGCTTCACCTCAGCAGGGAGTGCTGTAGGGTGTCACAGTGTAGCAGCTGGGTGTAGAGGGAGATCTTCCAACTCCACCAGCCTCAGCACAGGGTACTATGGGGCAGGAGCTGGAGGATGAGGAGGCAATTTCTCAGCTCCTCCACAGGGTGCTGGGGGATGGGCAGAGGGGGGCAGGTTGTGAGCCTCACGGAAGGGGGAGCTCCCATCTCTCGAGTCCCTGGCAGAATCTGTGGTGGGGAGGGGGTCTCTACTCACCAAGCCTGCGCGGGCGCCAGCCCTTGACTGTCCTGCCACGCTCCACATCCACCAGCACACGCCTGCCATCAATTTTCTTGCCGTCTGCATGCTTGTAAGCCGCTGTAACAGATTGGGGAGTGTCCAGAAGGGCGGAGGTTGTGGGGTTGGGAAGAAGGGGTGACAGTTAGCCCAAGCTCACAGACACAAGCCCGCCCTCCCCTTCCCAGCCAGGCACACGCACACGCACACGCACGCACACGGAAGAACCTCTGCCCACCCCCGGGGGGCTCTCGGAGCCCAGTTGCCAGCCGGCTGCTCAGCTGTGCCAGCCTGCCAGGGAACGGTGCGTCCTGGTACCACCCCCGCAACATTTTGCAGCGAGGAAGGATGCTGCCTCAGCTTCAGCAGCCAGGACTGTGCTGGAGATGCAGGGCAGCCCAGACCCATCCAGGCTGGAGGGCCAGGAGGGGGCAGGAGGCCATGGCCCATTACCCACCAGCCACCTGGTGACCAGCTATCCTCCCCACAACCCCTCCACAGCTGCAAGAAAAGGAAGGTTATGGACAACAGTCAGATACCTGTACTTGGCTCCCCGCTATGCTCCCCTCCCTGCTGGCTGGGTGGGTTGCACACAGGATCCAACCCCTGGCTGCAGGGGAGGGCAGATACACCCTAACAAAATGTGGGGGACAGCACCCCCAACTGCAGCCCACCTGTCCCAGCCAGCCAGCTCCTCCAAATGCACCATGCAGCCCCCTCCCACAAAGCAAGGCCTACAGGAACAAGGGGGTGGGATGGGGAGGGGACTCTATGTACTAGGATTTAAGGGCAGGGGGGCCACGCACACACGAAGCTTTTATCCTCTGGCACCTGGCTGGCAACCCCTGGCCCCCCACCTTCCCCACCCCCCCTGCAGCCCTGCCAGCTTAGCAGGGGTGACCCCACACTGGGTCAAACCCTTCCAGCCTGTCACCACCACACTACATGGGCACAGCTCATGAGAGAAGGAAATAAAAGCGTTTACCTGGAGAAACTACTTACAAAACCTTTCAACTTAGCGCCTCGGCTCAATGCGTCAGGCCGCTAGCTTTGGCCCCAGGGGCCAGGGACTCCGCCCAGGTGCCCCCCCCACCGCTTGGGGCTTTTTTTTGGGGGGGTT
>NW_005841832.1:2918565-2936084 GCF_000455745.1 Alligator sinensis | reverse complement strand
CCACCCACCCCCTCCACACAAACCCCATATCCTCCCATATCCTCCCTTCCCACAAGAAACTAACTGCTCAAGCATGGGGCATCGAGTGGGTGGCGGACCCATGGACCCTGAGCCCAGTCCTCCGCACAGCACCAGGCCAGTCCGATGGATTGAGGGACAAAGCTGGGCATAGTGCTCATCTGAAGCAGCCTCCCCCTGCCCTGGGGATCTTGGCTTCTAAGAGATGAAGCCACAGGCACTTCACTGCCAGTCACTGCAGGAGGGGACGAGGACACAGGTACCATCCACTTAGCCTGACAGCCAACGGGCAAGGCTGAGCACTCCCCTGGATACCTTCCAGCCTCACCTTGCTGAACCCCCTACAGCTGGTTCCCTGCCGCCACCACCACCACCCATCACTGCCACAATGGGTTTGCCAGACGAGTTTGGGCTCCAATGCCAGCATGGGCCCCCGCAGGGTACCCCTGGGAACGACACAGCCTACAGCAACTACGGTCCTCGGTTACATACGGGCAGGGCCCCCTGCCCCTCTCGTCTGCGGCTGCCTGGCAGGGGGAGGGCGTTGCCGGTGCCGTGTCTGTCCGTGGCAGGGGGTGGGGGACGCTGCTCCTGGACAGTAGAGTCCGTGGCTTACCTGAGACCAATCTTACCATCCACCTTTACAACGCAACACCCCAGGAAAGGTGCTCTCCCTAACCACTTGGTTAACAAGGAGGAATTGCTACCCTCTACCTCCCCCCACCCAGACCTGCTGGCTCCTGGGCTCTCACTACTGCTGCCACACTAGAAACCCCCCTACCCACCACCCGTTGAGCCCAGCAAAGCCTCCACACTCAGGCCATCCCCCCACCCAGGACCAAACTGGGGGCTCTGGGTTGCGGCATAAAGGGACTCTCGACAGCAAATGCGTCTGCACGCCACATCCAGAAAACAGCTCTTTCCTCACCGCTATTTATCAGAAAAAGAGCCAAGGACCTGCATCCCCAGAACCATTCTGCTTGGCAGAGGGCAGGGATACCCCACCCACCACCCACTCCTTCCCCAGGCCCCAGAATCAGAAACACAGCTACAGAGCGGGCAAAATGGGACCTTATCCAGCTCACATCCTATGTGGACAGCAGCAGCATCTACCCCAGGGCTGGGCATACACTCTGCGATCTAAGGCTGGGGATCAGGGGTGTCTACCATCCCTGGTGCCCCCTGCAGTCACAGCACTCTACATTTCAAAGTCCCCAGGCGCTGGCTGCCAGTGGGATAACTGCACTGATCCCCAGCCTGGAGCCAGCCTGGTTAAGCACCCTGTGGCATTTCCTCTAGTGCTCCCGTGAGCTGAACTTTGATGTGGCTACAAGCTGCCTCAGCTGGTGTCTTCCTGCCTGCCTAGCATCTGCCTGAGTGTCGACCCCCACCTCCCACCTGCTGGGGACCCCTCTCCAGGAGGCCAAAAAAGCGGGCCACAAGTCCGAGGCTCAGGTGAGGCCAAGGCCTTGACTGAGTTCCACGCAAGGCCATGGAGGTGGCTGGATGACCTAGGGGTCAGGCAGCCATGAGTGCGGGGAGGAAAGTCAGAAGCTCTTTTCCCTAGCCCTATGTGGTCAGCTACCTGAAGAATCATGGCTGAGTGGTAGAGCCAGAGGCAGGACTCGGATACTCTCTCCACACCCCAACCCCAATCAAAGAACACAACCTCAGTGTGGGGTAGACAAGGGCACTCTCTGTGAGACGCACACGGCACACACAGCACACACACAGACAAGACACACATGGTGAGGGGCAGCCTGGACACAAATGGGATGGCTTCTGGCAGAGAGCATCCCCTGCTGGATAGAGGCGGCGGATCATGGGAGAAAATAGGAAAAGCAAGAACCTCTCCCCCCAATCCTGAAACAAGAGCCCCTGACACAATCTGCTCCCCCAGTCAGCCACAGCTGCAAGCTCCCTTTCAAGTGCAACAGTGCTGGTGCGTCCCTCAGAAAGGCAACAGGGAAGCGGACCAAAAGGACGGCCCTGAAGGGAGAAGTATTTGAGTCCTGCCAGTCGGCTGCGCAGAAACCAATCCGCGCAGACGAGGGTCTGGTCTATGTTCCCCACCCTTCTCTGTCCTCCCCAGCTCAGCATCTGCTATGGGACAAGACACCCGCCCTCCTTCTCCTCCTGCAGCTGTCCCTAGGATCTCCCCCAATTACGGGATGGGTCTGAACTTCACTAAACTAAGCGCCTGGCAGCTCTACCTGTGCCTGGCTTGTGTTCGAAGTGTGTTGGATACTGTGAATTCTTACCAATCATACAAACCCTTATACCAACCATACAATGAGATGTTGTAAGGGGGAAGCATTAGGATCAGCTGCAAGCCAGCAGTGGCAATAGCCATCACAAAGGTGGCTGCAGTGACAATAAGAACACAGAATTAATACACCCTGCCCGCGGCGCCTTTCCGACAGCATCTTTCTTTTTCTTTAAATCAAAAACTGTTTATGTACAAACACACAGTCTCTAGCGCCGAGACGCGACTCTTAACTGCACGGCACTTCAGATCTGTTTCAGCAACGCAGAGATGGGCAACAGCTTACAAAGAGATCCCCTTCCCCCAGCCGCTATGCTGCCTTTGCTGGACCCCTCCTACCCCCCAGAATTTGAGTCACACTCCCAGCCCCTGGCAAAACAGGATCAAGATTGCTCCTGGCTGGGCCATGGGCATGGGGACTACGGGGAAGCAATTTATGAAGCCCGAGGGTCAGAAGGAGGAGAAGGCAGGGAAGCTCCTTTGGTATAACTGTTGCCCATCAGAGCACAAAAACACCCACGCACACACACAGACACCCCCAGTGGGCGCCCCCCAGCATGTCAATCTGCACTCCTGGGGAGGGGATGCGGAGGGAAGAGGACCCCATGGCTTGCCCTACTCAGTAATAGATGGGGAGGGAGGGGGCTTCACTTTGACAGCCAAGCGCTGAAAAAGCTCCCTTCCACCTCTCAACTCTTAAAAAGGCAGCCGTTCTCTACCCCAGGAGGCAAAATTAATGCATGAACTGTGGGGTGGAGGCAGACGTGCACTGCAGCCCACGTGGCATCCCTCTGCTCCGTACTTACCTGGCAGGAGAAGCCGGGCCCTCCCCCCACCCCACCGAAAGCAGCTTCGGAACGTTTTTAGGCGAGGACATGCGAAGAAGATTTACCGAGAGGCACGGTGGCTCAGGGAGGGACAGTACTTACAGTGCATGTCTCGCTCGTGCTCATACTCAATGAAGGCGTAGCCCCGCGGCTTGCCCGATCTCTTGTTGTACACCATGTAGATCTGGGGAAGGGCAGAGAGAACAAATGACAATGGCTATGTACCCATTGCCAAACCAGCCTCAGAATCCCCATCTCCGCTGACCAGCAGGGGGTGCTCTTGTATTCCTCTGGTTGGCTCACATGGACCTGACAGCTGTGGAGATGACTTGCTGGCACCCCCTTGGCAGAGGGCAGCACTGGAGTCCCAGGAGAGGGAAAGATCCCCTTAAAGACTATTGCCATACAGGTGAACAACAGCCATAACACAAAGTACTTGAGTTTTCCCTGGTGGCAGGCAGCATGGCAGAGCCCACATGCTGGACTCTTAACCAACCACAAAGGCTTGTGGAATACTGTTCCCAACACCCCGGGACACAGCAGGGTAGTGTCAAAGGGGGCAGATTCTTGGTTGAGACTCTGCTGAATTGCCCAAGGGGCAAGTCAGCCCCTAACAATTCAGAGCAGGCACTAACACAGGCACCCGCTTCCCCTTTCACATAGCCCAGGGACTCAGGCTGCACCAGAAGCATCTTCCAGGACAGAGCCAGGCTGGGGCAGCCCCTCACCCCATTTCCCTCATGGTTAAAGGCTCTTACAATACATTTGGATTGGAAAAAAGCATCTGGATTCAGTGTCCATTGAGTGGATGCCATTGGCCACCAAATGATAAAAGGTTTTTCCTGGGGTGGGGAGGGATTAAGGTCTACCAGTGCTGAGCTGCTCACCGGGCCTGTGTGGTTACCCCAGTGACATGTAAGGGAGCAATGGGGCTGGCATCATGGCCAGGTGCCTTCCCCACCCTAAGCACAGGTGAGATGGTGCATGTTTATAGCTGGGTCAACAGTAGGTGGCCACTGGCACATGCCCTGAAAGGGGGCTTGGATTCACACTAAGGGTGCAGAATTTGGCACTGTCTCCATGCCTGGGGTTTCCTTGCTGTGAAGAAGCTGAAACAGCTTTGTGGGCACGATGCAGAAGGTGGGTTCTTACCCGCTTGATAGGGCCATAGACTTCGAATTCTCTTCTCAGCTTGGATTCTGTTGTGTCGTAGTTCTACAGGGTTTAAAGGACAGGCTGGTGAGGATTCAGGAAGATTATGGGGCGGGGGGGAAGGGAAGAGGATAGGAACCCCGGAAAAGGATCCCCCCCCCCATTGTAAAAACCAAGATCAGACGCAGGTAAGTAATATGGAAGTTGTTTCTACACAGTATAAGAGGCAAGGAGAAGGGGAGACACTTACTACTCTGGCCACAAATAGGGTCTTGAAGGCATCACCCTGTGCATTGGGGTCGTTGTGTGGGTCCCCTGGATGGGCAGAAAACAAGGATATGTATAAGAAGAGATGGGCAAAGAGAACAAGAGAACCCCTCACCCCCACAGTCACTGGGTGGCCTCCCACCCAAGTCAGAAGTGGGATAAGTCACAGCTGAGGATGGGCAGAGGCTGCAGAGCTAGGTTAGATGAACCGGAGCAGGAACCTCACCCCCCTCACTTACACATCTTCAGCTCACTCTCCACCTCTTGCTGCCTCCGCTCAATCTTCTCTCTTCTCTGCAGAAAGGAAAATGAATGGGTAACAGCTGGTAGCTTCCCCCAGGTCCAGAGAGTGCTGGAAACCCCTCCCAGGGGAACCGGTAATCCCAGGGGGTAACAGGGGAGGTGGTGGAGCTGCATCAGGTAACTACCTGGTTGCTATGGCACAGGCCTGGGGTTGTTTCCCCAGTTGCTATGGCTCAAGACTGGGGGCCTTGCCCTGATTACTATGGCCTAGGTTATGGGATCATCATTCTGGTTACTATGGCACAGATCATGAACCATGACTTTTAAAGATACCGTTGTTTCACCCTCAACATGCTCTGAGGGGTTGTTATCTTCAACTTGTAGATGGGGCTACTGGGGATCTCACCTCCAAAGTAAGCCAAGGCCAAGGACAAAACTGTCACAAAATACAACCCACCAGTCCTGGCTCCTAGCTCCCCAACCCCACTCAATCCCATTCCTCTCCTCTCTAGGGACAGAACCCAGACATCCAGGTTCCCAGCTCTTTAACCCACTAGGCTACAGCAGAAAGCAGAGATAGACCCAGAACATCTGGGTTCTTTTTCCTGTGCTGGAATCATTGGAGAAGAGAAACAACAGAGAATATTAGAGAGAATGCGGTAGTTAAGTTTCACCCAAACTTGCCCCTTTGCCACATAATACAGGGATGGCTTCTTAATGCCCCCAGCCCCTTTCTCCCACCGCTGCTGGCTGTAACACCAGGGGGCACTGGGGTCCTCTGAAGCTGGCAGGGCAGTTGTACCTTCCGCTCCATCCGCTCTTCACGGGTCTCGGCACGGGTGGGTGGAGGGGCATCACGTGGGTCCTGGAAGAGAGAAAGCAGCATAGTGGCAGGGCACCAAGGAGACATAAGGGTAGGCTGAACTGGCAGGGGGCAAACTTGGTGGCTTCAGAGCAAAGAAACAGAGGGAGAGTCCAGCATTAGCCAGTCCAGGCTAGGCTGCTGGGTGGGAGCAGCGAGCACTCACCTCAAACTCCCGGATGTAAGGGGCAATGCCAGAGTAGGGCTGGTTGTGGTGTTTCTCATGGGGCAGCTTCTCCAGAGGGGGCAGGTAGGGGATGGGGTCTCGGGGGGCAAAGAGTGCCAGCAAGTTGGGGGGGAGGAACTGCGTCATCGTGGGGAATCTGATGGGGAAACAGCAGACAATGACCCGTCAGGAGCCTGCACGGAGCGCTGCCCTCTTCCCCCAGAGCCCTCCTCTCTCCCCACACACCCACCCCAGTCCCCCTCCCAGACCCTGCCCCATACCCCACTCCCTTCTCCCCCAGCCCCCCTGCTCCTTCCCACCCACCGCCCGGGCCGCGCCGCGCTCAGCTCCTCCTGCTGCTGCTGCCGTCGCCGCCTGCCGCGGGCCTACTCTTCCGCCGCTCTGCGCAGGCGCAGCCCTCTCACCGCGCCGGATTTCTCCGCTGCCGGGCCTAGTCTCGGAGGCAGCGCGAGACTCGCGGTGATTTCGAGAGTGTCAAAATCGAGCCTCTTCCGCGGTCGCCGTCGGAAAATAGTCCCGGATCACGGGGAGGGGGGAAGGGAGGGGCGGAAGGCGGAGCCACGTGACAGTACGGGGACCGCCCCAGGTCAGTGCCATGCAACCAGGGTGACGGCCCCATAGCAACCTGAACCATGACTCCAGACCTGTGCCATAGCAACTAAGGCAATGACCCCTGACCCGTGCCTTAGCAACCAAAACCATGACCCCAACTCATGCCTTAACAACCAGAACCTGACCTGTGTCAAAGCAAATGAGGCAATGATCCCTGACCTGTGCCATAGCAACCAGAACCACAACCGCTGACCAGTCCCATACAAACAAGAATGACCCTGACCTAGGCCCTAGTAACCAGGACAAGGACTCCAGTCCCATGCCATTGCAACTGGAGAAACAACCCCAGGCCTGTGTCCTCGCAACCACACGATAACCCTGACCTAATGCCACAGCAGCTGGAGATACCACCCCAGGCCTATGCTATAGCAACAGACATAAGCACCACATTTTATTTTTTTGCCGGGGTAGGCCCTAAGATGATGGGCATGTGGAAAGTTTTATGCATTTCAGGTGACACCCCACTTCACGTGGGGGGCCAGTGACCTTGGGCCCCCACGTACTTGGCTCCTCTGACAACAGAACAATGACCGCTGACCTGTGCCATAGTAATCACAACAATGACCCCTGACCCAGGCCTTAGAAACCAGGGCATTGAGTCCTGACACATGCCATGGAAACTGAAGAAATGGCCCCTGATCCAAGCCACAGCAACAAGGGCAATGGTCTGTGACTTGTGCCATAGCAAAAGCAGCAGTGCCACCTAACCCATGCCATAGTAACCGCAACAATAAGCTCTGACCCAGGCCATAGCAAGTATGGCAGTGAACTGTGACCCATGCCATAGTAACCAGGGCAAAGACCCTAGACCTCTGCCATACCAACTGGGACAACAATCTCTGACCATTTCCATAGCAACCAGAATGGTGACCCCTGATCCATGCCATAGCAACAGGGGAACAACCTCAGGTCTGTGCCATAGCAACTGGATAAAGACCCCTGACTCATGCCATAGTAACCAGAACAATCACACCTGACCTCTGCTATGTCAACCAGAGCATTGACTGCTGATCTGCTATAGTAACCACAAAGATTACCTCTGACCAATGCCATAGCAACTGGGACAATGATCCCTGACCTGTACCATAGCAACCAGGGCTCAGAAAGCAGGGTGACAACCCCTAATTTATGCTATAGCAACCAGGGCAAAGACCTCTGACCCATGTCTTACAAATCGTTGAATCACAAGAGCCTCCATACCCCAGGCCTGCCCAGTGGTGCCCCTGGACCCCATATGTCCCAGGCCTGCTTCTGGTAAGGCCCAGTGGCCTGAAGAGGGAGAAAGAGATAGCCGTGGGGGGCAGAAGAGGACACCATTCACCTGGAAGGGACGCTGACTTTTTTTAGTAGGGGGATTAAAATATATATATATATATATGAGTGTGTGTGTATATATGTGTATGTATGTATATATATATATATATATATACACACACACACACACACACACAGAGCATCCTGGATAAACATTTCTACACAAACCTTAAAATGCATTTAAAAGCTGTGCACCTGTTACAATGGTCACCCCTGGGACACTGACCCACCTCACACACAGAGCAAGCAGGGGGGAGCAGAAGGTGTCTGAGACAGTGAGAGGGATGGGGTCTGGTGAGTTAGAGCAAGGCAGGCGGTTGGGAGTCAGGATGGGTCCTATTGCAGCTCTGGAAGGGGAGTGCAGTCTGGGGGTGAGACCAGGGGGAACTGGGAGTCAGAGCACCTGGGTTCTCTCCCAGCTCTGGGAAGAGAATTGGGGTTGGCGGGTTACAGCAGGAGGGCATGGAGCCAGGACTCCGGGGTTCCAGCTCCAGCTCTGAGTTTACTAGGTTAATTAACTGTGTCATGTTTAATTAGGTTTCTTAGGAATTACTGCCTGGGAGGTGTCAAACCACCCAAACAAGCTATAGGATAGATCAGCAGTCAATGCTCTGGTTGCCATAGCAGAGGTCAGGTGTGATTGTTCTGGTTACTATGGCACAAGTCAGAGGTCATTGTCCAGTTGCTATGGCACAGTCCTGAACACCTCTCCCTGCCCGTGAGGGAAGGGACACCAGTGTCTGTAACCTATGGCCTTGACCCTCATCTTACACCCAGGCCCTTCTTCCAACCTGCCAGACCCCACTTCCCTCCCAGAGCTGGCATTGAACCCAGGAGTCCTGGCTCCTAGTCCTCTCTTCCTCTATTAGACTCCACTCCCCTCTCAGAGCTGGGCGAGAACCCAGGCGTCCAGGCTTCCAGCACCCCGGGTGCCCTGCCTTCCTTTGCAACCCTGTCCTCGGGAGTTGTCCTCCCCCTGCTATTTTTAGCACCCCCAGAGCTAAGTGTGGCTGGGGTGGGGAGGGCAGTGGGGAGGGGGCGGGTACTGAATTTTGGCACAGGGGGGCTGGGAGTCTGTGCAGCCCGGCAACATGACACCTCCCTGGTCTGAGAAAGTGTTTACAGGCAGAGGACCTGAGCACTGGCATTGGGACGGACAGACGGACAGAACAGTCTGGGGTAAAGAACCTGGGTTGGGGTGGGGGGGAGCAGCAGAAAAGAAGGGAATGCCAAGCAAAGGGGCTGCTGGGAGGGTCCCGAGGTGGAAAGTGGAGGGGATAAGACTGGTCCATTAGAAAAAAACTGGGAGAGAGAGAAAAAGGAGAGAAAAACGGGAAGAAGAGGAAAGCGCCTGTAGGGGAGGAAGATAGTGGGACAGAAGGAGCTGGTCAGAGCAGTGGGGAGACAGAGTGGAGTGAGTAAGGTGGGGGGTGGAATTTGTGGAGTGAATTAAGGACCGTGTCAGTGCCAGAAACGAAGGGAGGGGGGAACCCACAGTAGAAGAGACGAGACGCATCAGTGGAAAGAGGAGCCGAGGCCGGACGAAGGGGCCCAGGCCACAGCAGGAAGCCCCCACCCACTGGCCCATGGCCCCCAGCCCCACGCTCTGAGTGTGCCAGACATGGAGAAGCCCCTGGCTGAGCCAGGGGGCCCCTACCCACTCTGCCCACACAAGGACTGCTGCGAGCGGGTGGTCATCAACGTCTCGGGGCTGCGCTTTGAGACACAGGTCAAGACGCTGCGCCAGTTTCCTGATACGCTGCTGGGTGACCCTCGGCGCAGGGTGCACTACTTTGACCCACTGCGCAACGAGTATTTCTTCGACCGCAACCGACCCTGCTTCGACTCCATCCTATACTACTACCAGTCAGGTGGACGGCTGCGGCGCCCTGCCAACGTGCCCATCGACATCTTTCTGGAGGAGCTCAAGTTCTACCAGCTGGGCGAAGATGCCCTCACCAAATTCCGGGAGGATGAGGGCTTCATCAAGGAGGAGGAGCGGGCATTGCCCGAGCGGGAGTTCCTTAAGCAGGTGTGGCTGCTTTTTGAGTACCCTGAAAGCTCACAGGCTGCTCGCATCATCGCTATCATCTCCGTCCTTGTCATCCTCATCTCCATTGTCATCTTCTGCCTCGAGACCCTGCCTGAGTTCCGGGATGAGCAAGATATTTCCCTCCCGGTGAGTGATGGGTTAACAAAGCAGGGGTGTCTGGACCCTTTGGCTGGGCCTTGTCTGGGTCCCTTTGTCCCCAAGAGCCGGTGGGTGATGTGTCCACTCCAATGCCACAGTCCAGTCTACCCAACAGCCAGTCCTGGGGTCCCATTAGCTCTTGTACCCCATCCCTTCTACCCTCACCAGCAGACAGCTGCCCCCAATGCCCCACCACCCCACTGTGGTCTCCCTCACCACCCCCACCCTGCCCCCACCAACCCAATCCCAGCATCCTCTTTACCTGATCAATAAGGTGGGACAAGCATGGCATTGCCCTGCCAGCATAGACAAGGTAGCACCCAGTCCTTTGGCCCTCATCAGCTTCCAGCCATCCCATCCCTAGGTCCCAACCTTGTTGTTACTCCACCACCTCTGGCTAACCCAGGCCCAGCATCCTCTCAGCCTGAAGTCCCTGTGGGTCAGTGAGGAGAGGCACCCAGCCCCCTCACCCCAACTCCAGTATCAGCCTGAGTATCCCCTCGCCCCTCACAGAGGTGGGATAGAACCCAGGTGTCCTGGCTGCCAGTCCCTCCTGGCTCCATTCCCACTACAGCCTCTAAAGCCCATTCCCCTCCCCAAGCTGGAATAGAACCCAGGCATCCTGATGTCACAGCAGGCTAGTCCCCCAGCCTGTTCTGCAGGGCATGGTGATAACTTGCTGGCTGGCTGTGCTCTGAGGTGTCCCGCCCAGGAGCAGCTGGCAGGATTAGCAGTCCTTTGCTGGTGCCTGCCGCCTGGTGTCACCTGATCTAGGGCTGTGTGAGCCATGCACCCCCATCCTTCCGCCAGTACCCCTCTCCTGGCTGGCAGAGATGGGACAGTGAAGAGATAATGGATGTAAATTTGCTGGCTTTGAAGGCGAGTGCCAGGGGTCGTCCTGCCTGTGGCGGGGATTCCCTGTGTGAGGCATACCACTCGGGAGGTGGGGGAAGGCTGGCACAGTTACCATGCCACAGTCCACCACGCACTGTCATGCCACTCCTGAGCCACAGAACCTCCCCCCACCAGTGTCACCCACTGACATCCTGGTCCCAGCGTCCTTTGCTCCCAGACACTTTGCCCAAATTCTGGGATAAGCGCAATGGCTAGCTATGCCAACCCCAGCTTCAGCTTCCCCTAGACCCTTCCCTTCCCAAAGTGGGAGACAACCCAGGTGTCCCAGCTCCCAGCCCCCTGCTCTTGCCCACCAGGCTCCACTCCCCCATCCAGAGCTGGGAAAGAACCCATACATCCTGGGTCCAAGAGTCCCCTGCTCTAACCTATAGGACCCCTCCCTTCCCAATGCTGAGATAGAACCCAGGCATCCTGGCCCCCAGACACCTCTCCCAATGGCATCTCCCAGGTACTATTACTCACCCTCCAGGTGCTACTACCCCCCCCCACCCCAGTAGGTATCCCAGGGGACCCCACACTCTCTGAGCTACTCCAAATGGGCAACCTATGAAGTCCTGGATAGTGGGTGGGATGTGACACCTGGAAATGCTCCCTCTGCCTCCAGCCTGCCTCTCCCAACAGACAAACAATGTCCCCCTCACCTCAGAACAGAGACATAGTAGGCTCAGCCAAGCCTGGTATCCCCACTCATGGGCAAATCTAGGATTTTGGAAAGGGGGGTGCAGATTGTGAGGTATCTCATCACATATAAAACAACACATATTTTTCTCCAGTTAAAAATTAACCAGAAGCTTTACTAGAATGCTAGGGGCCCAGGGCTGTATTATTCAGTTTAAGATTGAAGGAAAAATAAATATAACTTAATTGGAATGAGTTAAAAACAATCTGCAGGGCTGTGAAATAGGAGTGTCATTACCAGGAGCAGTGAACACCCAGCAGAATGGCTAGGCTTGACTGGTGGAACATCAAAACTATTAAAAAAGATGAGAGGATTGTTAATACCTGTGGAATGAAGAGTTTAGAAGGGATGGGGGAGATGATAATGAGCCATTAAGTTAATTGACTCCCCCACCGCTTCCACAACCCAGTCAAGCACATGGATGAGCCTGGCATGGGGGAAGCCAGAGGTCCCTGGGGTCCTCCTGTCCCTTTCTGACTTCCTCCTTTCTCTCTGTCCCCCCAACAGCTGCACCATCACCGAGGGAACAGCAGCCACCCCTCATTACGGAGCTCAAAAAGCCAGTTCGAAGACCCCTTCTTCATTGTGGAGACCATTTGCATCTGCTGGTTCTCCTTTGAGCTGGCAGTGAGGTTCCTGGCCAGCCCCAGCAAACCAGCCTTCTTCAAGAACATCATGAACATGATTGACTTCGTGGCCATCATCCCCTACTTTGTGGCACTGGGCACTGAGTTCGCCCGGCAACGTGGTGTTGGCCAGCCTGCCATGTCCCTGGCCATCCTCAGGGTCATTCGCCTGGTCCGGGTCTTCCGCATCTTTAAGCTCTCCCGGCACTCCAAAGGGCTGCAGATCCTAGGGCAGACCCTCAAAGCCAGCATGCGGGAACTGGGCCTCCTCATCTTCTTCCTCTTCATCGGTGTCATCCTTTTCTCCAGTGCCGTGTACTTCGCTGAGGCTGACCATGAGGATACAAAGTTCACCAGCATCCCTGAGGCCTTCTGGTGGGCTGTGGTCACCATGACAACTGTGGGCTACGGTGACATGTCCCCCGAGACAGTGGGTGGCAAGATCGTGGGCTCGCTGTGTGCCATTGCTGGTGTCCTCACCATCTCCCTCCCAGTGCCTGTCATCGTCTCCAACTTCAGCTACTTCTATCATCGGGAGATCGACTGTGAGGAGCAAGGCCAGTACACCCATGTCACCACCTGCCCCTACCATCTGCCCCCATCCCCTGCACCCCCTGCCCTCCAGGAAAAGGCCCACCAAAGGGAGGAGAAACAACAGCAAGACAGCACTGTGGTCCCACCCGCCTCCAAGTTTCTGGATGGGGTGGTGTATGTGGATGGTGGCCAGCTGATGTCCTTGGGCCTTGAGCAACCCAACAAGCGCCTGGTGACTCAAGTGTGACCCCTGGTTCCCTAGCCCTCCTGCTTTTCTATGCCTCCCCTGCCCAACTGGAGGGGACAACACAAGGTAGCTCCCAGCTTATCTCCCACTGGGCCTGCCAGGGAGAGGTCCATCTCCTAGATGGTGGGAGAGGGGACATATCTCAAGGAGAGCCCATCTGTCCTCATTTTGTCCACCCCCCTCAGCATGTTTGGGGGCAAGGGTCTCCTAACATGGCTGTGTACAAAGATGGTGACTGTGTAGGACTGCATCTTGAGGATGGACCATCTGGCTTTCATGAACTAGATAGTGCAGAGACGTTACTGCCCAAGGCAGCCCATGCCCTCTCCTCTGACTCTTCTGCTTTTAGAAAGCTCTGGACACAGGCAGGTTGGGTAAAGGTGCCCCCTTCCCTGCCCCCACCCACCCCGTCTCCCCTCCGTGACTCACAGAGCAGTTGGCACTGGAGTGTCCTGTGACATCACATCAGCGTGGTCTTGGGTTTCACCTGCTGGACCACGCTCTGGAACATACCCCATGCTGCCGAGCCTCAAATAGCCAGAGTGGAGATAAATAAGGGAATGTGTCTTGCCAAGACATCTGAGCGAGGATTTCAGAGCAACACAATCCCAGCCTTTGGGGAGGCGGGGAGAGAGGGGGATGGAGCCCCAGAAGAACTCAGTGTGCTGAGCTGGAGCTCTCTCCCCATGGCTCCCCACCCTCCCTCACACCGTCCAATACTCTCCCACCTCGTCCCACCTGGAAGGAGCTGGCAGGTGGGGATGGGATGGCTGCTCCAAGGGACTTGACCTCCCAACTTATCTCAGGGATGTTGTAACCACAGCGTGTTTGGGTAATTGGAAGGAGATTCCAGATCTCTTCCTCCTTGTCTCTGGCCTTGGACATGGCATAGGTCTCCCTTGAAGGCCAGCAGTCCCTAGACCAAAGCTGCTAACGAAGGGGGCATGGACTTGGCTCATGGCTCACAGGATATGAGCATGGTCAGTGACCCACACTGGGAAACCCTGGTTGATGCAAGTGGCAGGTGATGTGAGTCCTTCCCAGCTGGCCCATGAACTCCATGCAACTATGCTGGGACCCTCCCACACTCACCCTGTCCAAAGCAACTCGGGTCCCTTTTGCTTCCCAACCCAACACCACAGAATTCAAGCTCCTTCTAGTCTCTTCAACCAATACAGCCCTACCAAACCCTCCCATCCCCGGTCCAGTGTAATAGAGCTCACCCCCAACCCAGCCCAACTCAGCTCCCTCCCAAGCCACCTAACACAACCCAGGACCCACTTCCCACCCAACCCCATGCAACAATGTCCCCTTCCAAGCCCCTAACTCAATGCTACTCTGCACAAACCCCCTCATCCTAACCCAGCACAATGTAACTACACCCCACAACAGATCACATCTTCATGCACTTTCCCCTAGTATAACTCCATTCCCAGTCAACCCAGTGCCATGGAACTCCATCACCTCCAGCTGCTCAACTCAACTGCCCCCAAGTCCACTTTCAGCCTCGTCATGGCACGACACACCTGTGCAACTCAAGTCAACCCCAACCCCAACCCCATGTCATTCAGCTGTGTCCTTCCCAACCCAGCACAATATGGATCATCCCTCTCCATCCCCAAACAAAACCCTGTTCAACTCACCCCTCACCTTTCCCAAGTCACATCTTTTCCCAAGCTGCTGACCCTTCCCATCCCCACCCCCTCCCTACCCAACTCACCTGTGGCCAAAGACCTATGAGGCCAGGGTCCCCCCTCACCTCTCCTGGAGTGGAATAACCTGCCTATAAAACAGAGGGTCCCCTTGAAGCCTCCAGGTACAAGACCCTTACATACATGCACACACCTCTGGCTAAAAGGGCAAGACAAGGAGGACTTGATGGGGATAGGGACTCTGAAAAAGCTCGGAAGTCTTAAAAAATTCAAGTGGCTGCTGTGCTCAGACATGCTGGGTCAAATGTAAAGGTCTGGGGTGGGGAAAGAGGCCCCCATCCTCTCTGTCCTGATGTCAGTTCCATGCAACCCATCCTTTTCATTGTCTTAATGTTTTGTTCCAATGGTCTTAAGCTCCAGGTAGGAGCAGGAGGAGGTAGTGGTGGAAGGACTCACCAGGTAACTGCAGCAGGCCGGGGCTGTAGTGCAAATAAGTGTGTGTGCGTGTGTGTGTGTGCATGTATGTGCAAACATAGACACAATGAGATGGTTGTTGCGTGTCATTATTGCTGTAACTGTATGGGTGGGTGCTCAGGTGCGTTTGCATGCCCATAGCAACAATGAGATAACTGCTGGGTGTGTCGTTACAATTACAGTATAACTGTGTGTGTACGTGCGTGCATGTGTGTGTGTGTGTGTGTATTTATGTAGCAGCAGTGGGATGACTTTTGTGCACGAGTAGTTATAACTAACTGAGCACAAATACAAAATAACTGCAGACCCAACAGTAGATGGGTGAGTCTGTGGTCACTGCAACATAACAGTCGCATGGGGAAGCAGTGGCCACAGCACGACTGGGTGGTAACTGTCATTCACCATTGGGTGAGTGTATTGTAACTACAGAGTTGCTGTGGTGCATGTACATGAGAAATCACACTGTAACCCCTGTAAAAATGTATAGTAGTTACAGGACAATGCACGTGCAAGCCATTGGTATGCAGAACTAAGCACAGGTGGGAGGTAATTGCTGCATAACTACAACGCGCGTGCATGTGTGTGTGTGTGTGTGTGTGTCCCTGACAGACAGAGACAGAGGTGGAGACAGACAGCTACTGCATAGCCTCTGGTCGAGTGTGCAGCACAGTGGTTCTCAACATTTTTTAGACTCAAGGCCTCCCTCAGAAAATCCCAGCTCCGACCTTTTACACATTTCTTGACTACAGAAAAATACTAGAACAAGTTGCCCATGGCACAGAGCTCAGGCAGGCCATGGCTGGTCAGAATGTTTGTGACACTAGATTCCTGTTCCAAATCTCTGGGTTTCTCTTGTGCATTACCTGTACGTGTTTGCACACCTCACAGTGCTAATTTTCTGCAGCACTCTTAAAAGGGTCTCATGGTACCCTGGTTTAAGAATCACTGGCTTAAAACCTAAATGTAACTGCTGTGTATGAGAGTGGTAGCTACCATGTAACCACTGGATGTGTGTGCATATGCATGTAATTACTGTAATGTAAACACCAGGTGGGTGTGTAGTAACCACAGTGTGAATGGGGTGCATGTGTGTATGCATGTAATTATCGTAGAGAAAACACTGGGTGGGTAGTAACCACACTATGAATGCTGCATGTGTTCACATGTGTATCCATGTGTGCATGTGCACCTGTGCACTCGTGTACAGTGGGTGCGTGAGTGTATGCATATGTCCACATACCTGTGGGTGTACATGCATTGACAGCCTCTGCTACATTACATATATTATGCAATTAACTGGTCAATTGTGTGCAATAAGTTTTGACCGGTCACATGTGCCAAGTATCACACCATAAAAATTACTCTCCAGCTATAAAAAGAGACAATCAGCTATGAAGTTAGTATTTGAAAATGTGTGACAACTCTATAGCTGGTTTGTATCCAGCTTTAATTTGAAAATGTAGCAAGGCCCTATGTATAAGTGTGTGTGTGTGTGTACACTGAACATCTGTGTGTATCTGTGTAGTGAGCATGCGTGCATGTATGTGTGTACAGTTTGTGTGTGTACGTAGGTGTATGCATATGAGTATATGTGTGTGTATACATGTGCAGTGAGTGTGTGTGCATGTACCTGTGTGTACATGTCCAGTGTGAGTGTGTGTGTATGTGCATATACAGTGAGTGTGCTGTCACTGTAGCATATGCCTGAACAGTCAGTGATGCCTTGTAGTCATGGGGCAAAGGTGCAGTCACCACCATAAATCCCTTATCTGTATGAGCAGCAGCCTGGGTGCAACTGTGCACAAAAGACCCATGGTCATGGTGCACATGCAGTGCACCTGGGCCAAAACAGTGACACTGCACTGCTCCCAGGCCTGCTCCATACCCAGGGCCTCCCAACCCTGCCCCTTCCTGGACCCATGTGGACCCATCAACTATGCCAGGCTGGAGGGACCCCCAGAGACCCTACTTGGTGGTACCTGACTTTAGAAGTGGTTGACGGAGCTGAGAACACCCTCAGCCTGGTCTTCAGGTGCCTGGCAGGCACCAGCTCCCACGACCACCACCTTCTGCCTCCTTCCACAACTGCCCCCAGGACACTGGCACCTGTAGATCAGCCACTGGTCTCCTCCTCCTAGGAGTCCTGCACATGGATGCCTGAGCTCTATGGTTTGCTCTGAGTGGCTGCTGCTCCAAGTGCAGATGCGTCTGATGCAGCAGGGAACGCTGTGCTCAGTGGGCCATCTGGGAGCAAGGGGGCTGGATACTCCCAAAGGGAGATGGGCATCCAGCCCCCACCTCCTGGGAGACCAGGGTTGTTTGTTAACATACCAGCTGGAGTCGGGGTCCCCCACGGTGCTAGGTGCTGCACAGAATGACTGAGATTGGGGCCCCATCATGCTAGACTGTGTCAGTTAGTCCCTGCCTCTCAGACCTCATGCCCCTGAGCCAAC
>NW_005841832.1:2910626-2918534 GCF_000455745.1 Alligator sinensis | reverse complement strand
CTCTTTCCCCCAACTAGATCTGGGAGCATGGGGCTTGCAGCTATGACAACTCAGTTGTGTAAAGCCAGGACTTGAATCCATGTCTCCAGAAACTCCTGCTCAGACCCACTGGTGCTCCCTCCATCCTGGTGTATCTCAGGGCAAGAAAGTCCATACCTGCACTTGGGTGCACCAGGTACCGGGGCCACCATTCCCACTGCCTCCATAGGCCAGAGCCCACTGCACCCCCTCCCTTTGTCCACAGATGAGCTCCCAACTTGGGATACCTTGTATACTGGCGTGAGAAGAGGCAGCTCTTCAAAACAGGCAATGTATCTACAATAAACCCAACGGCACTGGTTATTTATTGCTAAGGAAGGATGGGGCCCAGCTGTGTTTTCTCTGATCTCCCCTTTGCGGTGCCCCCTGTGCCCCTCAGCCAGGCCCCCTTCCATTAGCCAACTCATACATTGTGCGGGGGGGGTAAACCTCCAGTGTAAATCTGGAGGGGCCAGTTGCTGTAGGAAACTGGGGGGGGGAGGGGGGAAAGAGGAGTGGCTGTTGTCTCCGATGGGGTGACACCCCATTTCCACTAGCCCCAAATCCTCTCCCAAAACCATTGCATCAATCCCAGGGATCCCCAGAACAGGCCAAGGGGCTGCCCCATGGCAGATCCAGGGCTAGATTTCTTGCTGGACAGGGAGGAGGTAATATTGAACTCATACCGGGGGGGCTGGGGCTGGGGACTCCAGGTTCTATCTGTCCTGGTGCACCTACACAGAAATCCATTTTGAAGTGAGCGTGCGGAACCCAGGAGGGCTGTGCTGGTTTTGTGCCTGGCTGGAGCTATGCACATCAGTCTAGAGGCTCTACTAGCAATATTGGGAAGGTGGGAGGTGTCAAGCACAGGAAAGTGGGGTTTGCAACAGTGAATTAAGGCAGCTATGGCCCCTCCAGGTTGGCACGGGGATGAATCCCAGGCTGTGAGCCATCCTGATGTGTGTACCACTGGTGATGCCAGGGGTACCGGCCGGGTTGCAATTCCACTGGGTGCACGGCAGGTCATTGGTAGCCAGGAGCTGTCCTGGAGCCCCAGTCCCCTGTCCAACCAACTCCTAACATTACCCCAGAGCCCTGTCCCACTGTTGTGAGGCCACTGTCCAAGGATGCCAAGAGCCCCCAAACCTGCTCCAGGTGAAGCCAGGGGATGGGGGCTAGCAGTGTCTGGCTCCAACCAGGTTGTTACGTACACTGGAGACATCCAAGGACCTAGAATTTTGAAAAGAGGAGGGGTGCAGATGCTGTGGTACATTATCACATATAAGACAACACATATTTTTCTCCAGTTAAAGGGAAACTAGAAGCTTTCCTGATAACCTGGTGGACTAGCACTATATTATTCCCTTTAAGATCAAAGCAAAAGCAAAAATCACTATGAGAATGCACTCTGATTTGCCAAATTATATATAAAGCTTAGAAAAAGAATGCAACAAACTATGTAAAAAATAAAATAGTCTAAAGACATTGGGTCATGAGGCCTGTAGTCATTAGTGTTAAATGTACATCTCTTGTTCAGATTCCTAAAACAAAATCTAGCCTTCCTGATCATCTTGACAGTGCCTTCAATGCTTCACTGTCAGACACTTTTACACCCAAGTTAATAGGACCATACTTGAGTTGACACTTTTAGATAGAGCTAAAAACAGTCTGCTGGGCTGTGAAATAGATGAGAAACATTGCCAGAAATGGCGAACAGACAGCAAAACAGCAGGAGAAAAGATAGTTTGAATAGTGGAACACCAAGACCTTTAAAAAGGAGAGAGGGTTGGTAACACCTATGGAGTAAAGATGAGCAGGAATCAGAGAGGTGATCATGGGCAATTGACTCTGTTAGTTCTGCCTGAATAGAAATGCTACTTCCCCTCCCACCATTGGTTTTATAAAGTTTGGGTAGATGGGAATCAAAGGAGGGTGCAACTGCATCCCCATGGATCCACCCCTGGCTACAGAGGAAGGTAGCTTTTTCTCCACCCCTCCAACAAGTCCATACACATCTGACCAGGGGATAACATTTCTTCCTGACCCCGAATGCAGTGTCAGTCTGAACCTGAGCAGACGAACAAGACCCTCTATCCAGGAACCTCTGAGTTTAAAGTCCCAGTAGGAGCACTGGCACAGCCCAGTTACAACCCTCAGCCTTGGCTGCAGCCTCCAACACGCACTGGTTCTGAGGAAGATGAGAAAGCCCCCCTGACACCTGTAGCAGCAGCAAAGGGAAAAATTCCTTCCCAACCTGTCATGGACACCAGCAAAGTCCAGAGGGAGCAATGCATCAGCCTCTGTGAACCTTCCCCCCACCCACGGGAATCTGGGCTGGTTGTTAATAGGTGGCTAGACTTGGAGGCCCCTGTGGCATTAGGCGCTGCACAGACCCTGATTTGGGAGAGAGGAGTTGGGGGTCCTGCTGTTGGCCAAGCCCAAGCTGAGGGAGCTGGATCACAGCAGCAGATCTGGGGGGACAGTAGGTGCCAGGCTTACTGGGGTGGGGGAGAGATAAACTGGGCTATAGCTTCTGCTCCGGCCACAAGGTATTGGAAGGGAAGGGGACTATGCCACTGGCAACGTTTGGGGGGGCAACTGCCCCATAGCAGTCCCCAGATATTGGAGCTGGAGGCATTACAGCAGCCTTGCCCCCCTGCTGTGCAGGGCAGATCACATTGGAGGGGGCCACGAGGCCATCCCAGGTGACTCTCCCCTCCTCACGACTTCATGCTGGGCACCCCCGTTCCCTCCCGTCCCTCCGTCCATCCTGCTGAGGTGGCAGGTTTAATTTTAGGCCTGTAGAATAGCCTGGATTCCAGCTAGGTCCCAGGGGCTGGGGGAGGGGACAGCCGCTGGGTGGGGAAGGGGGTCCTGGAGAAGGGGAGCATGTTAAAGGGACGGCACCTCATGGGGTGAAGAGGAAGGAGGGGATTGGTGCCCCACAGGCTGGCACTGGGTGGGGGATTATCTAGCAGGGGAGGGAGATGTACAGGCAGTCTTGGGGGGGCACGGTTGGATGGACAGATGGAGGTACTGTCAGAGGGATGGGGCACTGGGATGGATGACAGGCTCCAGGGTGCACAGACGGGCTGAGGCATAGGGCAAGACACAGGGACAGAAGGTATGGGGTGTACGGACCAACAGATGGACATGGGGTCTGAGGGATGGGTGGCCAGACAGGACAGCGTTTAGGGGCAAATGGATAGACCCCCCCCCTCGCAGCCAGAGTGATAGAGGGGCCAGGATGGAAGGACGGACACATGGACAAGGGCAGGGAGCTGGCTAGGTTGTCCCCGATGGAGTCCCTGCCAGGAGGGCAAGACTAGAAGAGCCCCCCACCCACCTGTGACCACCCCCCAGGGCCCCATGGGGAACATGTGCTGCTCCAGGCCAGTTCCCACTGTAAACAGGAGGCTAAATATAACCCTGGACAGTGGCCAGGGAGCATGTGCTGCCTCGCCCCAGCAGGGGTTGCTGTGGGGGTCATGGGGCAGGAGCTGGGGGTTGGGAGCAGGATGCCCAGACCTCCCCTGACCCCACCACAGGGCATGGCCCAGACACAGGCAGCGAGTGGGGCAGAGGGCAGGACCCCCAAAACTGAGGAGTCCTGGCTCCCAGCCCCCTGCTGAGCCCCTCCAGAGCTGCGAGAGAACCCAGGTGTCCTGGCTTCCAGACCACCCCCACCACCACCAGCATGCCAGACCCTATTGCCCTGATTTTTTGCAGGAGTAGGGGGGCACGTTCTTCCTCCAAAAGCCAGGGGCAGGTGATGGGGGTTAGGCAGGGGAGGTGTGGGCAGTGAGACATGGAGGCAGCAGCTGCTTAAAGCATCTGCAGAACATCTGGGGGGAAGGAGTGGGAGGCGCATCTGGCTGCGAGGTACCAGCAGAGGGTTCCTGTGCCAGTGGTAGAGAGGATGTGGGTCCCAAGCCCTGCACACCCAACAGGGAGGGAACACTGGGCACAGAGCCCAACACCCAGTGCCGCCACCCTGCAGTGATGCCCCTACCTGCTGAAAGCAGGCCTGCACCAGGTTCTTGGAGAAGAGGTTGTGGATGAGGTCCAGGAAGGTGTCCAGGCTGGAGACCTCCTTGCTGTGCCTGCCCATGCCCAGAGCCTGCTTTATCTTGGGGTTGCCTAGGTGGATGGTGAGGATCAGGATGACACCCAGCATGGTTGCCAGCACCATGGTGCACACACAGTACACCATAGCCCGCATGCCCATGCACCTGCTTGACCTGGTGTCTAGCCCTGCCAGTCCTGTGCCACACACACCCCAAGCCTGGCTATGGGCTGGATGTGGTGCGGGACCCTGGGATGCAGCCACCTCTGGGGTAGGCACATTACAGTCTGGTTATACGACACCTCCTCAACCAATGCTGAGATGCAGCTGCCTTTGGGGTGGGGTAAATTAGAGGGAGGCTCTACAGGGGCTCTAATCTGTCCAAGGAGATGCAGCCGCCTCTGGCTCTTCCTCCATGGCTGCAATTAGACTTCTAAGGGCTGGGTTTAGGGTAGGTCAAAAGTCGGAGGTCAGGGCTGGAGAGGGGAGGCAGGGGTTCACTCCCTGGACCTGTTTCTGCTTAGGCAGAGGAAGCAGCCAGACTTGTTCCTCAGGGTGAATGGGGTGAAGGGAGATGCTGTGGGCCCCACCCACTGTGACCTTGCCCACCCAGGAGGCCTCCCTGGTGCCCCTCACTCCCAACCAGCAGCCCCTTGCCCCCCAGCCCTCCTGGTGCCCTCCTGACCTGCCGCCCCCTGCCCCCCTAGCTCTGCCAGTGCCCCTCATTCCCAACCGCAGCCCCCAGTCCCCCCAAGCCCTGTTGGTGCTTCTCACACCCAACCAGCAGCCCCCTGCCCCCCAGCCCTGTGGGTGCCTCTCACTGTGTAGCAGCTGTAGCAGCCTGTGCCCCCCTCTCTAAAGGTTCAGGTCCTTTCAGGAAGCCCCAGGCCCCAGTCCTGCTCTTCATAAAACCAGTCTGAGCAGAACCAGCTGCCCCCAGTGCAGGGGAGGAGATTAACTCCTTCCCTCCCAGAGCAGGCAGCCAAGGGCTGGCTGTATATACCTTCCACCCCCATGGGCCCATTCCACTCCAGAGCTGACTGCATGGCATGGCTGGTGGAGGGGGGGGTTCCCCTCACTCATACCCCCCACAACCCTAGAGGGAAGCTGGTGTTGGTCTCTCCTGGGGGGAGAAAAGGGAGGGAGAAACTCCTCACTAACCCCATGGGGTACAAGTGGACCTAAGACCAAGCCCCACTGACCTCCTCCTTGCAGGGATGAATAGAGACCCATCACCTGGGTGGGGGGGGTTCTGAGACTGCCCCAGTCTCCCCCCACCTTCAAGGCCTGTCTTCCCCCCCCCCGGCTTTCCTTATGGCTTTAATATAAAACAGTATGGGACAAGGGGCCATAAAAAAGCCCTGGGAGGTGAGAGGCTGGTTGGTGGTGGGGGTCCAGGGGTTGGTGAGTACCCGTTCCCCACCCTGGTCCCCACTGGCTGTCCCTAACCCCTCCTTGCTCCATCTTCCCCAGCTTCCAAACCTCAGCCTTGTTTTTCCTATTAGTCCTGTTTTAAAAGATAAAACAGCTGTCTCTATTGAGGGGGGGGAGGAGAGAGAGGGTGAGAGAGAGAGAGAGAGAGCGTGTGCGTGTGCATGTGTGTGCGCGTGTGCATGCGCATGTGTTGGGGGGGGTTCTACCCTGGCTCTGCGAAAGCAATGGGGTCTAGGGGTGGCAGGAGCGCAGATGCCTGGGTTCTAGCCTGACTCTGGAGGGGCCAGGGGGGGCCAGGGCTGGGGGTTGGGGTGAGGAGCTGGCAGCCTGGAGGCCTGGGTTCTGTCTCTGCTGGGAAGGATCCAGGGGGCCTTGAGTGAGGTCATATTCATCACTACAGAGGTCAGGATCCTTCTAGCACCTCCTTCTGCCTGTGGCTGCTCCTTTGTCACCCCAAAATTAATTCCACTCCCCCCCCACAATGCCCAGCCACCAGGAGGCAGCACCAATGCTCAGCACTCACCTTCCCTCAGCCCCCACACCCTACTCTGCAATTGGGGGCAGGGGGAGAGGGCGGGAAGAGGGCGGGGGGTTGTGAGTCAGGAGTGAGGGGCACTGGCAGGGATTTTGGGGGGCAAGGGGCTGCAGGTCAAAAGTAAGGGGCACAGGCAGGGTGGGGGAGCTCCCTGCCTTGAGCACTGTGCTGGGACTCTGGCGTCCCACCCCGTAAGCCCCATGGAATGCAGCCTGGGGGGGCTGGGGGTTCGTCGGGACACGTTGGCCCCACCCAAGCACTGCCTGAAAATGGCTCCTGGCCAGGAACGCACAGGCGGGGGGAGGGCCTGACCCTCCGCCCCCTAGATCCATCAGCCCGGCATGTGGCACAGACCCCCAAACCCCTTAGCACCACAGCGCCCTGCAGCTTTCCCCCCTTGCCCCCATGTGCACCTACAGACACGCACACACCCTGCAGGCACACACGTGTATATACCGATGGATACACCCAGAGACATGCATTTGTGTATACACTGGCACACACCAGTGTATACACTGACACATGCACACACATGCCCAGCACACACACACAACTGTGTATAAATCATCATACATATGCATGTATCTGTCACACATGTATACACTGATGCACACACCAGCCACACACATACATGTGTATACACTAACGCATACCCCAGACATGTACTCATATGTATACAACAGCCCCCCAAACATGCACATACATGTATACACCCACATACATACGTGTATACACCAACACATGCAAACATGCACCCCCAGACATGCACACACACACACACACCCCACAGGTGCATACAACCTCCCACCTCACCACCCAGCCCCGCCCTGCCCTGCCCCACCCCGCCTTTGTCTCCAAGTACAACCAAATGACAGGCAAACCTTTTCCCCCCCCACACCACCATGAGGGACAAGCCCAACCCATGCCTCCCCCCCAGAACCCCTTTGCACCTGGACACACACACACACACACACAACTTTATCTTCCCAGTGTACAGCAGGCTCACGCACACACACACACTTGTTTGGCTTGTCCCCTCCAGCAGGGGGCAGCACATGCAGGCACATACATGGAGTGGGACCTATGTGCTCCAGAAGGGGGTCTCTCACACACACCCCTCCCTCCAGCAGGGGGTCACACACACACACCCTCCAGCAGGGGTTTCTCTCTCTCACAAACACACACACACTGTAGGACAATGCACACATGCACAGACAGCATATGCCAACATGTGTACAGGTCCAGAGTACATGAAATACACACGCAATGTATGACACAAAACATGCTCATACAACATGCAACAAAACACACACAATATAGGACACAATGCCTCATCGCACCCCTCACACACACACCCTGGGCATAGACGGCCTCTGACGATCTGTTAACAGAGTTTTTTGGCAAGATTTTTACATATTTTATTTATTTACTGGAATCCCCAGGAAAAGCACCAGGAGAAGCCCCCATAGGCCCTTCACCCACTGCTCATTCTTCTAGTTAGCCCACCCCATAGTGACCCCCACCCCTGGGACCCACATCCTGGGGGACCTTTTAATGGAGTTTTTGGGAAGACATTTCCATAGGTTTTTTATATCCCCTAGAAAAGCACTAGGAGAAGCCCCCACCGGCCACTGTGGGGTGTTCACCCACTGCTCGTATGCATAGCTAGCCCACCCTGTAGTGACCCCCACCCTTGGGATCCACAAACCCAGGGGATCTTTTCATGGGGTTTTTGGGAAGACATTTCCATAGGTTTTTTCCCTCCAGAGAAACTCCAGCAGGGGGAAGGCAGCTTAAATGGTTTCACCTACTGCTCCGAGATGGTGTGTGAAACGCCCCCCCATCCTGGCCCCCC
>NW_005841832.1:2908558-2910559 GCF_000455745.1 Alligator sinensis | reverse complement strand
GCTCAGGTAGGCCGGACTCTCTCTCATCGCCCGCTCCAAAAAAACCAGCCTGGCCAGGCTGGGTAATAGGAGATGCACCCACACCCCAGCTCAGCCCCCCCCCATGCACACACACAGAGCAGGACAA
This sequence comes from Alligator sinensis, assembly GCF_000455745.1. Classification (NCBI taxonomy): domain Eukaryota; kingdom Metazoa; phylum Chordata; order Crocodylia; family Alligatoridae; genus Alligator; species Alligator sinensis. Next base: position 2,910,432 of record NW_005841832.1, on the reverse strand, counting down.
AAAGGAGATGAAAAGAGGAGGCCAGACAGGTCTGGGGTCCCTGGGGGGTGGCTGGCAGAGGAGCCGGCTGCTTTGTTCTCTCTGGCCCCCAGACGCAGGGGGGGGTCTGGGGTTCAGGTTTCACGGGTGAGAAGTGATGGGAACTGGGTGTAGGTGAGGAAGGGAGGGGTGGGTAGGGGGCTTCAGGGGGCGGGGGCCGGGGCCCCAGCGCTGCCTGGCTCAGGTGAGCCAGGCCCTGCCCTCCTGGGGGGAGCCTCTGGTTTGGGCTGGGGGCACCTGTGCCCCCTTGGCTCTGCACTCTGGTGGCTTTGGCATGCCCCGGCGCGGGGGGGGGAAGGTTCTCTGCCCCCCTGGCCTCCGACCCCATCATCACCCAGTCGCCCTGGGACCTTAATCAAAGCCAGATCCCGGGGAAGGAGAGGGGGTGGGGGAGAAGGATCAGGTGCCCCTATCATGCCCCCACCCGGAGGCAGGTGGGGTGGGGGGAGAAGCAGGCAAGTGGGCATGGAGTACAGGACTCCTCCCCAGGTCCCTCCACTGGCCAAGCCCCCTCACCCATCGCCCCCCCTTCTCCCCCCCGCTCCCCGCCCTGCCATTCAATCGCTGCCCAGAAAACCGAAACCAGCCCCTTCGGCGGCGACTTTATTAACTTTTCATGTTGAAACCCAAAGGCTCTCTCGCGCACGCTGGGGCCAGGGCCAGGGCCAGGGCCAGGGCCAGGATCTGTGCCCAGTAACTGGGGGAGTTGTCTGTCTGTCTGTCCGTTCCCCACCCCACATGCCTTGACACCTCCCAGAGGAGCTGGGGATAGAACCCAGGCGTCCGGGCTCCCAGCCTTTGGAGGGGGAAGAGAAGGCAAAGGAGATCAGGTAGGTGTGATGGGGAACCTGTAGGGCGGGAGCAAGGGACTGCGGGTTGGGGTACTGGCAGGGCTAGAAGGGGGTGCAGGTTGGGAGTGAGGGGCACCTGGGGTGTGCAGGTCAGGGATGAGGGGCACCAGCGGGGCTGCATTTATGGCAGGGGTCCTTGGGGAGTTCCTGTGTGCTCTGGGTCCCTGTAAACTCATGCTGGGGGTTGGGGGGGTTCCTCCCTGCCTGAGCCTGGGCTGTGGGGAGCTTTCTGGCAGGCGGAGGGGTGGGGGATTCCTGGCCTCCCCCCTCCCTCACTCACCTTCAGGCAGAGGCCGCCCTCAATGGGAAGCAGCTGGCGGAGAGGGATGGAGCCTCTGAGGTCTCCCAGGGAGAGGCTGCAGGGCCTGCGCTGCATTAGCTGTGAGTCAGGCCCCTGACAGATACACAGCCAGACAGACAGACTCCCCCTCCCCCCGCCCAGGCTCCTACGTGGGGGCTGGGAGCCCTGGACACCTGGGTTCTCTCCCTGCTCTGGGAAGGGTGTGGGGCCTGGTGAGCCTGGGGCCCCGACACCTGGGTTCTTTCCCAGCTGGGGTGGGGGGGCACTCTGGTCACAGCAAGGCCCTGGATGCACCTTCAGCTCTGGTGGGTTTGCCCCCTCTCCAGTACCCAGGCCTGGCACAGGGTCCCCACTCCTCACACCTGTCACCCTGGCCCCAAGCAGCACAGATTGACTCCTCTTCCCTGCCTGCGGCCCAATCCTGCACACTCGTCCAGAAACCTTGCCTGCTCCTGGTGATATGCCCTGGCAGGGCATAGCGGCTGGGGCTAGCAAGGCGGGCTGCAGGTCAGGAGTGAGGGCACCTGTAGTCTGGGCGGGGGGCAGTAGGGCGGGAGGAGAGGGGCACGGGGAAGGGGGGGGGTTGTGGGTCGGAAGTGAAGGGCACCGGCAGAGCCAGGGGGACAGGGGCTGCGGGTTAGGAGTGCGAGGCACCGGCAGGGCTGGGGGAGGCAGAAGGCCGG
>NW_005841832.1:2900799-2908211 GCF_000455745.1 Alligator sinensis | reverse complement strand
CTCTGGCACTGGTGGTGGATTCCAAAGCTGGCGGCTGCGGGAAGGGGGGGGGATGGGGGCAGTGAATGGAATCCAGATGCATGCACATCTGGGGAGGGCGTCGGGGTCGAGTTGGGGGCTGATCCCACCCGCCTTTGAAACTGAAACCCAGCAGGCAGCTGTCCCGGGACCTCCCCCACATCCCCCATGCACCGAGCTACCTGTTCTCAGCCAACACGGGGCAGGGGGGAGGGGGACTGGGTACCAGGATACCTGGGTTCACCCCCAGCTTTGCAAATACATCTAGCAAGTCAGGGCACAGGGATCCAGGACCCCTGGGTCCTCACCGGGCTCTGAGAGGGGGCTGCTTACAGCAGGGGGTGGGGGGAGCCCAGACACCTGGGTTCTCACTCCAGCCAACAGCTTTTCTGTCTTTCTCTTCCCTCCCAGGTCTTCTGAGTGACAGCCCCAGCTCCAGCCCCCCTGACTGGCTGAAGGCCCCCCAAACACTCCTCACCCCCCAAGTGTGGTAGATGCTCCAGACCCCCTGGGAGGGGCCCCCTAAGTCAGGCTGACCTTGAGACCCCCAACTTGCTGCTGAGCCCATGGGGTGCCCAGGCCAGGACTGGCTGGTTGGTGAGGCCCCCAGGGTTGTGGGGGTCCTGATACAGAGCCCTGGTGCCTGGTAGGACCCGGGGGGGGGGAGCAGAGCCTGGGGGACCCCCAGCCATCACCTGCCCTGGGGAGATCAGGAAGAGGCTGCAGCACTCTGCTGGGCCCAATATCAGAAGGGACATGAATCGGACCAGGGCCCGGGACTTCTGGGAGCAACGTGGTCGAGACCCCCACTAAGCTGGCAGGTAACACCTAAGGCCTCTCGCTCCCAACCTGCAGCCCCTCCCTTGGGTCCCAGGGCTGGGATATAGGGGGGACGGGGGCATGTCTAGGTGCTGGGTCCCAGGGCTGGGATGTAGCGGGGGATAGAGCTGTATCTCGGTGCTGGGTACCCCTGCTCTAACCCTGCTCTCCCTCTGATCAGGTCCCCTGGGTGCCCAGTGATGCCCATCCCGCTTCTGCCCATGGTGATGACATCATTCCTCTGTGCATTCCATGCTGCCCCCCTCCCCCCGCCTGCCCCAGATGCTGGGGTTCCTTGGGACGGGACACCGCCTCCCCCGGATGAGTGGGACCTGTACTCCCCCCGTGTGGCCCTGTCCCACCGGGAGCCCACGGGGCCTCCACTGCTGCTGCTGCTGGAGGAGCCTGGGATGCAGGCAGCAGCGGCCAATGGGACACGGCGGGTGCGGAGGGCAGCAGAGATGGCAGCGGCGCGGCGGGGGGAGATGGCTGTGTGCGACAGTGTCAATGTGTGGGTGACGGACAAGCGGGCAGCTGTGGACATCCGGGGCAAAGCAGTGACGGTGCTGTCCGAGGTGCAGACGCTGACGGGGCCCCTCAAGCAGTACTTCTTTGAGACCAAGTGCAACCCAGCTGGAGGCACTGGGGGTGGGTGCCGGGGTGTGGACCGGCGCCACTGGCTGTCCGAGTGCAAGGCCAAGCAGTCATACGTGCGGGCGCTCACCGTGGACTCTGAGAAGTTGGTAGGCTGGCGCTGGATCCGTATCGATACAGCTTGCGTCTGCACCCTCCTCAGCCGCGCCGGGCGGACATAGAAGCCCCAGGGAACGTAGGGGAACGTGGTCTCTGTCAGCGGCTGGACAAGCTGGAGCCATGGACGTGGTGCCTGAGGGGCCTGGAGATGTGGGCAGGACTGCATGGATGGTGCTGCCACTGCTCTCCCCATGGCCAGACTCCAGGGACCCCACTGATCATGCTAGGGTCTCACAGGAATTGGGGTCCTCAGGCATGGTGGCTGCTGCCTAGGCCCACAGCCAGTCTCTGTGGCGTGCATCTGTGTCCCAAGTGGTGTCATTTCTTTGGGATTCAACTGTTTCTTTTTGGTTAACTCTATTTCCTACCATATTTATTGCCCCCTGCCCTCCCTCTGCCCCCCAGCACTCTTGTGATGGCTGCTCCCTGACCCCCTTGCTCCATGTTAACTTATTTCCTGCAGCACCTGCTCCGGTGTGCCTCCCCCCCACCCCTGGAAAGACCTGAATGACCCCATGCCTCGTCTCAGCTTCTGTCATTGCGTTCACTGCGCTGGGAAAGGCTGCCACGGAAGCTGGATGCCAGATCCCTTTGTGGACCCTCCACCCCTAGCCCTGCTGGTGACCCTCACTTTGGACTGGCAGGCCGCTCCTGCCCTAGTGCCCGTCATTCCCAACCCGCAGCCCCCTCTCCCCCCAGCCCTGGCTGTGGGAATGGTGGGGGGTGGATTTATGACCACCTGGCTCCCCCCTGTGGCAGAAGAGAGGAACTGCAGCAGCTCATGGCCCATAGCAAGATCACCATGAGCACCCCAGTATTGGGGGGAGGTGCAGGGGGCTGCAGGTTATAAAGGGTTGGGAGCAGATTCTCTGCACCCCACAGAACAGGGAAGAACCATGTCCCTGAGGTGGGGTGGGGGGACAGACCTGACAGAGCCCTTCTGGTGCTGGAAAAGAACCCAGTAGCTCTGGTCACTACACTGCTCTACCCACTAGCCCCCACTCCCCGCCCAGAGCTGGGAGAGAATCCAGGTGTCCTGGCTCCCAGCCCCCTACACCAGACCCCTCATGCCCCCTGGAAGCTGGCAGGAGAACCCAGCCATCCTGGCTCCCAGCCCCCTCTGCTCCAATCCACCAGCCCCTCACTCCCTCTCTGTGCTAGGAGGGAACCCAGGCATCCGGTTCGCAGCTGCTCCGAGTCACATGTGCCAGGTTCCAGCACCATGGCAACAGCCATCACAAACATCTCCCCATCCTCAGCAATCCAGGCAGCCTGGGCATGGCGGGCACTGCACTGACTCTGGCCCCTGGGCCACAGCCCTTGGTGGGTATGAAGGGGGGACACTGGCACCACCGGCAAGACTGGCACCTCACCAGCAGTGGTGTGGGGCTGGAGTACCAGCCCCCCCTGCCCTTCCTGCCACCTGCTGCCCAAGTGAGTGTGGTCAGAACCCAGATGCCTGGGTCCCATGTTTAGCTCGGGGAGGGGGGTGGGGGCTGGTGGGCTAGAGCCTGGGGGGCTGGGAGCCAGGACTCCTAGGCTCTCTGCCCACTCTGGGAGGTGGGGGGGGGCGGGATCTAGCTCCTCTCTCTCCCCCCAGTCCACCCTGCATCAGCCCCTACCCCTCGCCTCTGAGCAGTTGTGGAAGGAGGGGGACACCAAGCACCTGGCCACCACCACAGTCCTGTGCCACAACGTGAAAACCCATGGAGGGGTCCTCAGCCAGCCCCACCACCCCATCCCCCCACCACACTGGCAGGTGCACTTCAATAAGGATCTGCAGGACAAGGTGAGTCTATACCAACAGGGGGAAGCAAGGGGAGGGTCTCTGGTGCAAGGGGGGTGGGTACCAGGACACCTGGATTCTCTCTCAGGCCTGGGAAGGAAGTGCAGGCTGGGGTCTTGGAGTAAGGTGGGGCTGGCTGCTTGGACTCCTGGGTTCTTTCCCAACCCTGGGAGGGGAGCATGGTGGCACAGGGTGAAGGGGGCCAGATGCCTGCATTCCAGGTTCAGCCAGCCCCCTGAGAAACAAGAGGATATGACGGGTTCCTCGCTCCCTCCCTGCTGTAGGGGCAAGTGCAAAGGCCCAGGCAGGGGTTGGAGGGCTGACGTAGGGGCAGGGGGGTCCCTGCTGTGCACTGATGCTCCCCATGTACCCCACCCAGCTGCATCTCCATGCCTGGCGATTCCCCCTTGCCACAGCCCACCTGGTCAGCGAGATGCAGGAGTGCTTCCCTGGCTGGCCCAGCCTGGCCCCCAATGGCGCCCGGCTTCCTGGGGCCCAGGTCCCACGCTTAGTTGACCACCACTGCGATGGGCCCTCCAAGGTGAGGGACCCACGAGATCGAGGATCCCTGGAGCTGGGACTCCAGGGGCTGGAGAGGGAGGGCTGGGGAGGGGTCTCCAGAAGACTTGCCATGGGGGTGAGGGATCCGCAGGGTGGTTGAGTGACAGTCCTGACCCTGGCATCTCCCCCACTGACTCCTGTGTCCCTCCCTTGCAGCAGGTGGTGCCCACTACCCAGAACCCAGCACTGGCTGGGCGCCTCTTCTACCTGCAGGAGGAGGGGGCACTGCACCAGCTTGAGCCCTATGCCTCTGTCCCTGCCCGTGACTTCCGGCCCTTCTCCCAGTACGGCATCCCTTGACACAGGGCCCCAGACCCCTGGGTTCCCTGGAGGGGAGCAAGGAGAGGACTGGAGCCTGGGAGGGTGTTTGCCAGGACTCCTACATCCTGCTTAGGGTGGGCAAGGAGGTAAAAGGGAGTAGGGTAGGAACACCTGCAGAGCAGGGCTATGAGTGAGGACAGCTGGGTTCTATAGGGATGGGGGGGAAACACTCAGGCCCCCAGAGAGGGGGAGTGGGAATGAGGCCTGGGTTTTATTTAGAGCAGGGGTTCTCAATCCCCATGGACCGGCAAACTGTGGCCCCTCCAGAGCCAGATGGAGAGACTGTGGCTCCTTCCGCAGGGCCCGCAGTAGTGCAGGGTTTGCCCCCCCCCTCCCCCCAAAAGGGTGGGGATATCTTTACTTGACTTTACCTGTGACTGCTGGGCTGTGGTTTGCTGGGCCATGTCAGTCATAAAATTTTGGGAACCCATGATCTAGGGGAAGAGAGATAGCAATCAGGACACCTGGGTTCTGTTGGAAGAGGAGGGGACATAGGTGGTGTTGGAGGGGGGAGACAGGACAGTGGGCTCTACTTGCATATGGTCCTGGGGAGGGGAACAGGCCAGAGTGGGGGAAGCTGGGAGCCCAGACCCTTGAGTTCTCTGGAGGGAGGATGCAGGGGCGGGAGCAGGGGTCTGACAGCACTGGAGTGGGGCTGGCAGCTGCCACCTGATAACCAGCCCCCTCATTTTCTTTCTACAGGAAGGAGCTGCAGCGTCTCACCCACAAGAGGGCAGGGGGCCTCCCCCTGCCCCCCATGTGTCCGTGCCCCCTGCTCCCTGCAGCTGCCTATGGAGACACCTGCCATGACCCACCGGGGGGCACTCAGCTTGGCACATGAGTCCTTTGGGGTGCTGTGGTGGGCCCCAACTTGCCTGGGTCCCAGGCAGCACCAGCCCACTGTGTGCCCGCGGGCTGCCCCGCCCAAGGTCCTGGTGGTGCATGGTATGTACTGCACAGAGGCCCACAGTTACAGGAGTGGCAAACCAGGCCCTGTGTGACCCCCCAGCCCCCAAACATGCTGCACTGTCAGCCCCCACCAGGCTCTGGGTCTCCATAACTGGGGCAGGGCTGTGCCATGCCCCTCCCTGCCTACCACAACCCCAGACTGCGGAGGCTGGGATGGGGTCAGGGGCATGTCACAGAGACTGCAAGGCCAGGGGGATTTGTTGTCTGGCAACCCAGCAGGTGTGGGTGGCATAGGGAATGGAGGGGGCAGGGGTGCCCTTGGAGAGGGACAAGGGAGCCAGAGGGCCCCAGTCCCTTCCCAGGATTCCTGGCTCCCAGCCCCCCTGCTTTAACCCACTAGACCCCAACCCTTTCCCAGAGTTGGGAGAGAACACAGGTGTCTGAGCCCCTGCAACCCCACTCGCCCCCAACACAAACCCACCGGGCCCTGGTTCTCTCCCAGAACTGAGATGGAATCATGTCCTGGCCCCCAACGCACCTGCTGTCACCCACCAGACCCCACACCTTCCTGGAGCTGGGCTAGCTATGAACTCCCTACCAGTGCACTTTGGGGTAGCTTGGCTGCCTGGGTTCTCTCCCTGATTGGGGGGGGGGGGAGCATACGTGCCGGAAGCCACCCCCAAGCAGCCTTGGCTGTGAGGCCACCTCCACCCTGTGCCCAGGCAGCCTTGGGTGCTGCCTGTGGGTGGAGAGGCCAGGGTGGGGGGCTGGGAAGGTCTGGATATAAGTCGGGGCTGGCCCTATGGGTACATAACAGGCAGCAGGGACAGAGGGGCACCACTTCCTGCCCAGCCCTGCCAGCAGCATGAGGCCCCTGCAGGTGAGTGCCCAGCCCAGGGCTCTGTGGGTGCACAGAGTGAGGGAGGGATGCCAATGGGGCAGGGGGTGGGGGCAAAGGAGGAGGAAGTCTCCTTGCAGGGGCAGGATGGGTTACACTGGCCATGCCTGCAGGAAGTTGGTGGGACCTGGCCAGTGGGCACCAGGGGTTTAAGTGTGTGCAGTGGGGGCACAGAAAGGGCACTATGAACATGGGCAGGTTCCAGGCAGGGGCTGGGCAAGGCTGTGGGGGCACCTAAGGAGGTGATTGGGGTTTGAGGGGTGTGTGGCTAGCAAGGAGGGAAGGAGGGGCACATGCATGTGCAAGGTGGCAGGGCACAAGGCAGGGACAAGTGAGCATGTACCTGAGGGCTGTGTGCCCGGGGGGCGGGGGGCGGCAGCGGTGCAGGGACAACATACATGGGGCAAGTGTGCATGGTGGGGGGGCAGGTCATGTGGGAAGAGAGTGCCCAGCACTTCACAGAAGGTACCCAGGAAGGGGTGTGCACATGGGTGGAGAGGGGGCTGCACACAGCCGTGGACAGTGGGATGGACACATGAGGAGGCCTGTAAATTGGGAGGTGGGGGAGGAAGGATGTGTGCTTGGAGGGGGGTGGGGGGAGGGAAGTATGTGCATCACCCAGTACAGGACATGTGCATGAGCGTGTAAGCCTGGTTGCCTAGGGCTGGGAGTTGGGGACAAGGGGTGTGTGTGCGCATGTGTATATATGAGTGCAAGGGGTGCTGGTGTGTGTGCTAGTGGTGCACAGGCAAGGGTTACACACACAGCATGGAGGGAGCAGGGAGGGGTGTCCCTAGGGCTGTTAGAAGAGCTGTGCCTAAGGGACCCAGGGTGTGAGCCTAGGGTTAAGCACGATACAGGGGTACATAAGCTCAGGGTACAGGGACAGGGCTATGTCTCTGTGCTGGGGTCCTGGGATCCCCCTGCTCTCCCCTCCCTTCAGGTCCAGGTCCTCCAGATATATGCCAGGAGGGAGGAGACTCCTCCCTAGCTTACTCCTTCAGCCATACAGTTGAGGGCAAGCGAAACTCAGAGGCATCTGAACTCCAAGCCTTTGGGCTTGAGGGCCTGCATGTAGGATGCCTGCCAAAGGATTTGGAAGCATCTGAAGCCCCAGGCAGGGGTAGAGGATGCTTGCTGGTAACAGGGCCACATACGGTTCTTGAATGAATCATGGATTTGGAATCGATTTGGCTGATGTGACTTTGGACACATTTTTCCCTTAAAAATAAAAAGGTATATGCCAGGAGGGATCTGTATATGGGGACCCACAGGGTGGCAGCATGCCCCAACTTGGTGGTGGAGAGGGGGAGGCAGTTCTACTGCCCCATACAGGATGGAGGAGCC
>NW_005841832.1:2897788-2900789 GCF_000455745.1 Alligator sinensis | reverse complement strand
CCCCCCCCCCCTGCCCCTTCTCACTTGGTACCAGCTCCCCTGGGGAGGTAGGGCAAGGCCCTTGCTCCATGCCTACCTTATGCCCAATGACCCCAATTTGGGGCTGTGGGGCAGGAGAGGCCCCATGTCCCATCCTGGTGCTTTCTGCCAGCAGAGGGTGCTGCAGCTAGTGCTGCTCCTGCTAGTAGGAGCTGCAGCCCCAGGGGCCACCCGCGGGCACCGCCTGTGCCACCCTGTCAACGCCACAGTGGCCGCTGAGAAGGAAGCCTGTCCCCTGTGCATCACCTTTACCACAGCCATCTGCAGTGGGTACTGTCAGACTAAGGTGAGGCCCTTGGGGTGGGGAGAAATGATGCCCAGGGTGGCCAGGCTACAGGAACTAGCAATACTCCAGAAGGGGTAGGGGGGCACCTTGGCATGGGCCCTGAGACCCCCAGCTCTGCCTAGGTGGGCACAGGGGAGGGGGATGGGCAGCAGCAGGTGAGGCAGGGTTGGGGGGCAGGCAAGGGTTGTAGGGAAGCTGGCACTGCAGTGATGGGCATAGGCCGGGCAGGGAGATGAAGGGGCATAGGGACGGTGAGGGGAAGGGAGGAAAAGCAGGCTGGGCAGGGGGGTGATGTGTGTGTGGGGAGGGGCCAGGGCACAGTGCCACCCATGGCATCCCTCCCTCCACCCCCAGGAGCCCGTATACAAGAGTGCGCTGTCACCCGTGGCCCAGCATGTGTGCACATACCGTGAGGTTCGTTACGAGTCACTGGTGCTGCCTGCCTGCCCACCCGGCATCGACCCCACCTTCACCTACCCCATGGCCCTGAGTTGCCACTGCAGCCTCTGTCCCATGGACTCCAGCGACTGCACTGTCCAGAGCATCGGACCTGATTTCTGCAGCGCCCACGGGGGCTACGCCTAGACTTGGCAATAAACCATCCCCACGGCAGCCCGGCTCCGCGTCCATCTGTGTTTGTCTTTTGGCGCAGGAGCAAAAAATACCAGGCCTCAAGCCTGCCAGCCCCTCACTCCCCATCCCAGATCTGGGATAGAACCCAGGTGTCTGAGCTCCCAGCTCCTGCTGTAATCCACCAGCCCTAAACTCCCCTCCCAGAGCTGGGATAGTATGTAGGGGTCTGGCCTCCCAGCCTAGAAAGAGAACCCAGGTGTCCTGGCTCCCAGCTCCCACTGTTGTAACCCATCAGACTCCACTCTGCTCTCAGACATGGGAGAGAACCCAGGCTCCTAGGCCCCCTTACTGCTCTAATCTCCTAGAAGATGTGATTGCTGGGTACAGTGTGGGAGAGGAAACAGGACTCCTGAGTTCCAGCCTGGCTGTGGAAAGGGGCAGTACTATGATGATATGATCAAGGAATGCCTTGGGGTTGGGAAAAACAGGTGGTTTATTGAGAAGTGCAAAAAATCTATGGTACAGAGGAGCAGAGTGGGGGTCATACCCCTCCATGGGAACAGGGTGGGAGGGCAGGGCTGTGCCACTCCCACCCTGCTCATATCAGGTCCATGAGGATGTCGTCCTCCATGACACTGGGAGCCTGGACCTGCTGCAGCCCCGGCTGGGGAACAGGGCCCCGGGCCCCGGGGTTCATCAGCATCTGACCTGGGGAGGGGAGAAAGCAGGTGAGGGTTGGGCTATTTGTACAGGGCTCCCTTGCCCAGTGCTGAGATGCAGCTGGCTCTGGGGTGGGGCACATGGGGGGGGCTGGTTATATGGGCTGCCTCCCCTGATGCTGAAATGCAGCTGGCTCTGGGGTAGGTTGTTTTGCAGTTCTGATTATACAGGGCTCAGTGTAAGAGACAGCCAACTCTGGGGTGAGTGCAACCGTGGTAGCTATACTGAGACCCTGAACCTGGCACCAAGATACAGCCAGCTGCCAGGGGCCTGGTTATACAGGGACCCCTCATCCAGCACTGGCTCTGGTGCAGAGCATGCTGGGGACAGGTGAGGGGGCCTTGTATAACCAATCACCAAGATGCAATGGTCTCTGGGTTGGAGCATATTATGAAGGTGCTCACTCAGGGCTTGCCAGTCCATGCGCCCACCCTGCCCACTTACCTGGCAGTGGTGCCCGTGGCGCCATCTGTCCTGGCCACTGCTGTCCAGGGCCCTGATGCATGAGAGGCTGCCCAGGCAGCTGGAGCTGCTGTTGCCCCAAGGGCTGCCCCATGGACTGGTGGGGCAGCATGCCCTGGCCCGGTTGCTGCAGGTGATGCAGGGGCTGTTGGGACTGGGGAACAGCTGCCTGGGGCTGCAGGGGGGAGGGAAACACACTGGAATAGGAGAGGGGCACTAGACATCGCAGCTCTCCCCGCTTCCCAGCTGGACCTGATATCAGTGCCTCCTCACTGCCTCCCAAAGCAGATGTTCCCATCCCTCCCCCACCCACCAGGGCGAACAGAAACTTGGGCCTGTGTGTGGATGGGGAAGGGATCCAGGGGGGCAACCTCCAACTCCATACCAAGCACGCTGACAGGGCTAGGCCAGGGCACAGCCAGGGGCACCCTCTACTAGAGGTGGGGCATGGATAGCCAGGCTAAGGGGCTGAAGATGGAGGCTGCCAGGACACCTTAGAGTTGGGAATGATATTGGGAGCACCCCAGTGTGGGCAGGGACTGGTATGGGGAAGCCTCAGGCCTGGCAAGCAGTCTGCGGGCCCCCACAAGTAGGCCAGAGTTGGAGCTGGAGGGGAGGGGAAAGCAGGTTAAGGGGTCTCCTAGGCCCCTCAGAGTGAGCAGAGGTCCATTATAGGGATCCCCTAGAGTTCCAAGGGGGACAAGGATCCTCTCCCCAGGTTTAGATACTCACAGGTTGCTGGCTGAGAAGGAGGCTGCGAAGCTGGGGGTTGGCACCGGGGTTCTGGGGTCTCAGCAAGGCCCCCCCCTGTGTGGGCTGTGGGCCAGCTTGGGGGGCCCCAGGTGCTGGGGGGGGGGGGGGCTGGGGTGGGGCAGGGGCTGTGGGTTGCTGCTGTGGCTGAGGCTGGGGTGGGGCCTGTGG
>NW_005841832.1:2897293-2897648 GCF_000455745.1 Alligator sinensis | reverse complement strand
ATACTCCTCACGCTCCCCCACCAACCTCCTCCCAGTCTGGGCAGGGACTCACCAGACTCTGTTGTCGCTGCTGATCGTCCATGATGCCCACCTGGGACATCCCAGGGCTCACCTGCTGGCTGGCCATCTGGGGGGAAGGGCAGAGATCAGCTTCTGGGGGGAGCATTTGGTTACACTGGTCAGTAACACCTCCCCCAATCAAACCAAGGAATCACTGACCTTTCATGCTGCTGCTCTCCCGTTACTGAATTCTCTCAAATACCCCCAGACCCCCCCAACCCCACACCATCAAGACAGCTCTTCCAAAGACCTACCCCCACTCCACTCAGCAACCCCCTCCCCACCACCACAGGTT
>NW_005841832.1:2897021-2897260 GCF_000455745.1 Alligator sinensis | reverse complement strand
GACTCCCTGCACCACGGGCAGGGCTCCTGGCTGCTTGGGCAGGAAGGGCTGGGTGTTGGGCACCGGTGCTGAGCCCAGGGGCTGGGAGCTGCCCAGCTGCTGTGTGTGTGGGGGGGGAAAGTGATGAAGAAGAGTGGAAGATGGAGGGGTAGGGAAGCCCCCTAAGCTGGAGGGTTGAGGAGGGAAGCTGAGGGGGGAAGAGGGGCAGGGGTGTCTCACACTGCGCTGCTGCTCAATCT
>NW_005841832.1:2888014-2896990 GCF_000455745.1 Alligator sinensis | reverse complement strand
CTGAACCTGCTTGTGATTGGTGATGACCTGGCGGATGCCATTGACAAAGCCGCTCTGGTCGTAGGGGATCAGCCCCATAAATATCTTCTTCTTGGAGGAGTACAGGAGCATGAGGACCCGCACCTCACAAGGTGTGGTGTGGGGGAAGTGCACGCAGCCCGCCTGCCAATGAGAAGGGCGGAGGGGGTCAGGCCATGCCCCTCAGAAATAGGCCATAACCCAACCTGACCACTGTCCTGCATGGGAAAGGGTGAGGCCCCACCCACTAGGACAGTCCCAGCCCCAGCGGAATAGGCCATACCGCCAGAAAGCCACCATCCTGCAAAGGAGAGGGTCAGGCCCCATCCACTGAGATAGGCCTGGCTGCAAGGAATAAGTCACCCCCTAGGTGACAGCTGTCTTGTACAGGAGAGGTAGACCTCATCCACTGGAGCTAGACCCCACCTCTGGGATAGGCCCCGCTCCAAAGCAATAGACCACACCCAAAAGGTGGTTACTGCCCTGTATTGGAGAAGATTAGGCCATGCCCACTGTGATAAGCCCTGCCCCAAAAATATAGCATCCACCTCCCTTCCAAGAAGCCACTTTGCAAGGGAGCAGGCAGGGAAAGTGCAGGCATTCCCCTGCAAGGGAGATGAGTGGGGGCACATGAGGTCCTGCCCCCTTGAGGAGGCCCTGTCTCCTTGGGGGAGGCCCCTCTTACCACAGGGTCAGGCCATTTGTGAGGTGGGGGAGGGCCATACCTCGAGGATAAGCTCAGCTCTCTCCTATACACCCTGCTTGCAGGGGGAACATCTGATTATGCCCATGGCCCCCCACAGGGATACTGCCTCACTAGAGAACAGCTTGGGGGAGGAGGGGGGCTTCAGAGCCCTTATGCAATAGGGGCAGGGTTAGACTCTACCCCTGTGATAGGCTCTGTCCACCACCGCTTGCAGGGAGTTGCGAGGTGGGGTGGGAATCAGAGATCCCACCCCTAGACCAGACCTTCCTCACCCAGGGCCCCTTGCCATACTCCCACAAGAAACATCCCCAAACCCTGACCCTCTACATTGTGGCACTAGCCAAGAGGTTCCTGTGTACACAGCCCTGCAACGCACCTGAGCCAGCCACATCTCTGCACTGAGCAAGGGGTCTCTTGTACCTTCAAAACATCCTGCCCCAGAAGGGGGCAGGGGACAACTCCTTGGGGCCCTATAGATCCTGGGGCTAGACCCCAGGGTCAGTGGGGGCAGCAGGCACTGGGGTGAGGAGGAACTGAGATGTGTTCACACATCTCTCTGCAATAGATGCTGCATGAAAAAGTTTTAGGGGAGGAGGGTCACCCACTTACAAAGCTATGGCCTGAGGTCCCATATGGGCTGGGGGAGGGGAGGGGGAGGAGATAGGGAACAGGAGGTACCCTGGGTGGGGAAGGGGCCAAAATGGGGCATAGCTGGGAGGCAAGGGGGGGGAGGGGGCAGAGATCAGTCTCTTACGAAGCCGTTGCCCATGATGCGATACAGCCCCTTGAGAGACTCCAGGTCCTTGTTGGTGAAGTTGAACTGCACCATGCGCGAGTTTCGGAAGAGGGGCCCCAGTGTGGTCTGTGAGGAGGGCAGGGAGTTAGTGCCATGCCTTGGCTTGCCCCCCTCTCCCCACCCAAAACATACCCAAGGAAGCAGAGATGGGGGAGAAGGAACAGTGCTGGGTCATGCACCTCCTGTGTGCAGGCATCATTCAACAGGCATGTACCCTCCCATCAGTACCCCCTGCCACCCCAAGTGTTTATCAGCACAGTCTGAATCACAGAGCAGTCAGGTTGGAAGGGACCTGCAGAGGTCATATCTAGTCCAACCCCCTGCCTCAGGCAGGATCAGCCCTAGCCAAACCATCCCCTACAAATCCATCATCTAAACTCTTTGTAAAACATCCGTCAGCCCTGACACAACACAAAACATCACAGCTGAACCTGCCACAGGTAAAGCAGGGACCACAGCAGCCAACATGCTGCCGCTGTAGAAGGGTGTTAATACACACTTGAGATCCCAGGTAGAGGCTACAACCCCCCACCAGAGGAAGGCAAACCCCCCATCCCCAGTCTACAACAATCTGACTAGGCAGGAAAGGCTTAAAAACACCCTGACATGTGTAGCAGAAAGTGGGAGGGGGCAACCAGCAAAGCCCAGAAACCTGGGAAATCCCCAGGATTTATGTCCATATAGTTATGTGTAACTATATGGACATAGTTACACATAAATCATCCCTGACCAAGGGCTGTCCAGCCTCTTCCTGAACACCTTCAGGTGACCCCACCGATGCCTGGCTCCCACAACAACAGGAGGCTGCCTTCTCCATCCCCGTCTCAATCTCCCCAGGACTTACCAGCAACTGCTGTGGGATTAGCTGCATGATCAGCTTCTGGGGCCACTGGTCTGTTTTCCTGGTAACAGTCGGGAGGGTGGCAGTTAGTGAGAGAAAGGACCTCCCTTCCCCAGTACCCTCATGCCGCAGCCCTGCTACCACTTACTGTATGGCTTCTACCCCTTTCCACTCGCCCCATCCCCTAAACCCTGATATCTCCATAACCCCACACTTGTCCCACTTGGTAACCCCACCCCCACACCTTCAACCCCACCCAGTCAAAGTACAGCCCTCCCAGCCCCAATGACTGTGTCCCCTTCCCCCCCCAAACGAGATCTGTCTGTCAGAGCCACTTCTGGATGTACAGACATGGATAGAGGAACACTTACAGGTTCTCCCCAGGATTGACAAACACCTGGCAGGGCAGTGAGCGGGTCAGCTTGGTGCTGGAGTCCACAGAGGCTGGCTTGGGCTTCTGCAGGCAGATAGAAGGTTGGACAGACATATGAGGGAGGGGGAGAGTCAGAGGTGCTGGCACCAGGCTCCTTCCTCAGCCCTCTCCCAGGCTGTACACTCACCTCCTGCCACTCCAAAACGCCACTCCAGGCCACCACCTTGCTGGCGACTGTCTGCTGGGCCCCAGGCAACTGGGCAGCTCCAATCTGGGAGGCTGCTGGTTGGGCCACACTCACCCCACTGGGGGCCACACTGCTAGGCTGTGGGTGGACAAGACAGCACAGTTAAGTCTGGCCTAGACAGGCCCTGCCAGTGCCCTCCCACTGGAGGGGAAAGACCCCAGCCTGAGCCCCTTCCCTAGGGCTGGATCAGAGCTGGCACTCCCTAGTGGAGAAAAGCCCCTGAGCTCCCTGAGGTGACTGTACCTACCATAGTTGGGGCACCGGGTTGAGGAGGGGGCTGCCCAGGTGGCTGGGGCAGCAGGCCGGAGCTGGAGGTGACAGTGGAGACGAGGCTGGGCTGGGAAGATGGTGGCATCTTGGGGGCCATGGGGGGCACGGAGCCAGCAGGGAGGGGTTGGGTAGGTCCTTGGGTGAAGGCCGTTGGCATGGGGACTGCGGGGCAAAAGCGGAGGGATGAATGGGGAAGGCAGATAGGACCCCACACCCCACATCCCCCCCCCTCCCACATCCAAGACACCCCACTTTGTCAGGACCGCCAACTCTTTCTAGGACCCCTTCCCAGAATCCTCCAGGGCTCCCCCAGCCCACCCCAAGACCCTTTATCCTCCCTGATCCCCAACCTGGCATGCCCAGCCCCTACATGCCAGGGCTTTGCCCCTCTCCCACTGCCAACTTCATCCCACCTGGGGACCCTTCCCAGTTCCACCCCCCCCCCCCATCAGTTCCCAGTTCCCAGACTTCCCACAGTGCACAATGCTTTGAGTGTGCACATGGAAACTGAAGCCCAACTTCATTTCTTAAATCTACTGAAGGCAACTAATCCTTAGTTTTGCTTTATGTTCAAAACAGTGAGTCACTCTCAGCCAGTGTGGCAGTGCTCTTACCCAAGCCTGGGGCTTGGATCACTTTATTGAAGGCTGTGTGTAGATGGACACCACACCCATGTCCAGATCTTCACCCCCTCCCTACACACATTGGGCTCCCCATGACCATCCAGGCACCCCACCCCACTCTCTCCTTTCTACCCCAGGAAAACCTCCTTGCTGTCAGTTCCCAGGATCCTCCCTACCCCAGAACACCTCCCCCTTCCCACTCTAGGGGGGTACTCACAGCGTGTGATACCAGCTTTCTGGTTTTTGGCAGCCTCTACTGCAGACTGTGCAGCAGCCTGGGCAGCATTGAGGGAGTTGGTTGGGGTTACCTATGGGGCAGAGTAGGGTGAGATGGGAGAGGGGGCCAGGAGCTGGGATGTCCCTCCTCCCCCAGCCCTGGTGGGTGCTGACATACCTGGTAGGACTGCGAAGCAGACGGCAGAGGCTGTGGGGGAGCGGGTGGCAGCTGGGGGGGTGCTGTGGGGAGCTGTGGCTGGGGAACAACCTGCTTGGGCTGGATGGTGTTGGAGGCTGCGCTCCCACCTACTAGAAGGAGAAGGGAGAGGTCAGCAGGTAGAAGGGGTCAGTCCACAGCTCCCTCCAAACCCAGACCACCTTGGAGCCTCCTGGGGGCACAGGGAAAGCTGGGCAGATCTGTGACCCTGTCTCCACACTAGGGCTGACTCCACTATGACCCCTGGCCTCCAAAGTAGTGGAGTCTGTGACCCCAGCATGACCTCTGAACCCTGCAGGGAGAAGTTACACTGAATTTGGCCTCCACACCAGGATGATCTCAGAACCCAACAGAATCTATGATGTCAATGGTAGAATCATAGAAAGTTAGGGTTGGAAGGGACCTCAGTAGGTCATCTAGTCCAACCCCCTGCTCAAAGCAGGAGTGTCCCCAACTAGATCATCTCAGCCAAAACTTTGTTTAGCTAGGTTTTGAAAACCTCCAAGGATGGAGCTTTCACCACCTCTCTGGGTAACCTGTTCCAGTGTTTTACTACCCTCCTAGTGAGAACATTCTTTTGAATATCTGACCTAAACTTCCCTTGCTGCAACTTTAGACCGTTGCTCCTTGTTCTGTCATCTGCCACCACCAAGAACAGTCTAGCTCCATCCTCTTTTGAACCTCTCAGTCTCCTTTTCTCTAAACCAGTGGTTTTCAAATTTTTTTTTTTTCCATGGACCACTTGAAAATTGTTGAGGGTCTTGGCGGACCACTTAAACTTTTTTTTTGTTCTACAAATCAAAGCACAAGACTACTGATATTAATATATGAGTTGTACCTTACAAATACAGATATTCTTGATTGTTCCGCGACCTTTCAGCAGACCACATGAATGGAGCTCGTGGACCAGCGGTGGTCTGCAGACCAGTTTGAGAACTTCTGCTCTAGACTAAATAAGCCCAGTTCCTTCAGTCTTTCTTCGTAAGTGATGTCCCCCAGCCCCCTCACCATTTTTGTTGCCCTCCGCTGGACTCCCTCCAATTTGTCCACATCCTTTCTGTAGCGGGGGGCCCAAAACTGAACACAGTACTCCAGATGTGGCCTCACTAGTGCTGAATAGAGGGAAACAATCCCTTCCATTGACCTACTGGCAACACACCTACCAATGCAGCCCAGTATGCCGTTAGCCTTCTTGGCAACAAAGGCACATTGCTGGTTCATATTCAGCTTATTGTCCACTGTAACCCCCACATCCTTTTCTGCAGAGCTGCCCAGCCAGTCAGCCCCAGCCTGCACTGGTGCATGGGACTGTTTGAACCTAAGTGCAGGACTTTGCTCTTGTCCTTGTTGAACCTTATAAGATTCCTTTAGGTCCAATCCTCTAATTTGTCTATGTCACTGAATCCTAGCCTTACCCTCTAGTGCAGGGGTTTCAACCTTTTTTAGTCTAAGTAACCCTGGCAGTGGACGCCAAGTGGCAGGGAGCACATGGCCAAATGCTGAGGGTGGGGGGTAGCATGCGGCCAGACAAGGAGCAGGGAGGCAGGGATAGCACACAGGCAGGTGGGGTGGAGTGCCGCTGCCTCCCAGGAGCAGGGCTGGGGCGGGGCGAGCAAGCTCACTGATGCCCCTCTGTGGGGCGGGGAAGCTCACCAGGCTGGTGTGTGGTGGTGGCAGCCACCGTGTGCAAGCTTCCCCACCCCCAGAGGGGTGCCACTGTCCTCGCCCTGCTCTGGCCCTAGGAGGCTGCCTGCACGTACCCCTTAGGACTGGCCCAACTACTTCCTGGGGTACACATACACTAGAACAGGGGTTGTCAACCAGGGGTATCTACTCCTCTCCCCAGCTTGGTGTCATCTGGAAAACTTGCTGAGCGTGCACTCTATGCCATTGTCCAGGTCGTTGATGAAGACATTGAACAAAACTGGTCCCAGAACTGACCCCTGGGGCACCCCACTTCATATCCTATGACCCTAGCGTGACCCCTGATCCAGGTACGGAGAGCCCATATGGTGTTGTATGGGCAACCTCATGACCCAGTGTGACCTTTAGCTCCTGACCCCAAGACCTTAGTGTGACCTCTGGCCCCATATGGTCCTGTATGGGTGGCCTCAAGACCTCTGCCCACCCAAGGCAAGCTGGGGACAGCCCCAGTGCCCTCCTCAACCCTATACCTGGTAGTGCCATGCCACGGATGAGGATCATGTGCCTGGGGTCCTGGCTGTAGTCCTTGGGCTGGGCCTCCATCATGCCAGCAGGCACGGCCTTCTCAAAAAGCATGCGCAGTGCTGGAAGCTTTCGGGGGGAAACGATGGAGAAGTGGATTCCACGCTGTGAAGAGGAGGAGGGGGTGAGCAAGGGCCTGGAGCCAGAAAACAGAACCCAGGAGCCTGGGCTCCCAGTTTCCTGCTCTGCTTGAACACTCCAGAACCTCTTCCCTTCCCAGAGCTGGGAGGAACCCAGGTGTCCTGGCTCCCAGTCCCCCACTGCTCTCGCCTGCCAGACCCTGCTCATAGAATCAGAAAAGCAGGGCTGGAAGGGACCTCCACACGTCATCTAATCCAGTGTTTGTCAACCCATGGGTTGCAACCCAAAAGTGGCTTGCAAGAATATTTCTAAGGATCATGAGCTTGTGCCAGAAAAAATGCATGGAAGTTCAGGTTTCCCCTTGCAGGATGGCAGTGTTCCAGCCTGCAAGGGGAAATTCATGCTTTCGCAGCATTCCAGCCTGCAAGTGCCTGCTGGGGATGTGGCCAGGCAGGGTTGTGGGAGCAGCCCCAGAAGACAAATGAAGGTAAATGCAGGCGGGGGGGTGTTGGAGGGTCAGGGCTTGGGGATTGTTGGGGGGGGCGGTGTGTGCATACGTACGTGTGCACGTGCATGCGTGTGTGTGTGTGGAGGGGATGGGTGTGCAGGTGCCTGCCAGCACTGGGGGAAGGTGGCTGGGTGCTGAGGCAGGGCAGGGGAAGCGGGGGGCTGTGGGTCATGTACCGGCAGGGCCAGGGGTCTGTGGGTCGGGACAAGCCACTGATCTTGGCAAATGGGTCCCAGTAGGAAAAACATTGAGAACTGCTGATCTAATCCAACTCCCTGCCTCAGGCAGGATCATCCCTACCCAAATCATTCTGTAGAAATCCATAATCTAAACTCTTAGTGAAGCTACTGTCAACCCTGACATGACAAGACATCACCAAACCTTCCACAGGTAAAGTGGGGGGAACCACGGCAGCCAACTTCCCACTGCTGCAAGGTTGTTAATATACGCTCAAGAGATCCCAGGTAAAGGCCATGCCTGAGGTTATAGTGGAAGGGAAATCTCCCAAACCCCAATGCTGCCCATAGTCCACACCAATCTGACTGGGGGATAAAATTCCTTCCTGGCCCCAAATATGTTGCCTGGTATGACAGAGTTGGGAAACAACCCAGTTATCCTGGTTCCCAGCTCCCCTGCTCTCACCCACCTGATCCCACTCTCCTCCCACAGGTGGGAGAGAAACCAGGCATTGAGGCTCACCTCTCCAATCTTCTGCACCAGGTTCTCGGTGGTGTAGCCAGAGTAGGTGGTGCTCTCCACAGCCGGCAGCAGGTAGGGGGGCGAGTTGCAGATCAGGATGCAAACCTTGTGGGTCTGGCCTCTGCATCATGGGGGAGAGATAGAAGGACAGAATCCATTGGGCAGGGCTGACCAACTGATGGAGACTATGCATCACAGCATGCCGTGCTCCAGTCCCAGGGATGAGGCATGCTGGGAAACTGTCTTCCTGTTGGCAATGGGAACTGCACATCTGAGACCCTGGGGTCCAATGCCTACCCCCCTTTAGCCACTCTGAAGCCATGGCCACCTATATGGGACCTCTGCTGCCCCCCATACCCAGCCCCGACACTCACATCTGCTCCCTCATCTTCTTGAAGTCATCGAAGAGCTGCAGGGCGGTGCTGAGGCCCTCAGCAATGAGGCTGCAGCTCTCCCCGCCCCCGCCCACGAACCTGGGAGGGGAAGGAGACAGGGGGCTCAGTGATGGGGCTTGACTCACTGGAGGGAACCTGTATCTTCCCAAGGGTGGGATAGAACCCATGTGTCCTGGCTCAGACCCCCTGATCTAATCCACCAGACAGACCCCTTCACCCAGAACCTGGCTAGAACCCAAACATCCTAGCTCCCAGCCCCTTGATCTTACCCACCATATTCCACTCCCCTCACCCGGGCATCCTCGCTCCCAGACCCCTTCCTTTCTCAGAGCTGGGACAGAACCCAGGAGTCCAGGGTTTCCCAGCTTTCATGTCCCTGCCTCCCATTCTTCAAGGAGAACTGGGAGGCTCCAACTCACCCCCTATCTTGGGGTCTACACCCTACAGTCCACTCCATCTGCCCTGCAAACCCAGAACTACCTGCTTTACCACAGCACCCCCACAACTCACTGGATGCTATCAAGCCAGGTGACGAACTCATAGGCGCTGCTGGTTGGGGCATGGCACTGCACGTATGACTCTGGGGCACAGTCCACAGTGTTGAAGACTACCAGGCTGTACTGGGTACCCCCATACTGGCAGACAGAAGGGGTAAGGCATATCAGGAACCCGGTCACATCAGGGGCCCCCAGCACTCCCCTCAGCCCCTACACTCCCCAAGGGATCCCACTGTCATAGGTGAACCTAGGAATTTCAAAGG
>NW_005841832.1:2885287-2887983 GCF_000455745.1 Alligator sinensis | reverse complement strand
AGGGAATGTAACTGATAGTGTTGGGGGGAAGAAAGGGGTGGGATAAAACTTCCCCCCACACTTGCTAGGCAGTATATTGTGATGCAGCAGATGCCAGGAACATTTTTGAGCCCCTGAAGCAGGTTAAATTCTATCCCCAACCTAACTCTTGGCACTCCCCTTCCATTCTCCCCTCCCAGCATGGTTTGCCACCTGGTTAAGGATGGGAGGGGACAGTGGGGAAGAGACCCACCACTGCCACTGTCCCTGGCTGACCCATGTTCTTCCTGCTGCTGCCAAGCCTGGCCCTCTGCACAGGTGCTCTTGGGGTAGGAGAGGGCCTGGGGCTTGCCTTGCCCCTAGACAGCCAGGGACACCAGTAACAGGAGATGGGCCCTGCCTTCCTCACCTCCTCCCTGCTTGGGCCCCACCCTGGTTGTCCCACATTAGCCCAAGGTTCCAACTACGCCTCAAGCTCTGTAGAGGACCCAGGCATTCAGGGACACGAGGAATCAGTTGCCAGCATGTGAGGTATGACTGGGCTACTGCACCACATCCTGGCCCACCAACCCACTGGAGACCAGTGTCCCATGAAGGGGCATCTCCATGGCCCCCCAAACCCCTTCCACCTCTATGGAAAGATGGGGGTGGGGTAGAGTTTGAGGAGCACCCCACAGTTCATCCTGTCCCACCCATATCCTTACCCTCAGGGGAGCAGGGTATAACGTGCCCCCCACAGTACTATCCAAGGAACCCCCAAGGTGAGTAGGGGCATCCTGCATGCTCACAACCTGCTGTGAACAGGAGAACATGAAGATTTCAAAGGGCACCTTCACCAGGAATGACACACATGTGGTATAAACCACCCCTGCCCCCCCTAGTGGTACACTCCACCCCATCCCCCTGGGAACTGCCCATAAGTGGTACGTCCCTGCCTAAGAAATGACCAGCATATTGAACATCCTACCCTGACCTCCCTTGTGAAAGCCAGCTTGTGGTACATCCCTGACCAGCTTTCCAACCCCACTGCCTGGAGATGCCAGGTACCCCCCAAATGTCCTCCCTTGGCAGGGGGTGCTAGGACACCAGGAGGGCCACTCCTGCACCCACAAGTGATACCATGCCCACACCCAGGACATGGAGGGATCCAGGGTGCTCATCCCACCCTTCATGACAGTCTGCCAGAGGTGGGCTGGGAGGTGGGGCAGGACACACGCATGGGATTGCCCGACAGTTGCCCCCAGAATGACACTGTTGGGCCATAAAATTCCCCCTTCTCCAGGCAATGTTGTGCTGCCTACTCACATCTCCCCCAAAGTCTGTCTCGGCTGGTGGGCCACCATTAAAATACCTGTGACAAGAGGAAAAAGCTATCAGAGCTGAAATAGGGAAGGGGGCAGGGGGGCTGGAGGAGAGATGGAGCAGGGCAGGAATATGTGGGGCAACTGAACCGGGCTGTTCCTGTGGGGGGAGGGGGGTTGTTAGGGCACTGGTGGGAGGGTGCCAGGAAGGGGGTGGGACTGCTGGGGGCTGGGGTGGCTCAGGAGAGGTAAGAAAAGGCAGCTATGATCCAATTGACAGACACGGAACAGGTGGAACAGTGAAGGGGACAGAGCTGCTCTCTCCCCCTCCCACCATATCTGGAGGCTTCCCATTCAAGTAGCGAGCAGGCCTCATCCTGCTTCGATGGAGCTGTGCTGGGGAGACAGACCAGCTGCTTCCACTGATGGAGGTACCCAGCTGCTATCAACAGTGCCTGGCTGTCATGGATGAGAACAGGGACAGCAGGGTGGGGCACTTGGGGCCAGACATTTGGGGGGGGGTGCTGGGTATCACGGATAAATTGGAGGGAGGGTCCCATAGCTGGGCATCGTGGAGAGGAGGAACTGTAGCTGGGAGCTGTAGTAGAGAAGAGGGGTCACACCTAAGCACTGGAGGGGGCATGGGGCTGTAGCTGAGTGTTGGGGACCATTGGGGATAACACATCCAGGTGTCAGGGACAGGGAGGTGAAGGCCTGGGCACTGGGAGTAGGCTAGGGGGTCCCATACCTTGGCATCGGGGGGGGGGGGAAATGACTGGAGCTGGGAAAGTGATGAGGGGACACAGCTAGGCACTGAGAGGAGAGAGAGGAGGCTGTAGCCAGGTGCTGGGGACCAGGGGGACATATCTAGGCATCAGGGTCAGGGAGGTGAGACCTGGATATCAAGTGAAGGCTGGGGGGATCCATAAGTGGGCATCGGGGTGGGGGAGCAGAGATGGAAGTCTGGGGGGGAGAGGTAGCCACATGCCAGGACGGAGATGAAGGGGCATAAAGAAGTTGTTAGATGTGTTAATCCGATTGGGGCTGGAGCCAGGTGGGGGGGCGGGGGCCAACACATCACTGGGCATTAAATAAGGCAGGACAGGCATGGTATCCAGGCATCTGGGCAAGCTATGGGGCAAAGAGGGGGGAGGTCTTACAGCTGGGAGTTTTTGGGGTGGTACCCATAGATGGGTGTCAGGGATGGGGGGCATAACCAGGCATTGAAGGGTTAAGATGGGATACTGTTTACCCAAGTGGGAGCAATGGTGAGTCTGAGCACTGGGGGGGGCGGGGGCATGGTCATTCTGGCAGGCTGGTTGGGCACAGCCAAGCATTAAAGGGGTAAAGCCTGGATCCTTGGGCTCACCCTGCCAGTGTGGACTGGGGGGGGGGGGGGGGGGGGGCCGCGGGGGG
>NW_005841832.1:2882901-2884310 GCF_000455745.1 Alligator sinensis | reverse complement strand
GAGGGGGGCGGACGCCTGGGTTCCCCCTTGGCTCTGGGCAGAGAGCCTAGTCCTGGATCCCTTCACCACCACCACCCAGGGGACCCCACTGACTTCCCGCCCCCGCCCCCAGCTCCCCTTCTCCGTGATCGGCTCCCTGAACGGCGTCCACATGTTTGGCTCTAACCTGGACGTGGCGCTGACAGCCGCCCGCACGGAGGGCACCCGCGTGCTGTGGAGGGCCTTTCATGAGAGGTGGGGCCTGGCCTGGGGCAGAGGGAGGGGACGACAGGTCTAGCTGGAGGGGGGAGCGAGTCTGGCAGGGAGGGGGCAGGTGTTTAGCCTGAGGGAGGGGAGCAGGGCTCCAGGGAGGGCAGGGGGTCCATTTGGGGCTGGCCCTGAAGGGCTATGTTGCAGGACAGGGCCATTACCACCCCCAGCTTGGTTTTTCCAGCATCACCCTCATTGTGATTTCATCAGAGGAAGGTGCTAGTGACTTCACCCTCAGCCGACTCCTGGACAACGTGTTCAGTGTCATGGTAAGCCTCCCCGCCCCCATTTTCCTATGCCCCTATCCCTTTCCTTCCCCCAGCAAAGTCCATGGAGCTACCCTCCTTCCGCCATACCCCACCTTCCTGCTCTAACATCCAGCCCCCATCCCTATCCTTCCAGAGGGGGGTGCTGTCACATGACCCCTCTACACAAAGGGTCCCTAGGGGGCTGAGGGGGAGGCTAGGAAGTGTACCCACATTCCCATCTTCCCTTAGAGGACCCTAGGCCCGTGCACGCATATGTATATGTACATGCACAGAGCTGTATCCTCACACAGCTGCCCTGGTGCAACCCTGCCCCCCAGCCCCTCAGTGTGTCAGGCTGATGGGCTTGGGGCCTGGTTCCAGGTGCTGGTGCTGGGCCTGGAGGAATTGGCAAATATCCGCAATGTGGAGCGCCTTAAAAAGGACCTGAGGGTAAGTGATGGAAGGGCAGAGCAGGATGCCCCAACTGCCCTGGACGTGGGGTGGGGCAACAGGGCCATATGCCCCTGCCCTGAGCTGGTGTGGGGCTGAGCCCTACTCCACCCTTCCCCCCACCTACAACCAGGCCTGCTACAAGCTCATTGACAGCTTCCTGATGCCTGGAGAGCGCACTGGGGACCTGACGCACTGTGTGGAGTGTGTGCTTGTGCCCTGTAGCACCATCCTGCAGGTGAGAGCTCCACTGTGGCCCACGCCCTACTTTTATCCCCTGGAGGGACCTTGGTGCCCTGGCCCACAGGCACGGGGGTAGGGACAAACAGGAATGAGCAGAAGGCTGGGATGTTGGAGCAAGTGGGGTTCCAGGGGAGGGGCAACTACTACTGGGACCAGGACAAGGAAGGAGCTGCCCTGCCTTGACCCCTCCTCCTCCTAACCCCCCTCTTCCAGGAATGC
>NW_005841832.1:2882026-2882720 GCF_000455745.1 Alligator sinensis | reverse complement strand
GCCGCCGTTCCAGGGGGCACCGGAGGGCCGCTTTGACTGCCTGCTGGTGGGTGGCCTTGTGGCAGTGGCCACTGAACCCTGGTGGCAGCTGGCCCCCCAGGAGGTGAATCTGCTGGCCTGGCTTGTGGGCTCACTACTTCCCAGCACTACCCGGGACTACCCTGTCTACCTGCCCCAAGGCAGCCCCATGGTGAGAGCCCATGGGGAGGGGCTCAAGGCTGCAGGGGGTGGAAAGTAGGGAGTAGATATAACCATGCCTATGCCTCCCCCTCCCCTCCAGGTCCCCCACCGTCTCCTTACCTTCCAGCTGCTGCCCGGCTTGGACATCTGCCTCCTTTGTGGGCCCAGCCCCTCGCTGGAGGCTGTGGAGACTGAGGTGGGTGCCAGGGGGGATAGCATGGTACCCCCCCACAAAGCCCACACAGAAGCCCCAGCTAAGGCGCTTGGGGGGGGGAGAAAGAACACTGGCACCATTAGCCTGCCTGTCTCTGTGCCTTTCAGCTAGTGCCACAGTTCTGGAAGCCCCTGCTGGAGCCTCTGCGGGCATGTGCACGGCCCCCCAGTGTCCCACTGCACCCTGGAGTCCTGGCGTAAGTCAGGGGAGGGCGAATGGGACATTGGGCAGGGGCATCAGCACCCTTGGCTAGCTGCCCCCCACCCCATCTCACTACATCTCCTCCCTCAGTTTCCTGCT
>NW_005841832.1:2877749-2881984 GCF_000455745.1 Alligator sinensis | reverse complement strand
CCTGCTGATCAACCACGAGCAGAAGCGGAGTCTGAGTGCAGTGCTGCCCAGAGGGGTTCAGGCAGAGGGTAGGTCCTGCCCCCACACACCCTGACTTCCTGATGCCCCCAAAATGTGCTGCAGCAGTGCCAGGGCAGTGCCTACCACTCTGCCCCCACCCACCCACCTCCTCCTCCCTGCCTTTTCCTCACAGGCCCTGCACTGCCCCTGGGGAGTTGTGCTTCTGTCTTGAGGGCCTTCTATGCCCTGGTAGTCTCACATTACTTTCCCTGTGACGGGAGCCCAGGTGAGTGCAGGAGCTGGCCCCCAAGCCTCTCCAACCAGGGACCCTAGCGCCGATTCTAGTTCTGCTGGGCACTACTGGGCAGGTACCTCCTAAGCACCCCCCTTCCCTCTGTTCCTGCAGTGCCCCCACTGGAGCTGCCCCTAGGTGGGGGTTCACATAGTGCCCAGCACTGCTATGTGGTCAGTGCTGGGTACAAGGCCTATGCTGCCCAGGCACCCCCGCATCAGCTTTTCCTGCTACTGGCACCCGAGGTTCCCACCTTTGCCCTGCGCCCACTGGCTACCCATATTCTGCAGTACCTGGTGGGGGATGCTGCCTTTTGATACCACCTGCCTGGACACCTGGGTCCCATGGCTTGGCCAAGGGACTGATGCCACCCGCCCAAATGCCTGGGTCCTACAGCTTGGCAATAAGAAACAGACTCCACGTGACCAGATCCCTACATGTCAAGAGAGCACTGATACTGACTGCTGGGGTCCTGAGTCTCCTCTAAGGCAGGGGGAATGAACACTGGCTGCTTAGTTGCCTCGGTCCCCACAGCCTGGCAAGAGAGGGGATTGAGGCTGGCAGCCTAGACACCTGGGTTTTTCAGGGCCCTGGACCAGGGCTGACACACACCTGCCTGTAATTAAACCTCAGGGAATACCCTGATCTGTGTTTCCTGTGTCATTTCCACCCCACCACCCGTGCAGCAGAGAGAGGGGCATAGTGCTCCCCACCCTGCAGGATCCAGAGTTTGCTCCACACCCTGCTGTGACATGCTCCACCCTAGAAGCAGGTGCATCCCAGTGCCATGGTGGCGACTGTACCTGTGACCTGATGCCCCTAGCCCTCCCTTGCCGGGTCCCACAGCACAGAACGAAGCTCAGGGGGGCACAAGGGGGGAGGGGGGCAGGTGGTATTAGGGGCCCTGGCAGATGCCCCATTTATTAGTCACATGGAGATAGATACACGCGCTCTGATCCGCAGGAACTACGTGACGCTAAAACACCTAGAATGGCAAATACCATGGAGCCCGGCCAGCACCTGTGGGGACCCCCACTTCCTCCCCCTCCCTGGGGCAGCAGCAGCTCTCCCAGCTGCTAGGTGGGGGTTGGGGGGGGGCTATTAGCATCATCCCACAGGCCTGGGGTCCCCAGGGAGGTGAGGGGGTGAGCAGATCAGGGCAAATTCATGCACCCCCTACTTCCATTGCAACACATTCCCTTTAGTTTGGAGTGGGGGCTTTGACCCACCCAGAGACCCCACAGTTCCCCAGCCCAAGGCCTGGGACTGGGCCAGGGCTCCCCATCCCTGTTGGGGTAGTGTTGGGGTCCTGTGGCTGTGGTGGGACTGTAAACATTTGGGGGTGGGAGGGCCAGGCCCCCCCTCCAGAGAAGGGGGACTAGGAGCAAAGCTCCCCCTGGGGGGATGGGACACACAATCCAGATTTCAGGGGTCAAGCCCCCAAAAGCCTGCTTATGGGGAGCCAGGGCTACTGCCCAGGGGGTCCCTGGTTGAGGAAGAGGGGTTGCCAAGATCCAATCTATATGGTCTGATCCCCTCCCAGCCCCACTCCCCCCCCGCCCCCCCCCCCCCCCCCCCCCGCAGTGCTGGCCTGGGCTAGCTGATGAGAACACAAAGGTTACCATGACAACAGGACGGGGTGGGAGTGCATAACAGGCTGGGGGGGGGGGGGGGGGTGGGGGGTGTGCCTCTGTGCCCAGAGGGGCTCTCTCCTGCCCCTGCCTCTCCCCACAACAAGCTGGTGCTACTCAGAATTGTTCTGACAGCAGCTCACACAAGTGCCTCGACACGGCCTCCTTGCTGGTGCGCAGAGTCAGGCGGTACATCTGGGGAGCAAGGAGGGTGTCAGGGGGGTCCTGCCTCCCAAAGCACAGTGGGACCCAGGTGATCTGGCTCCCAGCCCCCACACTTTGCTTCCCCTCCCAGGGCTGGGATAGAACCTAGGAGTCCTGGATCCCAGGCCCACTCCTCTCCTGGCAGTGACATAGAGCCAGAACTCCTAGGCTCTTGGACACTCCGCTGTAGTCCAGCAAGTGTCATGCTCCACTTAGACCCAGGAGAGAACCCAGGTGTCCCAGCTCCCAGTGGCCCTCCCAGAGCTGGGATAGAACCCAGGTGTCCAGCCCTGCCCCTGCTCACCTGGGCCTGGGCATTTGGTTCCAGCCGCAGGAGACAGCCAACCTGGAGGGACTTGGTCTGGATGATGCCAGCGCCTACGAAGTTGTCAGGGTTGGGGTCTACCTTGTCCAGCAGAGCACTGCCAAAGCCCAGCAGCTGTGAGGCAAGGACCAAGTAGCAATGAAGGACTGCCCCAGGCACCACCTCCTACTCCCACCCCAACCTGGACCCTCAAAGAGCTAACGGCATGTCTTGGTGGGACTCCTAGGTCACACATACTGGGAGAGAACCCAGGTGTCCTGCTACCCCAGTCCTCCCCGCTCTTCACCTCTACCTGACTCCACTCCCCTCTCAGAGCAGGGAGAGAACACGGGCCCACCAGCCCCAACCTCTCACCTTGGCTTTGGTGACCTCTGGGTCCATGGGGTGATTTGCCTTGAAGATCTTCTGGGCTTCCTGCTGGGGTCTGCGGAGATGGGGGTGGGAAGTGGTGAGAAGGTCCTTGCCCCCCACATCATTAATAAGGGTAGGGTGGGTCTGCCCTGCTTAAAGGACCCCTGGGAAAGGGGACCTGGGGCCACTCCCAACAGGGACAACGACTTAAGACCCCCTCCTTTCCAGGACTCACCTACAGGGTCCCCTCTGTCACCCCTCCCTGCCAGCCCTGGCCCCTATCTACAGGCTCCCTAGCCCCTATCTACAGGCCCTGCTTCCATCCCAGCCCCCTACCCCAGCACTCCCACCTCCCCCAGCGTACAGGCTGAGCTGCTTCCAGCGCTGGAAGAAGTCCTGGGACTGCATCTCCGTGGCCTGGAAGAACTTGTTCAGGGTGATGGGCAGCTTCAGGGTGATGTTCTGCAGGGTCCCCCCATACCTGGGGGGAAGGAAACTATCAGAGGAGACCTCCCCACCACTACAGACCCTCACTCCCACAGGACACCCCAGGCCAAGCAGCTGCTGCTCCCCCTCCCTCTTGGGCCCAGATTCCACCCTCTTCCCCAGAAGCTCCATCCCCTTATGACCCCTGCCCCTTGCTCCCCACATCTACAGAAGGCCCCTCCCCACTTCCTTAATTAGGCCATAGCAGCATCCCTACCTCAGGCAAGCCCTGCCCCTGGCTCCTGCCATTCCTGAGAAGGCCCCACCTCCAGTACCTGAACTTGATGTTGATGAGGGGCGCCAGGGTGAAGTCACTGAGGCACTCGATGTTGAGCACCTGCTGGACCTGGGCACCACCCTCCACCAGCGGGTCCACGGCCTTGGTCTGGATGTTGAGCTGTGGAAGGCGCTAAGGACTGGCCAGGCTTAGGGCACCTACTGGGCAGGAGAGCCTGCTCCTTTGGGAGGGGGCACAGGGCATGGACCACCCCATGGGACAGATGACCCCTCCTCTCAGTAAGGATAGTCTGACCCTACTCCCCCTCCTCACTTCTGAAAGGCTTGCCCTCCTGCAGGCCACACCCCAATCTCTCCATGGCCCTGCCCCTACAACTCCCACCCCTACTCATTCCCAGGGCACTGCCCCACAGGCCACACCCCTATTTGTCACCCAGACCCCATCCCTGCAGGCCACACCCACACACCTCCCCATGGCCTTGTCCCCAGAGCCCCCCCTGCCCCCAGCTCAGGATATGACTCTGCAGCTCCCCGGGGTAGGTGACAGTGGGTGTGAAGCTCTGGAACTGGACCGACGTCTTGTTCCCGTAGAACAGGTACATCCGGCCTGCAGGGTCAGCAGGTGAGGGGGGTGCACATCCTCCAGGATCTCCAATCACTCTCCCACAGCCCCAGGGGCCTCCAGCCCCCACCAGGACCACTGCCCCCC
>NW_005841832.1:2858253-2877558 GCF_000455745.1 Alligator sinensis | reverse complement strand
CCCCCCCCCCCCCAGAGACCCCCACCCCTCCTCCTACAACCCCAGGGACTCCTGCCCCCTACGACCCCCACATTCCCACAGCCCCTGGGTTTCCCCCCAGCCTACCCCAAGAAACTCCTACTCATCCTTCCACAATTCTTGAGATCCCTACACCCCCTCCGACACTTCTTGGAATCCACCCCACCAGGACCCCCAATCATCTTCCCCACTAGGTCTGAAACAGCAGCAGAGGGAATGCTTTAGTCCACAGAGACCCCAGCCCTGCCCCTCCCTTGAGCCCCCTTCCCCCCAGCCCTAAACCCCAGGCTAGGGTGCAACTCTCTCTGCTCCCCAGCCCTGCTAGGAACCACCCAATGCCCCAGCTCCCCCACACCCTCCCCAAGCTACACATCCCCATTCCCATCCCCTCAGCTCACCTAGGTTCTGCCGGAACTCAGACTTCACCCCGATCTGCAGCAGCTGGTTTTCAAACAGCACCCCATTGTTCTTGCACACAAACCTGCAAGGGGCTTGGGTGGGCAAGGGGGCACCAGGACAGTCCCTGCCAGTGCCCCTCACTCCTGACCTACAGCCCCCTTTAACCTCCTCCCTCCCCCCCAAGCCCTGCTGGTGCCCCTCACTCCCGACCCACAGCCCCCTGCCCATGCCCCTCTCACTCCTAACCTCCAGCCCCCTCTGACTCTCCCCCACCCCCATCTTCCTGGTGCCCTTCATTCCTGACCCACAGCCCCCTACCACCCTGCCCTGAATGTACCCCTCACTCTCAACCCACAGCCCCCTGCCCTGCTAGTGCCCCTCACTGCTGATCCACAGCCTCCCTCTCCCCTCCCAGACCTGCTGATGCCCCCTCACTCCCAACCCATGCCCCCCTGCCTCCACCCCAGCCCTGCCAGTGCCCCTCACTCCCAATGCCCTCCTAAATGACAACCAAGATAACTGCATTCTGTGGGTGCTGCTCTGTGCAGCACAATCCCGACTTCCTATTACCCCAGCCCCCCACCCCCCTAACAGCATGAGAAATAGAAGTGCAATGTGAATGTGACAACTCACACGAGTGTGAGCAAGAGGTAGGCAAGCGTGAAGCACTGACCCTGTAGCCCTCACCTGGGAGGGAGCACAATGCCCCACACTGGGGAGGGGAATAGGAGCAAGAGAGAAACTGCAGTGGGGGCAGCTGGTTCCTATAACCCCACTGCCCTGCCCAGGACCCAGGCATCTGGGAACCGCCCCTCTTACTTGTTAAGCAGCTCATCAGCTTCAGAGAGAGGCAAAGCAGGGTCCTCGCAGACAGAAGCAGCGGCCCCCGCGCTGAGCGCGGCAGGGAGGGGGAGCAGCAGCGGGTGGTGCAGGGAAGAGAGCAGAGAAGATGAGTCACAGGGTGCCAGGCCGCACTAGGTTAGTTCCCGAAAGAGAGAGAAAGAGAGACGGGACAAACACACACACGCGCACGCACACGCGCACACACACACACACACACAAACAGATGAACAGAGCTAAGGCAGCACATGACAGGGGCAGAGATGGGACACAGGAGGTCACGGCACCCTGAGGAAGGAGCTGGAGATGAAACCCAGGCATCCAGGCTCCCAGTCTCCCCCCACCCTAAAGCACTCAAACTCCATCCTCCCCCTGCTAGTGGGATAAAAACCCAGATGTCCCAACTTTTAGCTTGCCTGAGCTCTAGACCAGCATTTCTCAACATGTGGGTCGTAACCCAAAAGTGGGTTGCAAGAATATATGGAAGAGTTGCGAAAAAACTTTAAAACTGGATTCTCCTTTAAAGGAGAAAAACATGGGAAACTGTGGCTTTTCCCTTGCAGGCTGGCAGTTCCAGCCTGCAAGGGGCTCCTTGGGGCTTCCCATGTCCCACACACTGGCAGCAGGTCAGGAGTGAGGGGCACTAGGCCAGGACTGGCCATCAATGTTGACAAATGGGTCTTGGTACAAAACCAGTTGAGGAACCACTGGTCTAGACTACTCAAATCTCCCCACCCCCTTCCCACAGCTTGGATGGGACCCCATTGACTCTGACCCACTAGATCTCATTCCCTTCCTCTCCCTGTGCAAGGAGAGAACCCAGGAGTCCTGGCTCTGAGCTCTGACCTACCAGACCCCCGCTCACTACCCAGAGCTGGGGGAGAACCCAGGAGTCCTGGCTGCAAGCTCCCTGCTCTAACCCATCAGATCCCACTCTCATCTCCAAGAACCAGGGGGGAACCCAGGAGTCCTGACTACTGGGCTACCTCTACTCTAACCCATTAGACCCCTCTCCCCTTCCAGAGGTGGGATAGAATCCACGTGTCCTACCATCCCCCTCCCAGGTGCAGGGGGAGGCTTGGTGGAGGGGAGGGGGCAGGGGGACAATGGGCAGAGCCCCCTTACTCGGCAGGCACAGCTGCGTCCACCAATAGGGACACAGAACTCTCAGTGGGCGGCTCCAAGTCACTGCGTCATCCAATCGCGGGGCAGCGGCAGAGCAACAGACAAGGGAGGCACCCAATCCCAAGAGAGCAGCAAGAAAGAGGGACAGACAGACCCCGATGGGAGGAGACAAACAGGAGATGGCAGGTGAGCACAGACACCCCCTCCCCCATGAGGCAGCACAGCACCCCCCACCCCAAAGGCAGAACAGCCCAGACCCCTGCTCCCCCTGAGTTAGCCCTAGCTGTCCCCATCTCCCCATGACCTTGAGATCACAGCCCTTGGAGAGAACCAGCTGCCCCCTAAGCCCCAATATCAACCTCATCCCAGGCCCTACCACAGCAAGT
The DNA here is from genome assembly GCF_000455745.1 of Alligator sinensis. Taxonomy (NCBI): domain Eukaryota; kingdom Metazoa; phylum Chordata; order Crocodylia; family Alligatoridae; genus Alligator; species Alligator sinensis. The sequence continues at coordinate 2,874,790 of NW_005841832.1, read as the reverse complement.
CCCCCGCCCTCCCCAGCACTCTACATCCCTCTACCACAGCATGCCCCTCTCCAGTGCTCCACATCCTTCACCAGTGCTGGAGGCTCTGGGCCCACATGAGGACAGGCAGAGAACATCCCCACTTTGGACCCTCTCCTTATGAGGAGACCCCCACTCTACCAGGGGCAGAAGCAGAGACTTATTGCCCCCTGCTCCTCGATGCGGACACATGGATATCACCCCCAAAGCAGAGGCACTGGCTTATAGCACCTCCCACGGTCCCAGCTGCCCCCCAAAATAAGATGCATCAGCTACTTCCCCCCACCAACCCATCTCCCCTGCCCAAGCCCCACCAACCCATCTCCTGTGCCAAGCCCTGCCCTGCTCCCACCAGGCTGGTATATAACTGAGAGGGGGCATTAAGAGGCACCCAGTCCTACCCCGACTTGGGGCTGTCACCTGGGATCAGCCCTTACCTGAGGAAGTTCTCTTCGGTGCCAGGGGCAGCTGCCGGGCTGTCAGAGAACACGTCCACCAGGAGGTTTCCAGCACTGGTGGGGGCTGCCCGGCCCGGCGGGGGGGGGCTGCCGAGCCGGCAGGGGGAGCTGCCCGGAGTCCCAACAAGTCAGCGGACGGCGACGGAGTGGACTGCAGGGAACATGAGGGGTGGGGTGAATTCATCCCATTGGGGCACAACGCAAGGTTGGGAGGAAGTATCCCAGGTGGGGGATGACCCGGTCTGCCTGGTTATGGGGATGCATGGCAGTGGGGGCACCAGGGAGAGATATCCTGGCTCCCTGTAGAACCCAAGTGTCCTGGTTCCCAGCCCTGCCCCTCTAAATACCAGAGGTAGGGTGCAGAGAATGGGGGAAAGGACCGAGAAGCCCAGGCTCCCAACACCCTCATGCACTAAAATCACCCCCCTTCCAGAGGTGGGATAAGACCCAAGTGTTCTGGTGTGAAGCTCCTGGCTTCCAGCTGCTGTCCTCCCCCTCCCCCTACTCCCCCACAATACTCACAGCGGTACTGGCACTGGGATCCATGCCCCCATTAATCTCTGCCCCAGGCTCTTTCTTGCCATCATCCAACTCATTGCCTGCCCCAGGGCCCTTTTTCTTCTTCAGCTTGGCCAGGATGGATGACTCCCGCTCAGGGAATGGGGGCATCTCCTCCAGCACTGTTGCCTGAGAGAGGTGCAGGAGACATGTCAGAAGGGGGGGGGGGGGGGGGGGGCCCGCGGCGGCCTGCCCCTTTCCCACCCAGAGAGCTGGACAGTGCCTCTGTCTGAGGGTTGGTGCCCCTAGAGGGGGCAGGCCCCTGCTGCATCTCTGCCCCCTGCCCCAGCAAGTGTCCTTGGTATGGCACCCCCTGGAGGCAAGAGACCCCGTGCCACCCTCCAGCCATGCCTCGTGCCCCAAAATGAGATAAGGTCTATTGCCTCCTGAGGCAGGGGGTCCCTGTATCACCCCTACCCCCAACTCCCTGCCCCAGGGCCAGCACCCCCTTGAGGCAAGAGGCCCTGCCCCATCCCCACCCCATGGCCGCACCAGGACATCAGTGCTGGCGATGGAGCTGAGCTTGAGGTACTCGACGGCACGCTGCTGCAGCTCCACATCTGCATTGCGGATCTGGCTGTCGGAGCGCAGCACCTCCTGGATAGTGGCCTTGGTCTCAGGAAAAAGGTTGATGAACTTGATGTAGGTGGAGAGCAGGAGGGCACGGGTGGCCACCGAGCACAGGTGGAACTTGGAGTGCAGCAGGTTGAACTGCACCAGGGGGCTGCAGACATGTGGGGAAGGGAGGGGGGTGAGGGGTCAGACCTGGGGGCCACCCTCAGCACTGGGGCTCCTCTAAGCAACCTGACCTGGCCCCAAGCCCAGCTCAGCACACCCATGGCCTTAATGCATCCCCTGGGTCACCCCAACCCTGCTGGTGTCTCTCACTCCAAACCCACAGCTGTTGCCCTGCCAATGACCTTCATTCCCGACCCACAGCCCCCTGCCCCACCCAGCACCCCTCACTCCCAATTCTCCCATTGCCTGGTGATCCCAGTGGGGGTCCTCAGACCCTGCTGAGATCTGTCCCCTAGCAATATGTGCTCCTAATAGGTCTCTGATAACAGTGCCTGCCCGTTTCCCTGCCTCCATTGTCTGTTGTTATATGCTGGGGAGAAACGGGATGACTTTCACCTGGGACTAAGGCAGAGCAAGATGCTGTCTGGGAGGTGGGTAAGAGCCAAACAGACCAAGTGCCCTAGGGAAGGAAGACCCAAGCCAGCCAATGCATGCCACACTGACGCAGGCATTCAAGGTGGTCACAGCCCGGCCCACCTTTCCCTCCCCTCCCCCTGGCAAAGAGTTACAGCTGCTTGCATCCATTCCTCCACAGCTTAGATCCATAGCCCCTACCCACTATGCTGCAACCCTCTGCCCCATCAGCATTGGCTTAGGAAGGCAGAGGCTGGCCTCCCAGGGAAGGGCTTCTGTCGTGCTCCCCGACCCCATACCAACAGCTGGTGGGAACTCCCTGAGGTGGCACTGAGACTCTAAGGGGTGCTCAGATCCTGTTCCCTGCCCTTCTCCACAACCAGAGAGCCAGGGGCTCACTCTCAGTACATGCCATGCAAGAGGCTAGCATCAAAGAGCTCACAGAGGTTGTAGCAAGTTAATAGAGAGGTTGTCCAGTTAGGTATGATTTGCAGACCCGTCTGCTGTCATAAAAACATAAGAACAGCCATTTACTGGGTCAGACCCTAGGTCCATCTTGCCCAGCCTCCGGTGTAAACAGGGGCAGAAAGCAGACCCTAAAAGGGAGAATGAACAGGGCATGACCAAAGGTTTTCCCACTGTTCTCTCTCACTTGCAGCCTCTGGCATTTAAGGTCCAGGAAGTTATGGTTTAGAGGCCGTGCCGCTCACTCCCATGCTTAATAGCTACTGATGCTCCTTTTCTCCAAGAATCTGTTCAATCCCTTCTTGAATCTAGATAAGCTATCAGCTTCCACAAAATCTGGTGGCAATGAGTTCCATGTTTTAATTACATGCTGGGTGAAAAAAAAACCAAACAAACTTCCTTTGGCTAGTTACCTGGTGTCCTCCTTCCTCCCTCCCTTTTTTGAAAATGGGGACCACGTTGGCCTTTTTCTAGTCCTTTGGCACCTGGTGGACTCTTTAGTTTCTTGTCATATAGACCCCAAGTTACAGAGCAGAGGGAAGGGTGCCTGGTTTTTCTCCAGGCTTTGCTGGTAGTCATGTGGGCCCAGGAAGGAATTATTTCCTTTCTTGTTGCTACAGGTATCAGGGGATTGTTTTGCCTTCCCTGGAGGCATTGGATGTTGGGTGCAGCCAAGGCTGGGGACTGGAACTAGGCTGTGCCAATGCTTCTACTGAGACTTAAAGCTGGAGGTTCCTGGCTAGAGGGTCTTGCCCCTCCACTCAGGGTCAGCCTAACACTGCATTTGGGGTCAGGAAGGAGTTCTACCCCAGTCTGACTGGTGCAGACTGGGGGGAAGAGTTGCCTTCCTCTGTAGTAGGTACAGAGCCTTCCTTCATGGGTCACTCCAGTGTACTTAACAACCCAACAGCAGCAGGACACTGCCAACCACTGTCCCCCTGCTGTACCTGGGGCAGGTGTGGAGGCTCTCAGTGTCCTTGGGCAATGGCCTCATAGCTGTGCAACAGGGTAGTGGTGTAGTGTTTGGAGTAGGTTGGACAAGGACTTGGCTTGGATGGGACCGACCCTGCCTCATGCTGGAGAGGTCAGACTAGATGACTTTTGGAGAGGGCTCTACCAGCCTGGTGGCTCTATGAACTGGTGACCCCAGCTGGGGAGACTGTCCAGTTGGTGCCCACTGTTCTCTGGGTGTCCAGTGGTGGCTGTGCCAAGGGGAGACCCCACCACCCCTCACTTTGGATGCCTTTCTCTGCATCTTTTCCAAAGGATGTAGTAAAATTAGAAAAAAAATACAGAGAAAGGCAACCAAAATGATCAGAGGGATGGAGCAGTTGCCGGGCCAGGACAGAACTAAAAAGGTGAGGTATCTTCCATTTGGAAAGGAGAAGGCTGAGAGGAATATGATAAAAATCTATACAATCATGAGGTGTGTGGACCAAGTGAACAGGGAACTGTTGTTCGCAGAGTCCCTGATGCTAGAATAAGTGGGAATCCACCAAAATTAGCAGGACACAGGCTTACAACCAACAAAAAGGAAGTACTTCCTTTATGCAATGTTAACCTGTGAAATTCATTGCCACAGGATGTGGTGCCCCTTAAGACTTGAGATCAAGTCCAGCCCCTACCACAATATGGACCCCTCACCAGTGCCCCACAACCTTCCCCAGTGCTGCAGGCTCTAGACCCCATGAGGGAAGGCAAAGAACTCCCCTCATGAACTGCCCTTAGTAATGATGAGAGCTCCCCGCAAGCAAGGCAGGAGCAGGGACCTATTGTCCCCTGCCCCAGTGCAGGCACAGGGGCATCACCTCCAAAACAGAGGCACAGGCTTATAGCTCCCCCCATGTGCCCACCTGCCCCCTCAAGAACAAGACCCTCTCCCCCTCCCCCCACACTCATCTCCCCTGCCCAGGGCAAAGGCAGATAGCACAGCCAAGTTCAACAAGGGACTGGATAAATTAATGGACGAGAGATCTATTAATAGCTGTTGAACAGCACGCCTGGAGATGGTTCCTCTGGCTTCTCTAGATGAGTAGCAATTGATGCCAAAGAAGATGCTGAATAGGAGATAGATCACTCTAGTTATGTCCAATTCAATGCCCTCCCTAGATGGACCATTGGCCTGACCCAGGATGCACTTATTATAGTCTCAATGGCCTGCCTCCAGGTCCTGGGGGAAGAGGGAGAGGCTCTAGCCAGTGCCCATCACTTGCCATGAGAATTCCCAGTGCCTCCCAGCCATACCTGGAGCGGGGGTCCCCTGCAATGAGATTCCCGAACTCCCCGAGGATGTAGCCACCAACTTTCACCATGTTCTCATGGCAGGCAGGGGCCTGCAGGGCCTGTGGGGAGAGGACGGGGAAGCAGTCAGAGGAAGGGATGCAGCATGGGAGGCACTGACCAGGGACTGCCTCCCTCACTGAGGGAGTCAGAGATGCAGCCCTGTGGGAAACCCATGTGTCTACTCCACCCTTTATCATCCCCTGGACCACGGAGCTTGGGGGTGTCCCAGAGGGGACCAGCTATCTCCTCCAAGGGAGACAGCCAAAGGAAACACAGCCTTGTGAAAAAACACATGCATCTACCCCACATTCTTTCAGAGCTATGGAATTACTGCCCCCTAACTACCCTGTGGCCTGATGAAAACAGAAGGGTCAAAGCCAAGGCATGGGGAGAAACCTAAAGAGAAGAGGTGTTCCTAGAAAGTGGGAGGGGCTTACACTGAGAGGCATGGTCAGAAGAGCTTAGGGGGACTTCTAGGAGGTAAAGAAGGGTATTAGAGAAAGGGCTGCCCCAAACAGTGCTCCACTCCCACCCAGGGGGTGCCCTTCCCTGCCAGCTTCCCCCCCACCCCACAAACACACATGGTCTCAGCCAACCTCAAAGACAGTCTTGGCGGCGTAGCCCTGGACATCATCCCGGTTGATGACAATCTGGATGACGCGGTACCAGACCTCCTCACTCACGTAGTCGCCTGCGATGCGGATCAGGTTGAGGATCGTGTCCACATACCAGCTGTAGTCCACTGCATACTTCTCCGCCAGGATCGCCACCTTCAGCACCTGAGGGAGCACCATGGAGCCCCAGCTCATACTGTACCTCAACCCGGTATCTCCCAATACCACCCCTACACATGCATACCCCATCCCTGACTCTAATCTACCATGCCTCACCTCATCCCTTTCCTAGAGCTGGGAGAGAACCCCAGAGTCCTGGTACCAGCCCCCCCTGCTCTAATCCATCAAATCCTATTCCTCTCCCAGAGCCACAAGAAAACCCAGACATCCTGGCTCCCCAGCTCCCAGCCCTGCCCCCCACAAACCACTAGACAGGATCTAGGCATCTGGCTCGGCAGACTCACGATCTCTTCACGGATAGAGTAGTCGGCTGTCTCCAGGTAGCTCAGCATCTCTGATACAATCTGCTTGGCATTGGTGCGGTCACACATGGCGTACAGCAGGTCAGCTGCACGCTGCCGCACACTCACATCCCGCTCCGTCTGGGAACGACAAACAGTGAGAAGGGGGGGAGGGGGGGCACCATCTCCCTACACTCCCCTCATGGGGACACCAGGTAAGTGACCCCCATAATCCTGCCCTCCTAGAAGTCCTCCTAGGTTCCCCTGGCCAAGCCCCTCAGTGTAAGCTCCTCCTGCTTTATGGGCATGCCTCTTAGGCTCCTCCTCCTACCCCAGTACACCCTTTCTCCAAGCTCTTCCTCTTTCTGGCCACCCCTTCCCTCCAAGCCCTGTCCCCTAGCAAACAGGGGTGGATCCAGTGCGGGGTGTGGGGGTGCAGTGGTACAGCTGCACCCCGCTTCGATTCCTGCCCCATCCAAACTTTAAAACCAAGTGCCTGGCAGTGGCAGCAGCATTTCTAGTCAGGCAGCACAAAGGGAGTCAATTAACTTCATGGCTCGTGATTATCTCCCTTGTTCCTGCTAATCTCTCTCCGCTCCACAGATATTAATGACTCCCTTGACTTTTTAATCATCTTCTTATGCCCTGTTTAAACTATCCTTTCCCCTTCAGTTCTGCTGTCTGTCCCCCATTTTTGGTAACGTCTCTTTTCTGTTTCACAGCCCTGCAAACTGTTCTTAGCCCTAGCTAAAAGCCTTAACTCAGGTGTTGTCACGTTAACTCTGTTGTGGAAGGGGCTGACAGTGAAGCACTGGAGGCACTGTCAAGATGCTGAAGAAGACTAGATTTGGTTTTGATGACTACAAGACTCGTGACTCAATCTCTTTAGACTATTTTGACTGTTTTTTGCCTAGTTTGTCATGGTTTTTATAAGCTTTAATATAATCTAGCCAATCAGTGAACATCCTAACGCTTGTATTTGCTTTTACTTTTATCTTAAACCCAGTGATATAGTGCTAACCCCACAGCCTATTAGTGAAGCTTCTAGAGAAAGCTAGAGAATTAACTGGAGAAAAATGTGTGTTGTGTTATATGCGATGATGTGTCTCAATCTGCACTCCCCTTTTCAAAATCCTACATCTGCCCACGCACAAGCATCCAACAGGCTCCTTCCCAGCCACTTCCCCTTCTAAACTACAGCCACTCATCCAAGCTCCTCCCCCTGCCCTAACACCAAGCCCTTTCCTTTCTTCACCACTCCCTCCCATCAAACTCCTCTTTTTTGGTCACATCCTCCCCCTACAAACTCCGCCCTCTCCCAGAACACACAGGGCCAAAACCACCCAAACTCCTCCCCATCCAGACCCTCCCTCTTCCAGCAGGATATACCTCTCCCAGCTCAGGCTGCTCCCCCTCCCCCCTTCTCCACCCAGAGCATGCCCCTGCCCACCTGACCCTTCTGTCACAGGCCCTGCCCCCTCAGAGGCCCCACCCCCCTCACCTTGAGGGCATTGATAACGGTCTCAATGTGGGTCTTGACAGCCTCATGGGAGAATTCAGAGCTGGCGAGGGTGCACATACTCTCCAGAGCCAGGTACCGTAGGTTGGTCTCTCGGTGCTGGAGGAACTGGCCCAGCTGGTTACAGGCCCGTACCAGCAGGTTAGGTTCACTGGAGGAAGACATTAGGGTTAGTAGACAGAAGGCCAGGAGCGAGGGACACTTGCAGGGCTGTGGGGGGCACAGGGCTGTGAGTCGGGAGTGAGGGGCACCTGTAGGGCTTGAGGGCAGGGGGCTGCAGGTTGGGAGTGAGGGTCACCATCAGGACTCACGGGGAAACCCAGGACTGGGTTGGCAGAGGCTGCAGATCAGGAGCAAGGGGACACTAGCAGTGCTGGGGGAAGCTAAGGGCTGTGGGGCACCAGGAGGCTCTGCTACCAAGAGTTAGGGTAGAACCCAGGGCTGGATAGATCGGAGGCTGCAGAGAAGAGTGTGGAGCACTGGCAGGACCAGGAGGAAGCACCAAGTGGGCAGGGGGGCAGGGGCCTGTGGACTGTGAGTGAGGGGCACTGGTAGGACTGGACAGGGGGCTGCAGGAGTGAGGAACACCAACAGGGCTGGGGGATAGCTTAGGGCTGGTAGGGGGCTGCTGTTTCGAAGTGAGGGGCTGAAGGAGGAAACCCAGGGAGAGGAGCAGGGGGCTGCAGATGGGCAAGGGGCTGAAGGTTGGGAATGAGGGGCACCAGCAGGGCTAGTCAGGCTGAATCAGCAGGCCTCACCTGTCGTAGTGGATGATGAGGCTGATGGCCTCAAAGAGGATGGCGTTCTTGGCATTGGAATGCTGAACCTTCTTGGACTTTGGTGGCTCCTGGGCCTTGTTGAGGACTGTCTCCAGGCACTCAACCAAGCGCCCCTTCACCGCCGCGTCCTCTGGGGACACAGAGCATGAGGCGTGGCAGAGCCAGGGAGAGGGGCACAGGCCACAGCACAAACCAGGAGACCCACCAAACCCCCACCCTCTCCCAGAGCTGGGCAAAAACCCAGGTGTCCTGGCTCCTGGTCCCCAGCCCAGAAAGGGAAGCAGCCCCTGCCTCCCATTACCTGGTGGTGGGTAGCACTGAAGGAGGCGCAAGAGCTTCACTGAGAGCCACGGGGCCGGCACAAAATAGTACGTGTAATCTTGTAGGTCCGTGGAGGCTGAGGAGACAATCTGTGTGGGGACAGCAATGAGTACCTGTGCCTGCCAATCCCCACACCAGGCTGACCCCCACAGCCCCGAAATCTGAGAAGAACCCAAGAGTCCTGGCTCCCAGGCCTAACTCACTCGATCCTCCCACCCCCTACAGCAATGAGGCGGCAACCAGTTTGGCAGGTGAGCCACAAGACAGCCCCATACCTGTGATCCCTGCCCATGTGGCTGCTCTGCTTTCTGCTCCCTACCCTATCTGCCTCTGTGTTCCCTGCTTTCCCCCCCCCCAACAGCCTGCCACATGCCATAAACAGAAGCTGCCTACACTACTTGTGACATCCCTGTGCTAGACACTCCTACCCCGAGGCCTAGGACAGAACCCAAGTGTTACACCATGGCACTCCCCACCACACCATCTCAGCAAGTTGGGGGATACCAAGCTGGTCCGCTTCCATACAGCCCACTGCCACCAGCTACATGCTTGTGGTCTGTACCCTCCACCATCCTGCCCTCATGTCCTGCCTGGACAACGAGTGACAGGGACATACTTGGCAAGGACAAGGGTTCCTGACAGACAAGCCTATACTTCTTCCTGATTCTGTGAGCCACCAGGGATTTTAGCTGTTGGCTCCTTCACAGAGCCATCACCATAGGCGTTTATCTGGCACACTTCATGGACTCCCCCAACACCTGCCCCTTCTGCAAGCAGAGGGAGGCCCTGGCATACAATTACCTGTAGTGCGCCAGACTCCAGCCCCTGCACCACCTACTCTAAAATCTCATACTGAGGTTCTAGCTGCATGATTCCCCATACCTCTTCATTTACACACTCCCTGTCTGTGGCCTCACCAAGTCCCGAGACCTCCTGGGTCAACCTCCTCCTGGCCCTAGCCAAGCTGGCAATATACCTAACCTCATCCGTTTATGTCTCTAGGCAGAGTTTCACTTGGACTTGATGGAGGGCCAGTAGGCACTGTCCAGTGTGCTCTATTCAGTGTCGTCATCCCCCCCTGGTGCATTCATTTTGAACTTATGACCCTCACTCCTCCATTTTGTGTTTCAGTTGTGCCAAATATTCAGTAATATGTCTTTAGTGGCCCTCATCACAAAGTGGTGGTCTACTTGGTGGACTTTGGTTCACATTCCAGAACAGTGCATCACCCCAGCACTAGATACTCCCACCCCAAGGACTAGGATAGAACCTAGGTGTTCAAGCTCCCAGGCCCTTTGCTCTAACCCACCGACCCCAGAACCTTATCTTGGCTTATAATCCATCCTTCATCCACTACACCTCTACTCCCCTCCCAGAGCTGGGTCCAAACCCAGTTGTCCAGCCCCTCTCACCCGGCTCAGCCTGGACACAGCCAGAGAGACGCAGGTCTTGAAATCATCAGGGTTCTTCTTGCAAAGGCAGGTAATGAGGCTGACAGCGGCCGTGACCACCCCCTGCAGGAGAAGGGGTGAATTGTCAGATATGGGGGGAGGGCAGGGGCAGGATGATAAACTTCTGGTCAACAGGGGGGTGACAAGCAATGCAAATGTACCAAGTACCACCTGGGGGGAAGGGGGCAATGGAACTGACTGTGTACTAGACAGGTGGGGGCAACTAGGAAGTGAGGGGGGAATGGTGGGATGAACCATGTGCTCAGTATGCCAGGGGGAGAGGGGAGCTGAACAATGGACCATGTACAGGACGTGAGACATGCCATGGTCCAGAGAAGAGGGCTGGTGGAACATGCCATGTCTGGATTTCAGGGCTATGCAGGTAGAACATCACATCCAAAGAAGTGCCAGACACCCCAGGACCTACCATATGCTTGCTATTGGGTGGTGGGAAGGGAAAGGAATAGAATGTACCACATGCTGGTCTCTGAAGGGGAGAAGCAGGGTGCATTCTACCCTAAGCTAACACAGCTTGCATGACTAATGATATGACTCAGATTGTGCTAACATACATCCAGTATGTCCCTATGTAGCTACTATGAGCAGGGTCCTGTATTGCCTTCTAACTGCCAAGCCACGCGATTACTATGATTTTAATATTTTCTTTAAAAAGCTTTTACATTTGTACTAGCTGTGAAGGGAGGGAGTGGGATAGGCCAAGTGGGGATCATTCATAAAGGGAAGCAGGATCTACACTAGGGATGAGAGATTCTTCAGACCCACAGGCCACATATGGAGCTTTGCTCAGCTGTCACGGGCCAAGTGACCCCTCCCCTACCCAACAAAGACTTACAAAAACTCCCTAAGGGGCTGATTCCATCAGCCTGGCCACGTAGATCCCAGTCACCACTTACTGTTTGGGTTCCATGGGCTGCCACCACTTAGCTGTGGACCCTAGCAGGGGTGTGTGGACAGCAGATCGTGCCTCTGCTCCACCCTCAGCTGGGATGGGATCATGGATGGGTGGGGAGCGAGTGGCTGGGATTCCCAGCTAAATAGCAGTAGCCCGCAGAACCCAAACAGTAAGCAACAGCTTCACAGATGCTAGGGTCGGAATGGACCTCAACAGATTATCAAGTCCGACCCCCTGCCCCAGGCAGATGACCCCAGACAGATTCCTATCCAGCATTCTCTTAAAGGCCCCCAAGGTAGGGGAGAACACTACCTCTACCACTACCAATTGGCAGAAACAATTGGTGATGGACAGGGGGGACAAGGCTGAACTCCTCAACGAGTTCTTTGCCTCAGTGTTCCTAAGCGAGGGGCACGACAAGTCTCTCACTGGGATTGTAGAGAGGCAGCAGCAAGGCGCCAGACTACCATGTGTAGACCCTGAGATGGCGCAGAGTCACTTGGAAGAACTGGATGCCTTTAAGGCAGCAGGCCCGGATGAGCTCCATCCAAGGGTGCTGAAGGCACTGGCCGACATCATTGCAGAGCCACTGGCGGGAATATTTGAACACTTGTGGCGCACGGGCAAAGTCCCGGAGGACTGGAAAAGGGCCAACGTGGTCCCCATCTTCAAAAAGGGGAGGAAGGAGGACCCGGGCAACTATAGGCCAGTCAGTCTCACCTCCATCCTTGGCAAAATCTTTGAAAAAATTATCAAGGCTCACATTCGCAAGAGCCCGGCAGGACAAATTATGCTGAGGGGAAACCAGCACAGGTTCGTAGCAGGCAGATCGTGCCTCAGTGAGCTAAAATGGGGGAGGGTGCTGCTACAGCAAAGTAACAGTTGGTCACATGTAGACTCATGTGATTGGTACATCACTGTAGCACATAATACAGTGATGTAGCACTTTGCTACTATGACATAGAGTGATGTGTAGTCATGATTTTTATGTATCTGCCAATTATATGAATTTGACTTAGGTCATTTAATCTGACAGCTGTTCTGAAAACTCTGAAATGAATTGAAAGTCATAATTGAAAGTCATAATTCAGCTCCTGGTCACCAAATGTCCTTATATTACAAACCAGTTTCCTGCTATTCTTTAATTATCACCTTGGTTAACAGAATTACCTAAAAAATTAAGCAATGAATAATGTGGGTGTTAGGGTAACAGTATGCATTTTGGATGTTGGGGTAACAATATGGAATTTGGGGAGTACTGAGTGTGCAGTTGAATGAAGGCTTTTTCCTGTGCCTCAGCAAAAAGCTGCTGGTCACAAGGCTAGCTGATGTATTAAAAGCAACTAGCTTAGGTAATGCTTATGTAAGCGGATTCTTAACAAAAGGATAGGGTGTAAAGTGCATGATGTGTTAAGTAACTAGTGTCAGGAGACAAAAGCAAAGATACAGCCTTGGAGATGGAGAAGTCAGCAAGAAAACCAGCAAGAAACTGCAAATTGACCAAAAGTATGAACCAAGCTATAAATATTGGAAAGAACTGTTGTTCAGTGCAACTCCCCATATTCTGTCAGTGTGGGAGCTAGTCCAAAGCTGTCTCCATTCTGAATAATGCTCTTGCAAGCAATGTGTGCTAGTGTTTGCTCCCTGCCATGCTTTGGCTAATGAGCAACAGGATCCATGGGTAATTGGACCGTCATCTCCCTAGTTGTTGGGCACCTCATGGAGTCGGGGTGTAACAGTGGGGATGGAATTAAGCTTTCACTCTTGCATTGTTTTCTTCCAAGTCAAAGTCCAAAGTATTTTACTAAAGGCATATACCATATGTATATGGTAACCATCTAGCTGGGGTCATCTAGACCCAGTCTCTTTCCTACCTATGCAGGGGGTCAGACTCGATGATCTATTGAGGTCCCTTCCGATCCTAACATCTATGAATCCCTTGGAAGTCCATTCCAGGTTTTGACCACCCTTACCATGAAAAAGCTCTTTCTGATGTCCAGCGTAAATCTGCTGTCAGTTTGTGATGATTGCTCCTTGTTACCCCAAAAGGCGCCCTGGTGAACAGAGCATCTCCAGTTCCTTGTTGTGCCCCGCTAATGAATTTGTAGGTGGCCACAAGATCACCTCTCAGCCTTCTCTTGAGGAGGCTGAAGAGGTCCAGGTCCCTTAGTCTCTCCCCATAGGGCTTGGCCTGTAAACCTTTAACCATATGAGTGGCCCTCCTCTGGACCCTCTCAAGATTATCCACATCCTTCTTAAAGTATGGCACCCAGAACTGGATGCAGTACTCCAACAGTGATCTGACCAATGCCACATAGAGGGGAAGTATCACTTCCTTGGTTCTATTTGTCATGCATCTGCTGATGCATGATAAAGTGCAGTTCACTTTGCTAATGATTTCGTTACACTGACAATTCATGTTCGTCTTGACATCCACTATGACTCTGAGGTCCCTTTCCATTTTTGTGCTGTTGAGAGGGTCATTCCCCAGCCAGTAGGTGTGCTGGATATTTTTACACCCTAGGTGCAGCACTCTGCATTTGTCCTTGTTGTACTGCATCCTATTGTGTTCTGCCCATCTATCCAACCTGTCCAGGTCTGCCTGCAATCGTTCCCTACCCTCCAGAGTGTTCACTTCCCTCCACAATTTAGTATCATCCGCAAACTTGAACAGAGTACACTTCATGCCCACATCCAAGTCACTGATGAAGACACTGAAAAGTATGGGTCCAAGGACCGAGCCCTGTGGGACCCCACTACCCACATACTTCCAGGTCGATACCAACCCGTCTACTAACACACTGAGTATGACCACCAAGCCAATTCGCCACCCACTGGATTGCGCAAGCATCTAAGTCACAGCCTCTTAATTTATTCATGAAAATGGGATGAGATACAGTATCGAAGGCCTTCCTAAAAATCTAAGACAATGACATCCACCTCTACTCCTGCATCTAAGCATTTTGTGACCTGGTCATAAAACAAAACCAGATAGTCAGGCATGATCTGCCTGCTACGAATCCATGCTGGTTGCCCTGCTATATTATTTTTCCCGCTGGACTTGCACAAATATGATCTTTAATAATCTTTTCAAAGACTTTTCCAAGGATGGAGGTGAGATTGACTGGCCTATAATTACTCAGATCCTCCTTCCCCCCCCTTCTTGAAAATGGGACCACATTGGTCCTTTTCCAGCCCTCCAGGACCTAACCCGAGCGCTTGAACAGTCGTACCAGCGATTCTGCTATGACACCGGCCAGTTCCTCCAGTACCCTCAAATGAAGCTCATCTGGGCCTGCTGACTTAAAGACATCCGGTCCATCCAAGTGACTCTGCACCAAGTCAGCGTCAACAGTTGGTAGGCTGGTGTCCCTCTGGTGCCCAAGTAGGAACCCGTTAGGAGACTTATCTTGACCCTTGTTCAAGAAGAGAGGCAAAAAACTCATTGAAGAGCTCAGCCTTGTCCCCCCCCATCTGTCACTAATTACTCCTGCTTATTCAGAAGGGATCCTATGCTGCCCTGTGCCTTTTTACTCCCTACATATTTAAAAAAAGATGTTTTGTTATCTTTAATATGTGTTGCTAGCCTTAGCTCCGTAGTTGTTTCGGACTTCCTAACTGCCTCCGTGCAAGTGTGGGCCAAGTAAGTATACTCCTCTTTGGTAGCTTCTCCCTGCTTCTACCGCCTATATGCCTCTTCTTTTGCCCTTAGGCTCCCCTGGATTTCTCTGTTTAGCCATGGAAGACTTTTAGCCCTTTTCTCCCCCTTTCCCTTGCAATGGCATTGTCTCCCTTTGTGCCCGAAAGATTGCTTCCTTCAGGAATGACCAGCCTTCCTGGACTCCCATCTCTCCAATACTCTTATCCTGCAGTGCATCATTGACTAAACTCCTGAGCACACTGAAGTTAGCCTTCCTAAAGTCAAGCACTTCCACCCTACTAGTTATCTTACCCACTCTGCGCCGTATGGTGAATTCTGTTGTATGGTGGTCACTGTCCCCAAGGTGACCATGAATCTGCAGCTCCCCTACCAGGTCATTTCCCGTAGCCAACACCAAGTCCAGTAGGGCATTCTCCCTAGTGGGACTGCATACCTCCTGCATTAGGTGAAGGTCCTGTATGCAGGTTAAGAACCTACGTGAACAGTTGGATTTGGCTGACTGCTCCTCCCAGCAGATGTCAGGGTAGTTTAGGTCCCCCATGACAACCACGTCCCTAGCCTGTACGGCCTCTGAGAGTTGCCTCAAGAATTCCAAGTCTAGCTCTTCCTTTTGATGTGGTGGTCTGTAGCAGACCCCCACCACCAAGTCCCTTTCCCCTCGACCTCCATGTATTCTAACCCACAATGCCTCGACTTTCTCCTCCTCCCATTTTGACTGGGGTAGATGTATAATGATCCTTAACATAGAGTGAACCCCCTCCAACTTTCCTCCTTACTCTGTCCCATCTGTACAACCTGTAGCCCTCAATGCATACTGCGCAGTCATTGGTAGGGTCCCATCAGCTTCATGGCTGACGGGACACTGCACTGGGAGCTGAAGGCACCCAGAGCCAGCAGAATGCAAGGGCTCCCACTAGCTCTGCAGTCCCAGTGGGGGCTTGGCTCTTTCTGTGGATGCTGACTCCCTGGGCTGCATGGAGCTGAGCATTAGCCCAGCCCAAACGGTGTTGGGAGACAGACCTAAGTGGGCACCATTTGCATCCCTGGGCACTGCTGGAAGGAGCCAGAGGTGGAAACAAAGGGAGTGAAAGTGGGAGTTTGAAAGTGGGTTGTGGTTCAGGATGTGGTGGGGTCGCTGCCAAGGTGGGAAGCAGCAGAGGGCCTGGGCTCTGGACAGTGAAAGTGTGGGCTGGGCAGGGCTGTGCGGGGCACATCAAGTGGCAAGTACCAGGTGGCAGCCAAACAATGGGAGCCACACTGGAGATGCTGTGCAGTACGGTTGATCAGGAGCAGCAGCTCAATGAACGCAACCAGTTGCTGTTGGGCTCCTGTCCCAAGGCACCTGACACTGGGTCCTGCAATACAGCCCATGACAGGCACTGATGCTCCCTCTGATTTCTGAGGCAGGTGGGTGGGAGTGGCCCCTTTGGTGCTGGGGCTCCAGCTCAGAAGCTAACAGCTGCCTCTGCTCTCTTGATGGGTGTGTCTACCACTCTAGGGTGTCCTGGCCTGGGCTGCCCTCCACGCCTGGGCTAAGCAGGACCAAGGGACCCGTCATGGACTAGAAAAAATCCCTCCAGGAGCCAGATCTAGCCTGCAGGCTGTATTTTGCTCACCCCTGAGGAATACCGTGTTCACTATGAGTTGGGGGGAGAACACATTAGTGCTAGTTATGTACAGGGTGGTGGGGTGAAACCTGGCCATTCACAAGGAAGGTAAGCGTGGAACACCACATGAAGGGTATTCTGGCGGGGCGAGGTGGGGGGGTGGATGTGCCACATGCTGATCCTTTGGCAGCTGCACAAAGAACAAATCACATACCTGCACACCATGTATTGGTCGTTCGGGAGGAGCACTGGGATATACTATGTGACAACCATGTAG
>NW_005841832.1:2856494-2858222 GCF_000455745.1 Alligator sinensis | reverse complement strand
AATGTAATATACCATGTGGCATTCATTCCTAGAAGCAGGACCTGTACTCTTGGGGGGGCAGGGGTAAAATATATCATGTGATCATAACTTACAAGATGGTGGGGCAGGACAAGGATGGCAGGAGTGAGACATACCACAGGCAGGTCATTTTGGGGGTGGCAGGAAGTGATTAGGATGTACCACATGTTGGTCATTCCCAGGGGAGGCAGAGGTGCTATGTATCATGTGCTGGTCATTCATGGGTGGAGCAGGGATAGGATGTACCATGTAGTCATTAATGAGGGAACAGGGATGCGATATACCATGTGCTAATCATTAATGGGGGTGCAGGGATAGGATGCACCATATGCTGGTCATTCAGAGGGATGAGGGGAGGGAACATACCATGTGTTGGTCATTCAGCAGGTGCACCACGCGGGAGGTCCACTCGCCCATGGGCACAAGGTCAGGCGAGGTCTTGTAGAGGCGCAGGAGGCAGAGGGCCGCACTCTGCTTCACACTGTCCATAGTGTCGCTGAGTGAGGGGGCAGATAGGCCTAGTTAGCAGGGCAGGGGTGGGGCCTCCCTACTCTCCCACCTCCTCTTCTGTCCCAGCCACGTGGTGCCCCACTTACCCAGCCACCAAGATGCGGGGGATCTCGGAGGCGAAGGCCTCTGCCATCTCGCGGCTGCCCACGTTGGCGATGCAGTGCAGCGCCAGGCACATGAAGGTGGGGTTGCGGCTTGCCAGGTCATTCTTGATGGCGTTGTTAATGAGCCGGATCAGCTCACTGTTGGAGTTCACCAGCACGGAGATGAACAGGTATCCCTGGGGAGGGGCCAGGAGTGGCTTAAAAAAAAGGCTGAGGAAGGGAGGGGCAGGCTGGGCTCAGCCCCTGTCCCATGGAAGCCAGAGCCCAGTGGCACCCTCTCCCCCCGCCCTACCAAGACATCAGCCCCACAGCCCATCTCCAACCACGGCATTATGACCCAGCTCCAGCCGCATCTCTGCTTCCCTTCCGGGTCCCTCACCCCTGTCCCTCCTGCTGCCCCCCCCCTTCCATCCCACTCCTGCTATGCACCCCACTGCCCCTTCCCCACAGGGGCTGCAGCAGGAGGCTCCCTGAATACAGGCTCCCCTCCTACAGACCCACTCTGTGCCCAGCCCTCAGGCACCTGTTCTGTCCAAGGTGCTCAGTACCCAGTCCCACCAACCCACCCTCCTCAATGTCCTGCCCCCTACCCTTACCTCAGGACCCAGTCCCGCAACACTGCCTAGCACCCATCTCCATCCTGCCCCACAGTGCCCAGCCTGCCCATTTCACCCAACAGCGCCCAGTGACCAGCTCCCTCATCCCACCCCAGTGCCCAGCCCTTTCACACCCCACTCCAGTATCCACAGTCCAGCCCCCCAATTCCTCCCCATGGTGCCCAGTTCCCACTCCCCCATCCTGCCCCACAGCCCCCAATGCCCAGCTCTTCTATGCTTCCCCCAACCTACCACACAGTACCCAGCCCCCCACTCACAATCTGCTTCTCGGTGTACTTGTTTGAGCTGAGCAGGTTGACAGCCTCCATGTGCCCAAAGTCAATGTCATGGCCAAGCAGAAAGATGAAAAGCAGCTTGCAGACATATTTCTTTTTGCTGTAGCCATCCAGGGCCTTGTCCCCTGGCAAGAGAGAAGAGAGGGGAAGGGGGAGGTGGGGGTCACCAGAACTGCTGGAGGTGGGGGCGGGGGGAAGCAGGGA
>NW_005841832.1:2855073-2856375 GCF_000455745.1 Alligator sinensis | reverse complement strand
GCATTGAACCCACCCCCCACCCAGCCACAGCCCCTCTGGACAGGACCTACACTCACCCTTGAACTTGGAGCGGATGTTGGCCAGTTCCTTGTTGATCCTCTTGATCTCAGCCTCTTTGCTTTTACCTGCAATGGGAGCAGCAGGAACAGATGTGCTCAGTGGGGATGGAGCAGACCACAGACCCATTCCCCTTATCCCTGGTTGTAGGGTCAGATAAGGGCTGGCACTTCCTCAAGGGAAAAGGCCCCTGCCTCATCCCTACCCCCAAAGGCCCAGCTGACACAGCCCAAAGTCCTAGCATCTGCTCCATCTCTTGATCACAGCCAATTCCTTCCCCACAGCCCCAACATTCCCCTGCTTTCTCTGTTCCCCCCCATCCAGAAGGCAGTTGCCAGCTGGCCCTTCCCCACCTCCTCCAAGTCTTTCCTAGGGAAGACCAAAGAGAAACCCTGGGACTAGTTTATATAAGAGCCTCTCAGCCAGTACTAAAATGCAGCCAGCTCGGGAGGGGCACACTGGAGGACTGGTTATAGAAGGATCCCTTGCCCAGTACTAAGATGCAGCCAGCTCTGGGGTGGGGCACATGGGGAACTGATTATACAGGGAACTCTCGCCTGAAACTAAGATGCAGCCAGCTCTGGGGAGGCACACACTGGGGGGCAGTTATACAGGAATCCCTCATCCCAGCACTAAAATGCAGCCAGCTCTGGGATGGACGCAGGGAGGAGCTGTTTATTCATGACTCTCCTACCATTTCCTCCCAGCTTTCAACCCATTCCAGCTCAACAGAGACCTCTTTGCTGTAAACATCTAAAGCCTTGTCCCCTGGGCACAGGAAAAGGGGATCGGAAAGGGGTCCCCAGCCCTGCCAGGGGGTCATGCAGAGATTGGGAGGAGCAGGGCAGAGGGGTTCTGTCCTGAGGGAGGTGGTGGGAGAAGCAGGTCTGGATCTGGGGATGCAGGGAACAGGGAGACTTGGGCATGTCCCTCACACCCCTGCTGTGTCCGACTCCAGCCCCAGGGTGCTCAGCCTGCCTGTGGGGATGACCCTCGGCCCTGCTCCAGAAAGGGGCTTCGGGCAAAGAGCTGGGACTGCCTTTATCCTTGGAGCTGGGAAGAGGAAGAGGATCAGGTAGGGACAGCCTAGAAAAATAACAGCTTGGAGGAACTAGCCAAGGTCTCTCCTCTGTGAAAGAGACCCCGACCCCCAACCCCTGCGCGCCAGCTGCTGGACAGACACAGCCAAGAGCCACTTCCTGTCCCAACAGGCAGGGACAGGGGCTTGGAGGGGGAGCCGGGGGA
>NW_005841832.1:2849240-2855019 GCF_000455745.1 Alligator sinensis | reverse complement strand
AGCTGGACTAAGCTGGGGACCTGCCCACCACTGGCTGCCAACACTGGTGTCTTGTGGGGGTGGGGAAGGGATGCAAGGAAGGAAGGGGAAATTTTCCAAGGGGGCTCAGCCCGGAACTGTGAAGGGGGGATGGGACCAAGGCAGGAGCCACCTCAGGGCACAGACTGTGGTGGGGAGGGCAGAGACCTAGTGAACAACCGTGCAGGGGCAGGAAGAGAGAGCTCTGGGGGGCAAAGGAGGGGGTCGAGTGGGTACAGCCGGAAATAACGGCCTGGGGGAGGGAGCCAAGGAAGACCAACCCCCCCACACACACCGCACGGACACATACCATACCACACACGCACCTCACACATACGCACATGCCAAGGCTAGACAAACGCCGCCAAGAGCCACTTCCCGTCCCAAGGGGCAGGGGGAGGAGGGGGAGAGGAGGGGCGGCGGGGCCCGGCCCGGATCCACAGGGGCAGCGCGGGGCGGGGACGGCGCGGCTGGGGGGGGTGGCCCGCCCCACACCCCCGCCCCCCGGTCCGGAGGCGGCCCAGCCTCCCCCGCCCCCCCGCGCTGCCACCATTGGCCGTTGCCCATGCCACTCCACCCCCCTCGCCCACCTCCTATTGGGCAGCCTCTTTGTCGCTCCACGCCCGGCCCACCCCCTTCCCCAGTCTATTGGTTCCGCTCCCGCGGGTTCCGCTCTCAGTGGTAGGGGGTGCCGTTACTCAAAGGGAGCCCCGCCCCATGTGTTTTCTCATTGACCGCTCCTCATTAGCCCCGCCCCACGCCATTATTTATTGGTTGGGCTGACCGAGTGACAGCCCACGGGTATAGCCCATTGGTCGCCTGGCGGGACATTGAGGGGACACTCGTAAGTTCAAGCGAGCCCTACCTCTTCTTCCTTGCTGTTAGGCATTAGAGATATCAATCACTACACGTCCACGGTATTGGCTGGCCAGACAGTCCATCTACATTAGACCCGCCCCCTCGTAGAGGGCCGCAATGATCCCTCATGGCCAGGTTCCGCCTTCCCGCGCAACTCATTCAATCACCTGCCTGTCGCTCAGCTGGTAGTCCCGCCTCTTCTCCATCCCTATTGGCATCTCCCGTTCTCCCGCCATGGGATAGGCCCGAGAGCATTGAAGGCCTCGTTCGCTGATTGGAGAGAAGCTGCCAGGATCCTGGCTGGGGATTGGAGGGTTGGGGCCTGCAGTTCCGGGGTGGGAGAACACTAACCGGGGCTGGGGGGTGCTGCCAAGCCAGCAGCTGGGTGGGCGGGGCTTGGAGTTAGATTGCCTTAGTTCTCTCCCAACTGTGGGAAGGGAGTGGGGTTAAGTGGTTAGAACAGGGGTCTGCGAGCCAGGACGCCTGGGTTCCTTCCGAGCCGTAGGAGGGTGGCGAGATGGGCCAGACTTGAGGATGGGCCTGGGTTCCCCACAACTCCCCCGTATTTTACACTGGTTTTGCTTCCTCTTTTCCCTCCCTGCAGCTCCAGGAGTATAGAGGAGCCGGAAGGTTGCAAAACCCCTGCCCTGCAGGCTACACCCGGCCTGACCCTGCCCAGAGCCATGTACTGCCCATCTCTGTGATGTGACCGGTGCCACTTGCACACCCAGCATCTGCTCCCCTCCAGCACTGCTGCCCCAGCTCCCCTTACCAGTCTGAACCCCTACTGGAGCCAGCCCATGCCAGGGTGACACCCATCCTGCAGGGGCCAGGCTATGAATTCACACCGGATGCCTGGGTTCTATCCCAGCTCTGGGAGGGGAGTGGTGCACCCCCACTGGCCAACTCAACTCTATAGCTGCTGCCCATGTCCCTTTAAGACCCCTTGTGATCTCACAGAATCCTGATGTCAGAGGTCATGGGGTGAGGTGACTGTTGTATCCCATGGTGACACTTGTGAAGTCAGGGCAGGGGAATCCCTGCTCCCTCTCCCCTACCTGAGGTCAGGACCAGATCCCGTCTCTCACATGGGGCTCTTGGGCTAGTGTGACACCCTTCACACAAGGACCCTGCTCCTCGCACAAGGACTGCGCCCATCACACAAGTCCTCAGGCTTTGCAAGAGGAGAGCCAAGAGGGAGGAAGGCGGCCCCTTGCATAAGGAAGCTGCCCCTCCCTCTGCAGCGCCATGGCCTATGTGGTAGTGAAAACCATCTGGCAGTCGAAGGAAATCAATGAGGCTGGGGACCCGCCCTCTGGGGCAGAGACCCAGGCCCAGAGTGCCAGGGACCTGCTGGGCAAGGCTGGTGCCAAGGCCCTGCTCAGGAAGAAGAAGGCGGTGTCTTTTCATGGGTGAGGGGGGTGGAGTTGTGCCCAGGTTAGAATATGGTCCTGGGATGCCTGGGTTCTGTGCCAGCTTGGAGGGACAGGCCCAGAGACCAGACACCTGCTTGGAGGGACAGGCCGGGAGCCCAGCTGCCTGGGTTCCATCCCAGCTCTGGGAGGAACTGGAATCTGGGAGGGACCGGGATGCAGCAGGGACAGGGCTCAAACCCTGGATGCCTAGTTTCTGTCCCTGCTCTGGGAGGGATTGGGATTGAGCAGGGAAGGAGCTGGGAACCCAGATGCCTAGGGCCCTTCTCAGCTCTGGGAGGGATCAGGATCTAATAGGGAACAGAGCTTGGAGCCCAGACACCTGGGGTCCCAGTTCTCCTGGCACCAGTCTGGACTTGAGACCCATGTTGTGGCTGGGGAGCAGGCAGCATAACTAACCACCATCCTCTCCCCACCCACAGGGTGGAGCCCCCCCTGGCCAGCGAGGGCCCTCCCAGCCGCCTCAACCTGAAGCGCTCATCAGCCTCGCTGCTGACCCTGACAGACGGGGAGCGCGATGACTCCACTGAGTCCATGGACGACAGCCCCTCCCGCGGCCCATTGCACCCACCGGACCCTGCCGGCTCTGAGGATGACACTGATGCCCCCACCCCAGTGGTGAGGGGAGGGCCTGGCCTCTTCCCCTCCCCTACTCCTTCCCCCTGCTCTAGGGAGCCCTGAAACTGCCCTTGTCATGGGGACTCCTGAAGAGCGGGATGCCAGCAGGGAGGTCTGGATATGGGGTTCTCTGAAGAAGGGGGGGATCTTCTGATGGGGTCTTTGTGGGGGGAGCAGGGATGTGCTGGGGGATCTCTTAGTGGCACCTATGAAGGGAACTCTTTGCAGGGGGTAGGCAGGGGGGCTCCATGCTGGGGCCCCAGGCAGAAGGAGGAGGACTCCACATGGGGATTTAGCCCCCCCCCCGTCTCCCACAGGACATGGCAACCAGTGGCCTGGTTCGTGCCAAGGACTCGGTCACCAGTCTCAAAGAGCGGGCGTCCCGCGTCAACAGGCGAGTCCAGAGCCTGCAGGTCTGTGCCCCTTGCAAGCCCCCTCCCTCACCCAACCCTGGCACCTACCAGGACCTACCTGTGCCCCCTGACACCCCCAGGGGGCTGATCATCCCCAGGGGTATCCCTGCCTATGGGACTGTACCACTGGGAGACCACAACCCCTTCCCTACCCCCGCCACACTCTCTCCCTCCCTTGGGGCCCCATCCGAAACCAGAATCATACCCCACCTCTCCCCTACCCCTTCCCCCTCACTCCCCCTGGGGCAGGAGGCACCAAACCTGGCCCCCTCACTCTTCTGCCCCCCCACCCCCAGAGCGAGTGCTCCATGCTGTGTGAGAACCTGGAGCGGCGACGCAGGGAGGCGGAAGACCTGGAGGAGCACTGCACACGGCTGCAGGTATGGGGTGGCCTATGCTGCCATGGCTGCCCATTGGAGGCATTGCAGTGCAGGGCAGGTAGCTACAGATAGGGCGCGCTGCATCCAGCTGGGGGCTTCTGCCAGCTGCTGCCCCTCTGCCCCCCCACAGGAGAGCTGCCGGAAGGTGAGCCAGTCAGTGGAAGACGCTGAGATCAAAACCAACCTGCTCAAGAAGAACTCAGTGCTGCTGGAGGTGAGAGCAGGGCTAAGGGGACTGCTGGGGGGAAGCTTGCAGCACTGGAGAAGTCCACACCCCAGGGGCACTGTTGAGTGGGGGAAGCTCATAGTGCCAGTTCCCTGCCTAGGAGAAGCTGCGCTCACTGCAGCGCCAGGCACAGGGTGGAGACCTGAGCTGGCTGAATCCAGAGGCACTGGGTATCCCCAAGCCCTTCCTGGAGGTGACAGGGGGCAGCCTGGCTCCCCAAGGCTGCCCTGGGACACTGGAAGATGAAGAGAATGAGGAAGGCAGCACCACTGATGCCCTCAATAGCCTGCAGGAGGTGCCAGCAAGGACCTGGGACACGAGACTGGAAGGGCTGCAGCTGGAGAGCAGGTGCCAGGGGGCAGCGGGGCATAGGGCAGCCAGGGGGAGGGGTTCATGGGGACATATTGGGGGGGTGATCACTTCCCTGCCCTTGCCCCAGGCTGGGGGGCCCCCTTCTACCCCCATCCGCTTTCTACCCCCTGCCCCTTGGAGGGGGCCTTGGTGTGCAGGGGTCCCCAATCTGTAGCCCTTGGGCTGAGGGGTCCTTCTTCCAGCCCAGCCTCTCTCTGACCTGTGCTTGGCTGCTATGGGAGGGGCAGGGCAGGGAATAGAATGGGGGTCCCTGCCAGCCCAGCCCCGCTTGACAGCCCCTTGTCCCCAGCCTGGGGCCGCTGAAGTGGCTGGAACAACTGCGGGCCCGGTGGGAGCGTGACTGGCAAGAACAGAGTCAATGCCTGCAGGGGCAGCTGGACGAAGCCTCCACCATGTAGGTACCTGCCCCTCAACCCCCACTTGGACCTCCCTCACCTGTGCCCTGGGTCTCTGCCTCATCCCCCCTGCACCCCCTACCCACAGCTCCCAGACCTCCATTCCCCCAACACACTGGACCCCCACACCCTCTAGAGGCCCCCTCCTCTCTCCCCCATCACACCACCTACTATGCCCCCATGTCCAATCCCCTGCCATCCCCTCCCCATCCCCTTTGCAGCAATTGGGTTAGGCTCTTTGCAAACTCAGGCTCCTGTGCTCATGCCCAGAGCAGCTGCCTGTCTGGCTGGGGGTGAGGGACACAGAGAGGGAGCTGCCTTCTGGGCTCACTCCCCACCCCACCCCTGCAGGGCGAAGTGCACGGTGCTATCTCTCACTCAGCTCCAGTCTGACCTAGAGGAGCTGAGGCAGATCAAGCCCCTACTGGAGGACCTTTCCTGGCAGCTGGGCACCCTCAGAGGCCTGGAGGTGCCCAGCAGA
Organism: Alligator sinensis; assembly: GCF_000455745.1. NCBI lineage: Eukaryota > Metazoa > Chordata > Crocodylia > Alligatoridae > Alligator > Alligator sinensis. The sequence goes on along the minus strand of NW_005841832.1, from coordinate 2,849,825 downwards.
GCCACCGGTGCCTGTGCCAGGTGAGGAGAGCATGGTGCATTGAGTGTGGGTCAGGAGTGAGGGGCACCAGTGGGGCTGGGAGGGTGGTGAAGGGGGCTACTGGTCCAGGAGTGAAGTGCACTGGCAGGGCTTGGTGGGATGGGGAAGCAGGGGGCTGTGGTTTGGGAGTCGGGGGCACTGGCAGAGCTATATCTGATTCTTCCCCCTCACCACCCCCAGCCAGGGCTGTGCCATCATGGAGAGCTTGCGGCAGATGGTGGAGCGTGCGGTGGCACCTGTGCTGGAGGAGCTGAAGCAGCGCGAGGGCACCCAGACATCCTGCCCTTCCTGCCAGAGGCTGCACAGCAAGATACTGGTAGTGTAGGGGACCCCCCCAAGCCTCTGTCCTTGCCCCCTTGTACCACCTCCTCAAGTGAAGGGGCCTGGCAAGAGCAGAAACCACTCTCACCAGGGCCCCCCACTCCCTTCCTGAGATCCCCTGCCTGCCACCCAGCCCCCTCCTCAGGTGAAGATTCTTCCCAACCCCAGATCTAAGACCCCCCTCCTCCACTTGACTTCCCCTCTCCCTCCACCCAGCTGCTTCCT